>NC_064427.1:17065557-17418057 GCF_023375975.1 Astyanax mexicanus | reverse complement strand
GGTAGTATACAGTAGTATAGTATAGGGATTATAGGTTAGTGTAGTGATTATAGGGTAATATGGGGATTGTAAGATTGAATAATATAGTAATATACATAGCCTAAGGTAGAATAGGACTGTATAGGAATTATTGTAGGGAGTATAGGGGTGTATAAGTATTATATATAGCACTGGGTAGAATAATGATAATATAATAATATTGTGTATACAATACATCTCAAGCAATAAGGTTTAAGAAAATAATGAAACAATATTTTGTAATATCAGATTTTCTAGGGGGCTTTCAGCTCGACATGCTTTTTATATATCTATATTTTTATTACATACGTATGGAAAACCAGCTACTGACTCATTCACGCTGGACTTTTCATGTCTATATATTGTACAATAAATCAATAACATAATTATGGTGACAGCCCTAAGAAGGCTCCTAAATGTCACTGAAGGGTGGTAATATTGATTATTGATTATTGCTTACAGGGCAGAAATTGCCTTTTAGTTTATTTGTCATTTAGATTGTCTATTTCGTATTTGTTACACCTCTAAATGTCCAACAAATGTTCCTTTGTTATGCTGTATATTTACAGGGTTGAGGTTCAGAAACATGTTGGATTGACTGAGAGAATTGTATCCAGGGCTCTCAGCTGAGAATGTCGTATTCCGTGTATTCATTGTGTTCAGCATTGTGTTCGGTAATAAAAGGTATTCTGAGTAGCACAATTTGCTTAATAATGGAGCACACAGTCTACTGTGGGCCAATAAGCCTCGAAGAGCAGAAAGGAAGAATTCTGTGAAGCTAAAATCCTTTGCGTTTATTATACAACATTATAATACAGCCATTGACATGTAACATAACACACCAAGAAGTTCATTGTTGGAATAGAATGAAAGTTATGAATGTAATGAAATATGTGTGCATGTAAGTGATTATAATATTAGAGCGAAAAGATACGTTTATTGAGGATTAATTACACTGTTGGGCGCTTTTAGCCTGGATATAAAATACGCTGAAATCTAGAGACTGGTTAGGCCAGGCAAGTTTTACAATCTTGCCAAGACGTTCCTGGGAAACAGTTGATGTGTGTGAATGAGAATTATCCTGCTGAAAAATGTACATATCACTGAGCTGTTAGTTATTGTCCCTTGTGTTACTACTTGGGGTGACTGACTATCGTATGCAACGGCTTCTGAGATCATCATACCAGCAGTTGAGGGAGTGTATTGCTCTACAGCAAAGGCAGGATTGAACCACTTACCATACAGCTTCCATACAGTAGTTGAATCCAACTGTCCATATTAAACAATCAAACATGGAGTTGTCTCTAAAGATTATACAGTTCTGCGGTGGGTTTCCCGAAAATGATCAATCTTAGAAAATAACAATGTTTTCGATACCACAGCGGTGCGACAGTCTGGTCTGATATATATATATATATATATATATATATATATATATATATATATATATATATATATATATATATATATATATATCCCCATATGCTAACGTTAGCTAAAATATTCTCTGCTGAAATAAAGTAGTTAACATAAGCTAGCCAAGCTCACATTAGCTAAATCATTTCCCACTGAAATAAAGTAATTAACATTAGCTAATATAGCTCACTTTAGCTATAACATTCCCCACTGAAATAAAGTAGTTAACATTAGCTAATCTAGCTAACATTAGCTAAATCATTTCCCACTGCAATAAAGTAGTTAACATTAGCTAATCTAGCTAACATTAGCTAAATCATTTCCCACTGAAATAAAGTAATTAACATTAGCTAATATAGCTAACGTTAGCTAAAACATTCCCCACTGAAATAAAGTAATTAACATTAGCTAATATAGCTAACGTTAGCTAAAACATTCCCCACTGAAATAAAGTAGTTAACATTAGCTAAACTAGCTCACATTAGCTAAAACATTCCACACTGAAATAAAGTAGTTAACATTAGCTAACCTAGCTCACATTAGCTAAAACATTCCACACTGAAATAAAGTGGTTAACAACAGCTAACGTTAGCTAAAACATTTCCCACTGAAATAAAGTAGTTTAACATTAGCTAACCTAGCTTACATTAGGTAAAACATTCCCCACTGAAATAAAGTAATTAACATTAGCTAATCTAGCTAACGTTAGCTATAACATTCTCCGCTGAAATAAAGTAGTTAACATAAGCTAACCAAGCTCACATTAGCTAAAACATTCCCCACTGAAATAAAGTAATTAACATTAGCTAACATAGCTAATGTTAGCTAAAACATTCCCCACTGAAACAAAGTGGTTAACAATAGCTAACATAGCTAACGTTAGCTAAATCATTTCCCACTGAAATAAAGTAATTAACATTAGCTAATATAGCTAATTTTAGCTATAACATTCCCCACTGAAATAAAGTAGTTAACGTTAGCTAACATTGCTAACTTTAGCTAAAACATTCCCCACTGAAATAAAGTAATTAACGTTAGCTAACATTGCTAACTTTAGCTAAAACATTCCCCACTGAAATAAAGTAATTAACATTAGCTAGTCTAGCTAACGTTAGCTATAACATTCTCCACTGAAATAAAGTAGTTAAAGTTAGCTAACATAGCTAACGTTAGCTGAAACATTCCCCACTGAAATAAAATAGTTAACATTAGCTAACAGCTAACGTTAGCTAAAACATTCTCCACTGAAATAAAGTAGTTAACGTTAGGTAACATAGCTAACTAGCTAGCTAGCTAGCTAACAACTTTATTTCACCGTGGAGCATCTGTCAGTTTAAACTACAGCTTGGTAGCAACAATTATCTGGTGCTCACCACTTAATGTGTGGTGATCACCACTTAGTATGTGGTGCTCACCACTTACTATCTGGTGCTCACCACTTAGTATGGGGTGCTCACCACCTACCATCTGTTGCTCATCACTTTTTACATAAAAAGACAAAAGACAAAACACCATGTCCCTTTAGGGGCTCCATAGAAACACGTCAAAACGGTTCAAAATCAGGTTTGCGAACCAGAATAGTGCCGGTTCCACGTCTGTGAAAAGACGGTCAGCTGGGTAAAAATGTCTTTGGTTGCTTTGTAGAGGCATATCTAGTAGTGATCGATTTTTCACCATGAGGTGCACTACCCAAAAGTAGTATCTAAGAGCCTATTTTGCTATAGGGAAGCGGGATAAGCTCTTTTACGCCCTCTTGTGGTGTAAAACCTAATGTATACTCAGGCCACACCTGTAATCATTTACATATCTGCCTAAAACGTAACTTAAAATCAAATTTTCTAGCATTTTATGAATGCATCGTTTCTTTTGTCAATGAGTGTATCTTTACAGTATGTTCAATAAGCAGTTGACTCCTCCTGTTTCTACTACTTGACCTGGTCTTTACTCTATACAACTCAGCGGGCAAATTAAATAAATAAGAAAAAAAAAACTGAATAAATGTGCAGCACTCTAAAGAGAAGCCCCTATCATGACTAACAAGCACTTTAAACATACTGGAGGACATTCTAAGCCTTTTCAAGGACCCTTAACCACTCAAAGTCTACAGGACAACAGCCGCTACTTTTAATCCTGGAGATTATCTATCCATCCATCCATCCATCCATCCATCCATCCGTCCATCTATACTCCTCCAGCTGCTAAGTAGCTGGAAACTGGAGTTGTAAAAAAAGCATGAACAATAAGTCTCTACCAGGCATTAGGCATCATACTAATAGTTTCATGTTTTTATCTAAGTCCTGTTATATTGGCAGTGCATCTTTAGCTTTAAAAATTCATCCAGATCTTTTAAAGGGTTCGTACAGTCATGAAAAACCTGGAAAAGTCTGGATAAGTTTTAGAAAAATAAAAATACCCATAAAACTTTTGGTAAAGTCATGCAAATTTGCAATCTACAAACATGTGTTCCCATTTATCGACGGAGAAAAGCTACTTTGAGCTAACAAATACAAATAAAGTGTTTTTTTTATCAATATAGATATAGTTGATTTTTGGTTTTATTTTCCATGTCTACACTGATGTTTTAAGGATTGAATGGTCATTGAACAAGTCATTAAAAAAAGTCAATGAGATTTATTGGTTAATAAATGTATGAACCCTAAAAACTGGCAATTTTAGTGCTTTATACTCCTCTAATCTATGACACTAGTATGCTTAGTTTATTTGCTCTGGAGTATCCTATTCTATTGGCAGTACTTCTTTAGCTAGCCATAGTAGCTAAACTAACTAACTTAGCTTGTTACTCATGAACTGCAAAAAATGCTGCTTGGTATAAAGCTGCGTTCGAGTTTTTGTCTAATTTTAGCTTCCAAATTAAGGCCATGTTCCTCCTGGTGAGAAACTCATTGATGAAATATGAAATGGCTGCAGTTGCTACAGTTGATATGCTAGCATAATGGTATCCACTAGTGACTTAGTGATGTATTACCATGATAACAAAAAATATATATATTACTGTAGCACTACCACCAGTAGTTGTAGTTGTAGTATTAGTAGTAATACTGTTTTAGACTTGATGGACAGTGTGTGTGTACAAATTTGGCCAAAACCCACAAATAAATCCACAATAAAGTGCTTTATTTTGAGTTTGTTTGTTTCCTACTTAATACAGTGAGAAACTCCTTGACAAAATATGATATGGCTGCAGTTGCTTCAATTGATGTGCTAGCATAATTGTATCCACTAGTGATTTGATGTATTACCATGATAAAAAATATTAATATTACTGAAGAAGTAGTAGTTGCAGTGTTGTAGGCTTGATTATCAGTGTGTGTCTACAAATTTGGCCAAAACCCACAATAAATGCACAGTAAAATGCTTTATAATGCTGTGTTTGTGTTTGTTGGTTTCCAGCTTAGGACAGTGTTCCTCCTGGTGAGAAACTCATTGATAATATATGATATGGCTGCAGTTGCTACAGTAAAAATATAATTATCACTGTTGTAGTAGTGCAGGCTAGATTGACTTACATCACTGTTTATCTGGGCTGTTTGGTCCGTACCTGCACCTGCGCCTGGACTGTAAGCGGAATGCTGGGCTGAGAGATCCTGTAGAAAAGAACTTAACTGTGTAAAAAGGGAAAAATCTCAAATAGTGAAGAAGACAGAACTGAATGGGCGATTTACACATAGCTCTTATTTTGTGTGGATAGACATATTTAGAGTACTGAACCCTGTTTTAGCAATCTATAGAGCATCAGTTACTCGCGGAGCAGAACATGCAGCTGGATTTAGGGTGTGTCGGTGTGTGTTTGGTATCGTGAGGGCACAAAAAAACACACAAAATGCATGTACTGATTCTCTTAATTTATCATAGGCGTGTTTTGGGTGTGTCAGTAGTCATTCCTCCCTTTAAGAGTCGGGTGAGCTCTGACTTTGGCCTGTTCGTATCTTAACAGCGCGAGCCTACCGGCGCTTTTGTGCGTCTCAGCAGATACAGATACTGAGCTGCTCGTTCACACTGTAAAGATACACCAGCAGCTCATTTAAGGGAACAGCAATGTATTTTTTTCTTTATTACTCTTATCGTTACCTGGATTTGCGCCCATTTGTGTGTTTTTAACAAGCGGGAGTGTATACTGGATGACTGTTGACTGTTGTCAGGGTTTTAATCAGTCAGTGGAGCTCTTGTATTTCCCACCACCAAGATAGAAACACATCAGAAATTTACCTGAACACACAGTGACTTGGATAAATAACTAATCTGATGATTGGAAATTGGAAAATAACACATCAGATTACTTATTACTGAAAAAAAATGGTCAGATTAGAGTAACGCTTTACTAAGAATGAATGAGCAGATTTTATTATTTTTTTTATTTATGTTTTACTTTTTTTTTTATCTCAAAAGGGCCCACGGGAGATACGTGTCACAGACGCTGTAAAAGATATGTAAATTTCATTCAGCACTTTATTCTTCACTTAAACTCATAACTCACAAGTACCTGTGCTCTCTTTATCAAAATAGGAAAAAATAAATGAGCTCATAAATAAGCTGCCCCATTAATTTAACTGATAAAATTTTGTTAGTATTGTATATTGTATTGTAAAATTAGTTTTGGGAACTGGCTCTGGGCTCTTATGGATTAACATTTATATAGTTAATAGTTTTTAATAGGCTGTATTTGCATTATTATGATATTATTTTATTATTAGATCACAGGCATAACATTTTCTTACTATGGCAATTATTTTTAATGCCAATTATAAAAAAACAAATATAGATAGATAGATAGATAGATAGATAGATAGATAGATAGATAGATAGATAGATAGATAGATAGATAGACACAGTACACAAAAGTTAAAAAAGATAAATACAATAGAATGAAAGTAATAAAGACAAATTAACAATATAAAGTATAAAAAGTATAAAAGTTGAGTATTTTAGTTTGTGTAATGGAGGTAATGCAGTTAAACATAGTAAAACAGAACGGGTAAGATAAGTAAAAAAAAGATAATAAATAAATAAATAAAATTAGATAAATTAGTTAAATAAAAATAAAAAAATAAAAAAAGGTTATTTAGGAGGGTGTGTCTGCAGAGATAGGGGCGTGTCTCTTGCAGTAATCGGAATAAAATATTAAATAATTAAAATATTATAAATAAAAAATAAAAATAGGTTATTTAGATAATAAAATAAGAAGGTGAATAAAAAAGACAGAAATAAAAAAGATCATCTTTGATGCCCAAAGCAAGCAATTTATACAATAAAAAAGCAAATGTAATGACTGTGGAACAACACATGATCGTATTTTTATATTCAGCAAACCAGTGCAGATATTTTATATTTTTAATATATTTTATACAGTGTATTTTTGCAGTGTGTAAAAAGGATGGGTGTTATTCCTGTAAGCGTGCCCACTCTCCCCGTGTGTTAAGTGCAGGAATTAACTGTGTAAAAGGGGAAAAAAGCACTGCTGGTGAAGAGCTCCCTCTGAGTGCTTCTCGTGCAGCAGGTTTTATGCAGATGAATACGTTTCAGTTTGTGATAGGAAGTCTATGTAGACACACTCTTTAATGGCATTTAATTTGGTTAAATGCGTTTCAGCAGGTTCTATTTGCAGCACTGCGAGCCTCGCCGTTCTCTGGCCTCGGCTTCGGCGTGAGCGCCGTGGCATTCAAATGAAATATCAGCCTGTCAGGAAGCCAAGAAAGGCGACAGGCGAGCGGCCCGAGCCTGCCAGCATCCGCACAGCCTCCTGAAACAGGGGGGCACAGTTTCAGAGGGGTTCAAACCAGTGGCTACAACTCTGCGTAGGACTGGAGGATAGGGTACAAATACTGAATTACAGTATTTAACAAAGCTTTTTACAATAGAAATGATCATAGAACGGGGTATTGTTTTTTCAAAACCGATACAATATGATACTTTGAATTCATCAAGCATCGTCATCACGATGTGCGCATGTGAAATAGTCAGATCGCAGGACGTGTGATGTTGCCTAAGGCAACAAGCAGGTCACGTTGCAATGTTTGATTCTTGACACAAGAAGTAGATGCACAGCGCTGTCTCTGTGTCTGTGTGAGTGACAGGCTGCTGCTGCCTTAGAAGCACGAGGGGGAGGGGAAGCGTGAGAGTAACCGCAAGCATGGCCTTCATCCACATGGTTGGGCACGTGTGGAAAGCTGTACACCTCAGTCCAGCACAGTTTTACAGTGCAGATATTTCCAGTTAAAGCTGAATTCTCGCTTTTAATCCCAGAAAAACAAACACTCTTATTTACCTTTTAAAAAGCATTTAAATGCTGATTAAAAGGCTGATTACTGTTATTTTGCTGCTTTTCTTGGGTTTTGAGAGCTCGGCGCTAACTCAGCTCTTGATTGGTCCGGACACGAGACAGAGAGCTTGCAGGTGGGGTTGGGGCTGGGCTGGTGACATCATGGGCCTTGCATTGTTTAATATCGCGATATATATCTTCGAAAAAAAAAAAACTAAAACATTTGCAATGTTCAATTTTGCAAGTTTTTTTTTAAAGAAATAAAAGCATTAGACTGGCAAAATTAAATTATATTTATATTAGTGGTGTCAATCATTCAAAAATGAATTAAAATCATGATTTTTTTTTATGTGGAAATACCACCTTTTTATGCTGGTATTTCCCTGCATTTTTGAGAGAGACAGAAATATAGTGTTATACATATAGTAATAACAGTGTAATTTGGTTTAGGTCTGCCAGATCCTTTTTTTTTACTGAGATAGATAGATAGATAGATAGATAGATAGATAGATAGATAGATAGATAGATAGATAGATAGATAGATAGATAGATAGATAGATAGAGAAGTAGCGTAGTAAAAGAGAGAGGTAGAGTAGTAGAGAAAAAGAGAGAGAGAGAAGTAGAGTAGTAAAAAGAGAGGTAGAATAGTAGAGAAAAAGAGAGAGAGAGTAGAGTAGTAAAAAGAGAGGTACAGTAGTAGTAGAGAGAGAGAGGTAAAGTAGGAGAGAAAAAGAGAGAGAAAAGTAGAGTAGTACAGAAAAGAGAGAGAGAGAAATAGAGTAGTAAAAAGAGAGGTAGAGTAGTAGAGAGAGAGAGAGGTAGCGTAGTAAAAAGAAAGAGGAAGAGTAGTAGAGAAAAAGAGAAAGAGAGAAGTAGAGTAGTAAAAAGAGAGAGGTAGAGTAGTAGTAGAGAGAGAGAGGTAGAGTAGGAGAGAAAAAGAGAGAGAGAAGTAGAGTAGTAGAGAAAAATAGAGAGAGAGAAATAGAGTAGTAAAAAGAGAGGTAGAGTAGTAGAGAAAAAGAGAGAGAGAAGTAGAGTAGTAAAAAGAGAGAGGTAGAGTAGTAGTAGTAGAGAGAGAGAGATGTAGAGTAGTAGTAGAGAGAGAGAGGTAGAGTAGTAAAGAGAGAGAGAGGTAGAGTAAAAAAGAGAGTGATAGAGTAGCAGAGAAAGACAGAGAGAGAGGAAGGGTAAAGTAGAGAGAGAGATAAATGAGAGAGAGTAGTAAAGAGAGAAAGTGGTAGAGTCGTACAGAGAGAGAGAAAGAAAAAAAGGAAGAAAGAAAGAAAGAAAGAGAGAGAGAGACGACTTCATGGAAAGTACTGAAAATAGGCACCAATTTTTTAGATGTTTTAGGCGTTTCAGTCTGTGCCTTTTTGGTATTGAATTTCGATATCCAGCTCTAATGACAGATCCTTAAAAACTACAGTTCAGACACTTTCCCTTCCTCATTTCAGTGATTTATATCCTAAACCGTCTCGTCCTTCATCCAATTTAACAAGTAAAATTACACTCTCTGTAATGAAACCTGCGGTTCAGTCAGTGTTCCTCTGATTTACTGATGTTATCCTCGATTAGCTTCAAAAAGTAGGGATGGCACAAAATATCAATATATTGATATATTGTATGGTTTAGGTTTGCGATACATAATTACATTTTTACTACATTGATCACTGATGGAGTAACCTGGTCTATATTCAGTATATTCAGGTAGTTAGCTGACCAAATCTAGAGTTATCAAACCTTCAAATGACCTACTGCCATTGCTCAAAGCTTTCCAATTTTTATGTTTTCTAGAAAATGTAATCCATTTTAGCTGGTTATCCTCACCAATAAGTGTTTTTTTTTTTTTTTTTAAAGCTACACAGCTGTTTAGTCCCTTTAATCTTTTTGAGTTCCCTTCACTGCATTGTGTGTGTGGCAAAGCTCTTACTTTCACTATTAAACAAGATATTCTATCTTAGAGTTCTAGTGTTAAGAATCAAGATTGTGCTTCAAGATTCAACCATATTCCTTCCCCAAAGATGATGTTTCTCTCACTGTATTTCCACTTTTTAATAATGCATCGAACAGTTTTTAACCAGATTTCAGTTGTTTAAGTATCTCCTTGTTTTTCACTGCATTATTGACGCATGCCCGTTGCTTTCCATTGTGAACTCAGAGTTGGGTGCTTATACTGTCTTTCTCTCTCTCTCTCTCTCTCTCTCTCTCTCGCCTTTTTTATTGCGCTTACACCGTCTGTCTGTCTTTCTTGCTCTCTATATTTCACTCGCGTTGTCTGTCTGTCTCTCTCTGTCTCGTTTTCTTTTGCTCAAGCTGTCAGTCTCTCTCACTCGCTTTCTGTCTTTCACTTGCACAGACTGTCTATTTCTTTCTCTTGCTCGCTCTCTCTATTTCACTCGCACTGTCTGTCTGTCTTGCGCTCTCTTTTGATCGCCGCCGTCTGACTGTCTCGCTCTCTCTCTCGTTTGCTCATGCCGCCTGTCTGTCTCTCTCTTGCTCTTGCTCTTTTGCTCATGCTGTTTGTGTCTCTCTCTCTCGTTCGTTCAAATTGTCTGTCTGTCTCTTTCTTTCGCTCTCTCTTTCCCCCACACTGTCTGTCTCTCTGTCTCTCTCTCTCGCTTTTTAGCTTGCACTGTCTTTCTCTACTTACTTGCTTTCTCTATTTCGCTTGCACCATCTGCCTGTCTCTCTCGCTAGCTTTCTCTCTCTCTCTCTCTCTCTCTCTCTCTCTCACTCTCTCTATTTCGCTCACGCCATCTGCCTGTCTCTCTCACTCGCTTTCTCTCTCTTGCTCTCTCTATTTTGCTCATGCCATCTGTCGGTCTCTCGCTCTCTCTCTTTCTATTTTGCTCACACTGTCTGTCTGTCTGTCTTTCTCTCTCTCGCTCTCTCTCTATTTTACTCACGCCATCTGTCTGTCTCTCTCTCGCTCCTAATTTTAACAATCTAATGTTGATATTTCTTAAAATATCAGTTACAACATTCCATCCCCAAAAAAACTAAACATGTTTATAATGAAGATTCATTGTTATTATGAATTTAATAAAGGTGAGGCTGTACAGAATGCCCAGCCTCTTTATTTTTTCTACCAAACATACCGAAAACATACCAAAACATACCGAAAACATACCGAAAACATACCAAAACATACCGAAAACGTACCGAAAACATACCAAAACATACCGAAAACATACCGAAAACATACCGAAAACGTACCGAAAACATACCAAAACATACCGAAAACATACCGAAAACGTACCAAAAACATACCAAAACATACCGAAAACATACCGAAAACGTACCGAAAACATACCAAAACATACCGAAAACATACCGAAAACGTACCAAAACATACCAAAAACGTACCGAAAACGTACCGAAAACATACCAAAACAAACCAAAACATGCCAAAAACATACCGAAAACATACCGAAACATACCGAAAATATACCAAAACATACCAAAAATGTACCGAAAACATACCAAAACATACCGAAAACATACCGAAAACGTACCAAAAACATACCAAAACAAACCAAAACATGCCAAAAACATACCGAAAACATACCGAAACATACCGAAAACATACCAAAACATACCGAAAACATACCAAAACATACAAAAACATACCGAGAACGTACCGAAAATGTACCAAAACATACCAAAACATACCGAAAACATACCGAAAACATACCAAAACATACCAAAAACATACCAAAAACCGAAAACATACCAAAACATACAGAAAACGTACTGAAAACATACCAAAACATACAGAAAACATACAGAAAACATACCGAAAACATACAGAAAACGTACCGAAAACATACCAAAACACACCAAAACATACCGAACCGTGGGGTTTATATCAATGTGTGAACCGAAGCGTGAATTGTATATACCGTTACACCCATATCTTGCATTAATTATTATCCAATGGAAGGTTCTTGTCTATTTGCTTGGTTAAATCCAGTTGCTGGCCGTTTTTGGCCATTAGCGTGGGAAATGTATGGTGATAATTTTATATTGTAAGATGCCCTGTGAAAAGAAAATCGATCTACTGTATATTTTGTTGAGTGGTGGTGCAGCAGGTTGAATTGAGTGGCTCTAGTTATTAGCTGTGTGTCGATGGCACTCCAGCAGGGGTGGGCAGAGTGACTGTACTGTATGAGTGATAAATTCTGTCACAATAAGCTTTTTTGGGAGCAGGCGGATATAATTAGCACCACCGAACAACAGCATGCGTCAGGGAAAGACTGGGGTTTAGATTTAGATCATTTATACACAGGAAAAGTGTTAAAATTGCAGGGTTGAGCTTATAATGGGTAATTTTTCTGTGTTCTTCGAGCACTGGCTAGTTTTTTTTGGTTAGTTATAGTGTAGCTCAGTGGCTGGATTATTGTCTTATTGTCTCAAAAACCAGCTAATAGGTCAGTTATCACAAGTTGAGGAACGTATTCGCTCAACCCTGAGGAGGCCTGTTCTGAGTAGAATTCATCCTGAAAAACTGATGATTTTGATCATCATGCTGCATCTCAGTTTTAGTGTGTTAGCAATCTTTTTAAATAGCTTAGGCTCCATCTTTGTAGAGAACAAGTTTTTCTCGCACATCCACAGAGAGTTCTTTGCCATGAGGTGCCATGTTGAATGCGCAGTGGTCAGAATGAAAGAACTGAACCCAAAACTTGACAAAATTTAACACAGCTGTTCCCTATTTACACCTGAGAGCTTGTACTGCTAACGAGTCACATGTCCCTGGGGTGGGAAAATGGCTAAAAGATTAGATTAGATAAAATATAAGTACTTAAATATGGTACTACAAATATGATTCACAGCATATTTACAATGATTTACAGATTGAAAAGACATAGATTATGGATATGGATCATGATATACAGATAGACAATTACTACTGTATATATTACAAAAGGAGGATATAAATATATACAGCTCTGAAGAAAAAAAAGAAAAGAACACCTAAAATGATGAGTTTCTTTAATTTTGCCAAATTGAAAACCTCTGGAATATAATCAAGAGAAAAATGGATGATCACAAACCATCAAACCATCAAGCTGAACTGCTTGTTGGAATGTTTGCACCAGGAGTAAAGCAGCATAAAGTTATCCAAAAGCAGTGTGTAAGACTGGTGGAGGAGAACATGATGCCAAGATGCACTAAAAAAAACTAAAGGGTTATTCCAACAAATATTGATTGATTTATTACTCTTAAAACGTTATGAATATAAGCTTGTTTTCTTTGCATTATTTGAGGTCTAAAAACACCATTTCTGATTTTCTGCAAATAAATGCTCTAAATGACAAATTTTTATTTGAAATTTGGTAGAAATGTTGTTTGTACTTTTTAGAATAAAACAACAATGTTCATTTTACTCAAACATAAACCTATAAATAGCAAAATCAGAGAAACTGATTCAGAAACTGAAGTGCTCTCTTAATCTTTCCTAAGGATCATGTGTCATGTCTTCAAAGTTTTCCAGTGAAAAGATACAATAAATATTAACAAAAATACAAAAATGTGAGGAGTGTACTCACTTTTATTGAGATACTCTATATGTATACTTTGTTTTGCAATGTTTTGTAATCTAATTATTATTTCTAACTGTTTATTAGTACTGAAATCAGCACTGACGGATTTGTAGACTATATGTGATATCATACATATTATTTTAAGTGTTTATTAAACCTCGTAAAACCCAGAATTGTTTATTTATTTTTTATTTTTTTATATAAACTAGTTTCAAACAAAAGTTTCTGTCTGAACTGGCTGTAGAAACTGTTGACTGGAATTCTCACCATCTATTTTTTTAAGTTTTAGAAAAAATAAAGTATCACATGGTGCAGAGAGGCAGAAATGTAAACGTCCACATACAAGGACGCAGGGTCTTAAGAGGTTAAATCTAGTTTTGCAGGTTTTGCCTTTTAAAATCACCTACTATAAGCCTAAACATATATACTGTACTGTTTTCTGTCTAGAGCTGCAGGAAATGTTCGGTTCTGCCACTGTAGAATAGGTTTATAGAATATTATTTATTCGCTCAGCCTCTGAGTCATACAGGAGCATGTGGAGTCAGAGCCAGTGTCTATGGGGACATTTCTAAATTTATTTTGACTATAGAGCCTGAATAATCATTACGTTTAACAGGATGCCGTTCTGGGGTCGCGAAGGTCAGCTGGCAATCAATGCTTCTTGGCCGTGAGCGTTCACAATATATTTAAGTATTTTAATCGACCCTTTTGTACGAAGCATTTACTTACCTGCAGAGAGTTAAGTAGGTTTGAGTAGCATGCAGAGAATATATATATATATATATATATACTCAAAACTACTTAACTATATATATATATATATATATATATATATATATATATATATACTGTGTATATTGCAGTGGTCTTGAAGGAAACAAAATAAGAAAAGAAAAGAAAAGATATCAACAAAATAGAAAAATAATAACCCATTTATTAAAGAAAAGAAGCTGTTAGAGCTCTAAATAAAATAAGCTGCTGGAAAAAAAAAATAATACACTAATCAGATAACTGTTATATACTGTACCAGTCAAAAGTTAACTTAAATAACTTTCTTAAAAAAGTTCTGTATTTCAGATTAATAAAGAAGTATTTAAAACAATGAAGCACACAAGCATAAAAACATATGAATTTATTTAAGAAACATATATATATATATAATCCATACTATAAAAAGATCTACCTAATTAAGTAGAGGCATAAAAAATATATACTTAAGGCCAATCAATCCAAAACAAGAATTTCAAAAAAGCATCTTCAAGTGCAGTAACTGCAAACACAGTCAAAAATGTTATGATGATAATGATGATGAAACTGGCACTCATCAGGAGAGTTAATCAGAGTTACCAGCCTCAGAAACCGCAAGTTAACAGCTCTCCAGAGTATTTTGGTTTGTTTCAACACTACATGATTCAGTATTCATTTACAGTAGAGAAAAAAAAAGATAAATAAAGTGTGTCCAAATTTAAATACATATAAAAGAAGGAAAATAAACAAAATTAATTTGAGTAAAATCTAGAAAATATACAGCTAGAAAAAAGACAAAATAGCATAATAATTAAAAGAATATGCAAGTAATGAAAACTAAGAACAAAAAAAAAACAGAAATAAAGTACTAACAAAGTGCAAACCAGTTTAACAGTGCAGAAAGTGAAGGTAAACAGATGTGTTTTCAGCTTTTTCTTAAAAGAGGTTACAAATGAAATTATATCACAGCTTCTGAAAGTTATACTTATAAACCTGTATTATGAAGTGATAGGAATGGACACGGCCGTGGACAGTTCTAGCCAGAAGCCACAGGTCACCATCATTACCACCCACTGCTGCACTGTCCACTGTGGGGGGTAATATTAGATTTATTTAAGTAACTTTAAATCGGTTTCAAGACTTAAATGTTACATAGATAAATAAGTGAACTGAACTTCAGTCAATCCTTTCTTTTAGTAAACTTTACTTCATTTATTTTTACTGAATCAATCCTTTCTTTTAGTAAACTTTACTTCATTTATTTTTACTGAATCAATCCTTTCTTTTAGTAAACTTTAATTAATTTCTGCACACAATATTACCTAATTACAATTCATTTATTTATACAATATTACTCAAATAATTTATGATACATAATAAATTATAATTCCTGAAATGTAAATATTTTTAGTTAAAACACACATATTACACTGTCTCAACACATGGATAGCATGTAATACATTCTTTTTACTAGTAAACTAAAAATAATGTATTACATGATATCCATGTGTTGAGACAGTGAGACTTGGTCTGTTTACAAAATAAATCTTTGAGATTATGTAAATATTTAAATGTGTGTTTTAACTAAAAAAAAAAAAATATATATATATATATATGACTGAAGTTCAGTTCACATATTTACTCTATGTAACATTTAAGTCTAGAAACCGAGTTAAAGTTACTTAAATTTACATGAAATTAAATTTACTTTAAAAAAAAAAGCAAATGCAATTGCAAAACCTTTTTAAAGTATTTTTTAGGCATCATTTTTTTTCAGTGTAGAAGACACAAAATACAACTGCTATCCCATGAAGTCGTCCCACTTGTTTTTCGTATTCCCTGGAGCAAATACGTACAGTCTTTCAGTGCATCCTGATGCTAATCCGAGAGGAAGATTACTGTTCCTGACCGATCGCCAGTCAGCTCTAACAACCGATACCAGTCAACGAGGCAATTTTTAAAAGTGGGATTGACGTCCCGCAGCCATTTATTTTGAGTCCAATTGCCCTCTAAAGACATGTAATAGCCGTGGTAATGGCTTTTATTGCCATGTGTTGGAGCTGAGATATATGTATGGGGTAAATGCATGCTAATTGCAATGGCCTTAGCAGATATCCGATTAGCCTGGATGCGGAATTGGCCTCAGTAACCCGCTATATGAAATGCATTAGATGGCGCGGCGCGACGTTATGAGATTATGAGGATATGCGGCAATCTCTCGCTTCTCAGCCTCTTACAGGAATTTGCTAAGAGCACCACTGGGACCACAGTTTAGGCAAAACTGATGACTGTGTAATTTGCAACGTATGCTCGGATGACTCCTGCCCCTCTCTCTTAGCATCTGCCGCGGCCGCGGAGACGCGCCGAGCAACTCGCCAGGGCTTTTCTGAGACGTAAGGGTTTTGCTGTGGTGGGCACGGTGTTTCCGAAGCGTTTCCGAAGAGATTTCTTGCGTTCTGAAGCATATTTCTTCTGCATTGCTGGATGTCGGCCCCCAATAAAACAAATTGCCCACTTCATTCAGTTATTTTTGGCATGAATTGCACCGTATGAAGCAAACAGTAGCAGCTATTAGGTTGATGTAATACCACAAAAGACACAATAGGTTGACATAACGCTTCCCTTCAACCAATCATGGATTGCGCAAAGAATGGCAACAATGGCAGCATTCTATTGAGAGCATGGCTGCACTGTAAAGCATTAGCGCTACATTAATTTAATGGCTTTTAAGCCACTTAGCAATCACACGTTAGCTTTATATATGCACATTATGCCTATTTATATAGACTTAATGGTGTTTATACTCTATTTAAACATTGCATTACATATTCTGAATGTTGATTAGCGACAAGCAATTTATTTATTAACAATCTCTCCCTTTCTAAAGATTTCTTGCATTGCTGGATGTCGGCCCCCGAATAAACAAAGTACTAACTATTTTTTTTTTTTTAGCATGAATTGCATAATATAAAGCATACAGTAGCAGCTATTTGGTTGGTGTAATGGCAAAAAAAGGACGTAATTGGTTAACCGAGTTAATCCCTTAATTGTGGAAAGAATAGTAGTTTCCTATTGATAGCATGGCTGCACTGTAAAGCATTAGCGCTAATTAATTCGTTAGCTTTAAATGCATATTATATCTTTTTGTATATAGATTTAATGGTGTTTTCTACTCAATTTAAACATTTCCAAAGTGGTTCCAGAGCATTTATGAAGGATATCACTTGCAGTGCTGGATGTCGGCCCTCAAATAAACAAATTACTGACTATGTAATCTTTTTTTAGCATGAATTGCATGATATAAAGCAAACAGTAGCAGCTATTAGGTTGGTGTAATGGCACAAAAGAATGTAATTGGTTAACGTAATGCTTTTGTTCCACCAATTGCGAAATTGTGAAATCACCAATTGTGAAAACAATGGCTGCATTCTATTGAGAGCATGGCTGCACTGTAAAGCATTAGCGCTAATTAATTTGATGGCTTTTAAGTCACTTAGCAATCACACGTTAGCTTTATATATGCGCATTATGCCTTTTTATATAGACTTCATGGTGTTCATGCTCGATTTAAACTTTGCATAACTTATTCTGCATGTTGATTAGCGACAGAATTTCTTATATTAACAATCTGTTTCTTGCTGTAGCAGGAAAGACCTTTCTGAAGTGGTTTCTTGCAATGCTGAATGTCGGCCCCCAAACAAACAAATTACTGACTATTCAGTCATTTTTTTAGCATGAAATGCACTTAATAAAGCGTACAGTAGCAGCTATTAGGTTGGTGTAATGGCACAAAAGAATATAATTGGTTAACGTAATGCTTTTGTTCCACCAATCACGAAATTGTGAAATCAGTAATAGTGAAAAGTATGGCTGCATTCTATTGATAGCATTTCTGCACTGTAAAGCATTAGCGCTAATTAATTGAACACGTTAGCTTTATATATGTATATTATATGTTTTTTTATAGACTAAATGGTGTTTATACTCAGTTTAAACATTGAATTATGTCTTCAACATGTTGATTAGCGACGAGAATTCATATGTGAACAAGCCATTCCTGAGTTTATGGCAGTGGGTTTAAGAAGGGGAACACTAAAATGTGTGCTTTTTCACTTTTCTGGGTTATTTTTTTAGCCATAAGCCATTTGTTGTATTGGGCACGACCTTTCCAAAGCATTTCTAAATAATTTACACAGAGATTTCTTGCATTCTGAAGTATTTGTCTCGCATTGCTGAATGTCGACTCCCAATAAAACAAATTACTGATAATATTCAATTGTTTTAGCATGAATTGCACGCTATGAAGCAAACAGTAGCAGCTATTAAAATTATGTAAAGACCGAAAAGACACAAAAGGTTGATATAATGCTTCAGCTCAGCCAATCACAATCACAATTGTGCAAAGACTGGAAAAAAATAATCAGCAATAATTGGCTTTAAATGGCTTTTAAACCACTTAGCAATCACACGTTAACTTTAAAGGCATTTTATGTCTTTTTATAGAGACTTAATGCTGTCTACACTTTATTTAAACATTGCATAACCTATTCTACATATTGATTAGCAATGAGATAAATTAACAATCCCTCTTTTCTGAAGTCTTTCCAAAGCATTGCAGCAGCATTTTTATTGCAATACTGGATGTAGCCCCTTTTTTAGCATAATTTGCACATTATGAAGCAAACTGTAGCAGCTATTAGGTTGATATAATAGCACAAAAGCACCTATACTTTGACAAAATGCCTCTGTTCACCGCAAATTGCGAAATTGTGTGATCAGTGATTGTGAAAAAAATGGCAGCATTCTATTGATTTGATGGCTTTTAAGCCACTCAAATGTTAGCTTTGAATGCATATTTATTTTAAGAACCAAATAGGTTCCAACCTTTGTCCCAAAGAACCAGAGGGTTCAATCTGTGTCTCTGTTATTCATATTCATTGTTATTCCATTTGTATTGTAATGGAAACATAAAACACACAGTGAAATACACCACTTTCTTTGGGTCTGGTCGGGTCGAGCTCAAGAAAATGCTCTGTGAATTAGGCGTCTGTTTTCTAATGCTATTTTTATTTCATATAAAGTTTTGGTGTAATAATCACAATATAGCTAAGTGACAAATCAAAGTGTGTTTAAAAAATAAAAGTTAAAGCACAAGTTAAAATGTTATAATCACGCAGCTCTGGATTGAGGAATGTTAAATGTTAAATGTCCAAACTGTGTATTGACTTTAGACATGAAATGCTCCACCCTTGTGGTACTTATGTTAATTTTTGTGCACTTCATGAGATGAGATGAATCAGGTATGCTTGAGGTAGAGCTTGAAAAAACTCCCAACTGAGCAGTGCTGGAACTCAGCCCAGTAAAGGGACGACTTGCTTATCAAGTAACCAGACCAGTAAGAACCAGATCTGCAGTGGTTTATTGAAAATTCACATCTGCAATAAATGCAGGAAAACCACCTACATATCCCACATGTACAGTTCCAGTCAAACATTTGGACTCACTTTCTCATTATATGTTTTTATTATTTTTTTTGTATCTTTTAAATTCTAAATGAAAAAATAAACGTAAGGAATCGTGCAGTAACACACTAAAAAAGCAACACTAAAATACAAAATACTAAAAAAAGCATTTTGGTGATATTACCTGGAGTGCTGTTAAGTGGCAGATTTTTGAGGCTGAAAACTCTTGCTTGGCTTGCTTTCTTGGGGCGGTCCTGATGAGTGCCAGTTTCATCATACTGTAACGTTTTTGATGGTCTTTGCAGTGATTGTACTGACAGAAGCGGTAACACAACACAACATAGTAGAAACAAACTATAATAATAAAAATAAATAATAATAATAATAATAATAATATTAATAATAATAATAATAATAGGGGAAGTACAGTAATAAAGCAAAGTAAGAAATATAAAACTATAGAAGATTCTAACTGAGACATAGTAAAAATTAAAAAATGCTGGAAAAAGAATATATACATGAATATATAAATACAAAAAATATACAAAGTGTGAAAGTAACCAGCCGTAGATATGAGGTAGTGCAGTAATACAGAATAAATAGTTTTCAGTAGTGTCCAGGAGCGTAAATGTACAGGATATACAGAAAAATGTCAATAGAGTCACAGAGTGCAGATGTACTTGTTACAGAGTGTGATTATTGATTATAGAGAATACTTTCTTGCCTAAAGTTCTTGAAATTCTTCTTTTTTTGGGATGGGATTGACTGGCCTTCATTTTTCTCTTAAAATATATTTTTTTCACTTAGTTGAGTATTTTTTGGATTTATATTTCTGGATTAGAACATCACTCAAATATTCACTATTCACTGTATACCTGTAACTATACCTCTTCACTACTTTACTTTAACTGATGCTCTCAAACTGGGTATTAACGTTGAGTGGTCCAGCGTTCTAAAGCACTGCCACTATGATCGGGAGGAGATCACTGGTTCAAATCCCGGTTCAAATCCCGGTCCCATGCAGCTTGCCATCAGTTGCTGGAGCCCTGAGAGAGCACAATTGGTCTTGCAGCTGCATCTGTGAGCTGATGTATCAGAACCGAGTCGCTGCGCTTTCCTCCGAGCGTTAGCGCTGTGATGCTACTCAGCAATGCTGCATCAGCAGCAGCAGTTCGAAAAGAGGCGGAGTCTGACTTCACATGTATCGGAGGAGGCGTGTGCTAGTCTTCTTAACCCTCCTGGTGTTGGAGCGTCACTATTGAAGTGGAAAGAAATTTGAAATAAATTACATTTAAAAAAAAGGAATTAACTCTTGATGAGTTCAGCACAGCTGTTAACTGAAAGCCTGAATTCCAGATGACTCTACCTTATGAAACTGACTGAGAAAATCTAGCAGAGATGTGCAAAGCTGTCATCTAAGTAGGAGGTGCTTTACACTTTGAATCAAAAATATAAAACATATCAATCAATCGACTTTTATTTAAACTCAGAGTACATTGAGGGTGGCCCTCATTTACAATGCAGCTGAGCATTTAAATAGAGAAGGGATTGACAAAAAAAATAGATAGAATAAAAAAAAGTAATAGAAAATAAAAAAACAACATTTTAATAAGGTATAAGATTTATTTTAAAAAGGATCATTTAAAAATATTAAGATATAAAACAAATAAGGTAAAATAATAATTTAAGAGTAGGAATCATAAAATCATAGGTAAAAAAAGGTAATAGAACTAATAAAAATTCAACTACAGATGAATAAATAAGAAACTAAACACATAAAAGAGTAAAATATAAATAAGCTTAATCATAAGTTTGTGCAGCATCATCATATTTAGCTTGATATTGAATTCTTGTTCAGACCTTTGTAGATAAAATGCATTAGAACTTGAGAAAAACGGCCAGCTGAGCAGTGCTGGACCTCTGTCCAATAAAGAAAGGACTATCATATAAACTGGTAACACATCAGACCAGTAAAAAACAGTAAAAAAAACAAGATCTGCAGTGTTTTGTGGTAAATTGACAGCGGTACGAGAGAAACCCACCGCAGAAGTGTCAGAGAAATGAGCTTGGTCCTGCCGGGTCGTGACTGCTACACGGGTTCTGCTGTCACGCCAGCTACCAGATCCCGGTTCTCTGTTCTGGACAGCATGACACCTTAATTATAACAGCTCCCGGAGAACAGCCCCTTTCTTATAAAGACACCAAGAAATATGATGTTTCTGCAGCCCCACACATGAAGGTTACAGATCAAAAGCTTCTGTTATCAGAGGAATAAAGGAAGTGGAATTTGTTCGCTGGCCGAACGCGATTACATCTGATCTCTCAGGCGTTTCTTCCTCTTATTGTTATTTTTAAACTGTGGCTTTAGGAAAGAGTGTGTACTCTTTGTGTTGGAGAATTAAAGCCAGCCCAGTGCATTATGATGTCATGCCGAGAAATCTGATAAATTTGAGAAAAAAAAAAAAAAAGAATATCATCATATAGTCCTCTATTTTTTTTTTTATATTTATTTATTATTTTTTTTTTATTTTAAGGGTTTTTTTTGCTGTTTTTTTACTATCTAAACACAAGGGCTGAACAATGTTACAACAACTGCACTGAAAAAAATAATATATATATATATTATTATTATTTATTATGTTATGTATCTGCAATACAGTATTTAAAAAAGTCAAACATTCAGAAACACCTCTTCCTTTCATGCGTTACCTCTCTCACCTGCTCAAGTCTATAATCTTAAATCAATTTTTCCAGAGTAAATTAAAATACTGACCCATAAAACACAAATATGAAAAATATGCTAGATATCTTAATTCAATATATTTGTAAAATTCATCCATGTGATCACAATAAACATAAAAAAACTAAATTAAATCAATCCAAGTATCAGTACAAGTAATATTTAAAATGAAGATGTTATGCACATACAGTACCAGTCAAAACAACGACTATATAAAAGCTACACAGGAACACATGCTAAATTATTCTGTTGTTTTTTTTATTTAGATTATTCTAAGTATCACATTCATCTTTAAGGACAGATCTGCACACTCTTGGTATTTTAATCTCAGCATCTTGAAGGAGTTCCTGGAGGTGCTGAACAGTAGTTGCTGCTTTTCCTTTACGTTTCATTCCCAGATAGGGACTTAATTAGATGCATTGGTAAAAATAAATAAATGAATAAATAAATAAATAAAATAAAATAAAACAAGTACAGGGAAATTTACAGTCCATTACTGCTAGTAATAGATATATAATAAGGATGCACGATGACATTGGAGTCAGTTTGGAATCTATAGGTAATAGCTTACACGAGAACACACAGTGTCACTGATCTGAAGCACTGAAAGCTAATTAAAAGTGCACTTTTGATATAAAATATATTTTTTAAAATGTTTTCTGCAGTTTCTTTATATTATAAATTCTACATGTCAACCTGTGTATCAATAGTAATTGACATACATACTGCCATATGCCCCTGTAGCTTACAGGGCACTGGAAATGGTAATTTTTTGATGATGTTCTTTTTCTCTGTTCCCAATACCAGCAGGTATTGTTGTTGTCTGGATGGAGGCAGGCTGAGTAAAAAGAGAAAAAAAAAACACAAAAAACAAAATGTCTTTTGCTTTTTTCAGTTTTCTTTCTGTTCTTTCTATTTTTTTTGTCTGAAGTTGCTTGTGAACTCTGGAAAAGAACAGTAAAAAAAAAAAAAAAAACTACTTTGTTCGCTCCTGGTCTGCTGTTGTTCTCTCTCTCTCTCTCAAAAAAAAAAGACTGAACATGACTGCATGACTGTCACACACTTCTGCTAGCATTATTAGATTAGATTACATTATTATCAATGCTAGCATCTTCTGAGTCTGACAGTGAAATGCTGTATATCTCTAGATCATGTCCTGAAGTCCTGCTGCTTTCTCTCCACAGGTTCCATGGTTTGCACCAGGAGATTAGCATGTCTGCTCCTTCTCCTCGCCTCCACCCTCCTGCTTCTCTGCTCCGGGGAGAAGACATGTCCCTACAACTGCCGCTGCGAGGGCAAAATCGTCCACTGCGACTCTGCGTCTTTCATGGATGTACCCGAGAACATTTCCGTAACCTGCCAAGGACTGTCCTTGCGCAACAACGACCTGCACACGATGCTCCCCTACCAGTTCGCCCACCTCAACCAGCTCCTCTGGCTGTATCTGGACCACAATCAGATCTCGTTCGTGGACAGCCGAGCTTTCCAGGGTATCCGGAGGCTTAAGGAGTTGATCTTGAGCACCAACCGGATTTCCCAGCTTCACAACGCCACTTTTCATGGAGTGCCAAACCTCCGAAGCCTGGACTTGTCCTACAACAAGCTCCAGGAACTGCAGCCAGGTCAGTTCCATGGTCTACGCAAGCTCCAGAATCTGCACCTACGCTCCAACGGGCTTACGACGATTCCCATCCGGGCTTTTATCGAGTGCCGAAGCTTGGAGTTTCTGGATTTAGGGTATAACCGACTTCGCATCCTCACTCGCACGGCATTCCTAGGATTGTCTAGGCTGATGGAGCTGCACCTGGAACACAACCAGTTCTCTCGGATCAATTTATTTCTCTTTCCGCGCCTTGCAAACCTCCGTGGGCTGTATCTCCAGTGGAATCGTATTCGCGCTGTAAATCAAGGCCTCCCGTGGATTTGGTATACCCTGCAGAAGCTGGACCTCTCTGGAAACGAGATCCAGAGCTTGGATCCTGTGGTTTTTCAATGCCTACCAAACCTTCAGGTTCTTAACTTGGAATCTAACAAGTTGGCCAACGTGTCTCATGAGACTGTGGCATCCTGGATTTCTCTGACTACAATCAGCCTGGCTGGAAACGTGTGGGATTGTGGCCCGGGAATCTGTCCTCTCGTCGCCTGGCTGAGGAATTTCCGAGGAACTAAAGACACGAGCATCATTTGCAGCAGTCCCAAACACCTT
Source organism: Astyanax mexicanus (assembly GCF_023375975.1). NCBI lineage: Eukaryota > Metazoa > Chordata > Actinopteri > Characiformes > Acestrorhamphidae > Astyanax > Astyanax mexicanus. Next base: position 17,393,645 of record NC_064427.1, on the reverse strand, counting down.
CAAGGGGAAAAGGTTATGGAGGCGACTAAAAATTACATAGACTGTGAAGATTTCGAGCTTATTCCACAAACGCCATTCCCTCACTACACCCTGGAGCCAACTATGGAAGTTACTTCTATGCCACCCTTGCCTCCCACGACTCCCCTGCCACCCCTGCCTCCACCGGCCTCAGAGGCACCCATCCCGCCACCTCTATCTCAACCCATTCCTCGTCCCACCCTACGCAGCCTTGCAGGGACCGGTCGCAGAAACACCCCCCCTCAGACGACGCCGCCCACCGACAGCCTCCTTGTGACTTCGTCCCCGGAACAAGAGAACCTAGCGTTCCACAAAGTCGTGGTTGGAGCCGTGGTGCTTTTCTTCTCGACGTCGCTCATCTTGACGGTGATCTACGTCTCCTGCAGGCGGTACCCCGGCGCCACCAGGTTGTTGCAACAGCGCTCGGTCATGGGGCGAAAGCGTCGGAAAAAGAGTCCCGAGCCAGAGCAGAACCTGAGCTCCCAACTGCAGGAATATTACATGAGCTACAATCCTGCCGCAACACCGGAAGCCATGGACGTGCTGGCCAATGGGACTGGTACTTGCACCTGTACCATATCCGGCTCCAGGGAATGCGAGGTATGACAATGTCAAAGGCAGCCTAAAATCAAATCAAATCAAAAACAAATGAAACGGCTCTGGACTACAGAGGTAAAATCCTTCATTGTGCATGTGATTCATTCTCAGTAGAGTGAGGATAAGCACCCTTGACTCCTTAAAATTATGCAGGGTCCTGAGCCCTTCTCTCTTCACTCTTCAGATCCAAGATTTATGCGCTTAAATATAACATACATTGCACTCAGAGCAAGGAGTCAAGGGTCCCTTAACCAAATTCATTAGACTGCCGCATACTTTCACTCACCGGTTTCCTTTGGTCTCATGAAATGATGCACCTCATTATTTTATTCTGTTTGTTCTGCTGCACTGAGTCACATAACAGCCCTTTGAACAGGTACTGTAGTATTCACCTGCAGATTCACTCAGAGCACCGAGGCACTTTCATGCATTTTTGTCAGGCATCTTTTCTTTTTGTCAAGATAGTCTATTATTTTATTTTGCCAGCCCATCATTAGAAAGGAGAAAGGATTAGAGTAAATTAATTTTCTAGGATTACAATAATTACAGGGACCTAGAGTTACTAGAGTTACCATACCATATACACCATACTTGTGTTTGTGTTAGACACACAGACGGGATGGGTGGTTGGCTTTTATTTTGCTGACGTCCTCAACAGTCCTCAACATGGTTTCTCTCGTCATTCTTTATCAAACAAAACAAATATTTCTCAGTTCAGGTTCAGAGAAAAACAGGTTTATTCCTTTGCCAACTGTGGACCAGGCTTATATCTAGAGGACACACACACACATACGAAACATATGGTTTTACGCATTCACATGGTAAATACATACAAACTTGATTTGAACAAAAGTCAGATCTTTAGGTCTTAAACTAGTCTTCTTTCCCCCAGGATGTGCCAGGCACCCCAGCATTAATTGTTGTCACACTCTTGCTGTCACACTTCCTGGCTTGATGTAATGTGAATCTGTGTGGGACATCTGCTTCTTACTAGGCCTGAAATTCTAAATATCATATATGGATAAACTAATAAGTATTAATACTTCCAACATTTCCCCCTCATGCAACTTCCTAGTTACGAGTTCTCAGAAATGATGATACCCAAAATCGACTAATAATATGGAGAGAGAGTAAACATGCGCATATTAAATAGATACACAGTTATAAGTAACAGGGGACTAAATCAAATAATATGATAAAAAGTCCAACTGTGGTAGCTTGTAAAAACTAGGTATTGAACCCACAACCCTGTCATCAATAATGTTAAATGAACAATGTTCACTTAAGCCAAGGTCAGCCCACAACCTTCTTTGTTTTTTTGCTAACCTGATGCTCTTCATTTTGCTGCCATAAAAAAAAAGTTTTCACATTCCTAGTTGAGAATGCCAAGGTCAGGGTGGTGCTTGGTCAACCATTTTAGAGTGCTCCATGGTTAAGAGTTTATCAAGGTCTTGCTCAAGGGTCTAAAATTGGCAGTTTATCAAATACAGATATTGAATCCACAATTTATTGTCAACAACCGAGTAATTTACCTTTTTTACAGAACCAAATAATTTTTGTCTTGTATAGCCCAGCTGGGAATGCCAGGGTCAGGGTGCAGGGTCAGCCATTCCTTGGTGCTCCAGGAGTAGAGACCAGCAAGGGTTTATTAAGGTCTTGCCTAATGGCCCAGAAGCGGTAGCTTGCCGAAAATGGGGATTGAACCCACAAACATGTCATCAATAACTTGGTTTTCTCCCTTTGATGCTTTTGGATTCCTGTAAAGGGGTTAAAGAACAGTGTCAGCTTGCCAACCCTAGGTGTTGAACCTACAAACCTTTCATCAACAATTTGGTTTTCTACCTTTTAATGCCTCCAAAAGTTTTTTTTGCATGCCCCAGCTTAGCTTACCCCAGGGTTAGGGTGCAGCATCAGCCATTTTTTAGTTCCCCAAGAGCAGAGAGCTTCAAGAGTTTATGAAGGTCTTGCCCAAAGGCCCAAAGGTGGTAGTTTGCCAAACTGGGTATTAAACCTACAAACCTGTTATAAATAACATTTTTTTAGCTTTTGCTGCCTCAAAATGTGTTTGCATAGCCCAGCTGATAATGCCAGGGTCAGGGTGCATGGTCAGGTATTCCTTGGGGCTTATCAAGGCCTTGTCCAAAGGCCTAACATTGGTAGCGTGCCAAAACTAGCTATCAAATCCACAATCCTCTCATCAATATTCTGGTTTTCTACCCTTTCATGCCTCAAAAAGTTTTTTTTCATACCCCAGTTGAAAATGCCAGCGTCAGGGTGCAGGGTCAGCCATTCCTTGGTGCTCCAGAAGTAGAGACCATCAGTAGGTTAAAGGTATTCCCTGAGGGCCCAGCAGTGGTAGCTTGCCAAAACTGGGCACCTGAACCTACAAACCTGGTATAGGTTATGACCTAACATGTTTATATATTTATAAACCTGTTATAAATAACCTGTTTTTTTTCCCTTTTGATGCCCCAAAATGTTTTTGCATACCCCAGCTGAGAGTGCCAGGGTCAGGGTGCATGTTCAGCCATTCCTTGGCGTTTATCAAGGTCTTGCCTAAGAACCCAACAGTGGTATCTTGCCAAACCTAGGTATTGAACATACAAACATGTCATTAATAACTTTTAGTTTTTTTTTTACCTTTTATTGCCCCAAAACGTTTTTTTTGCACACCCAGCTGAGAATGCCAGGGTTAGGGTGCAGCATTAACCATTCCTTGGTGCTCCGGTAGAGACCATCAATGGGTTAAAGGTATTGCCTGAGGGCCCAGCAGTGGTAGCTTGCCAAACTAGGTATTGAACATACAAATCTGTCATCAATAACTTGGTGTTCTACCTTTTGATGCCACAAAAAGTGTTTGCATACACCAGCTGTGAATGCCAGGATCAGGGCGAAGGGGCAGTCATCTAAGTTAAGGGTCAACAGGGTTAAAGGTCTTGCTCAGGGGTCCAACATTAGCAGCTTATTAAACCTGGGTTTTGAACCCACAACCCTGTAATTGAAAATCTGGTGCCCCAAAAGGGATTATCACAGCTGAGAATTCCAGAGTCAGGGTGCAGTGTTAACTATTTAAGTTAAAGGAGAACTCCGGTGAAAAGACTTTTGTTGTAGTAAAACATGATAAAAAGTTCTTACCTTTGATGAATAGCACACATCCGTTCTCCCACATATATAGACGTATATATATATATATATATATATATATATATATATATATATATATATATATATATATATATATATATATATATATATATACACATAGACTACGCATAGGATAACAGCCAGCACCAGGAGGCAGACTATGCGGAGTCTATGTATATATATGTCTATGACATTATTGATACAAATATGGCGGCGCTTAGAGCTGAAGCTAGTAGTGTTATAGGATGTAAACAGTGTTTTTTAATAAGCTTCTTCTTCTGCACTTTTTAAGTTATTAATGCCTCGTTTTAAATGTCAGGGCTCTCTGGATTCTGGCAAGGAGTTGTGGAGCTACTTTGAGCTGGATAACCGTGTAAAAAATGATTTATCGGGGTAAATTATGCCCCGTATCACCCAGTCTGAAGGGTTTTTGGACAAACTGTTAAAATTTCTGGATTTTGGAACGCTGTGGGAGAACGGAGGAGTGCTATTCATCAAAGGTAAGAAGTGTTTATCATGTTTTACTACAAAAAAGTACATTTTACACCAGAGTTCTCTTTAAAGAAGCAAAGGGTTTAAGGAACTTGTCTTTAAGGGTTTGCAGATTTTATTATCGAACCCACAACCTTGTTATTGATGCTCCATCACTCTAACTATTGAGCCACCAGTGCCCTTGTGCCAACCTCTGTCGACTAGGCCTTCTGCTTTCAAGTTCAGGCTTGTACTCATGTCATATTTCACAAAATTATCTTCATACAGCTTGTCATAAACAGAGCGAAAGTAGCGCCGAATGCTGAAAACGTTTAATTATCAGAACCACAGAGCATGATAATGACTTATTGATTGGCAAGTACCATTAGAGGCAAAGGCAAATGTTCCCCCGCGCTCTTCGCCCATAATATCTTGTATTCAAAAGGCAGGGAGACGGAGTGTGTCTCTCCGCCTCAGCTCATAACCGGCTTATTCAGCTCTCCTTTAGCTGATTTTACAGTCTGCTGAACAGTAGCCTCGTGTCTTGTCGGCCGCAGAAGTCGTGCCCTTGCTGAAGGGAACACGTTCCTGCTATCACAGGTAACAGAGATCATGAGGGTTGGGTCTACAGAGACGCCGTCACTCAGATTAACTCTGTTTTCCTGAGTTTGTGACTCAGTTTCGGAGTCTCAGACGATTCGTAAGGCCGCTGCTTTTAAAGTGGTTATGCTAAATCTCATGACATGGCTCGGTGCAATCTCCCCACCAGCTGGGAAAGCAGTTTATTTATGTGAAATATCAGCCGTAATTGCATCGGCCTTATCCAGGAAATCGACAGTAATAGTTCGACTTGTGTTTTGATTCTGGGAAGTGCGTTCTGAGTTGGGATGTGAGTAAAAGTGAGTCAAAAAAACGATTTTTTGATATAGTTAGACCCTCATTTTAATGATCCGATACCCGATTCATTTCTGATTTGCTTGTTTCTAGCCAGCAGTTCCAAGACATTTCTCTAATCCAATGTCATTATAGCCTGCTAGAGTAGTTAAACAAGATAAGTCATGTCATGTTTAGTAAATTTATATCTCACTTGCGTTGCGAACAAGTTAGCATTTTCCCTAGTTTGCTGTCTTGTTTAAAAAGCTAGGCTAACATTACTGGATTACTGTCACTTAATCACTCAGATTCACTAAAGTCTTCTAGAGCAGTTTTTCATTCCAACTTAAATGTGGCAACAGCGGCATTAAGAGTACATAAAACCAATCCAAACGTTTTTGTTTTTTTTAATGAATAAATTCACATTATTTTTCAAGGTAATTTCTGATACTGAAATTGTGTGGAAATGTGTGAGGATCACAGGCAAGTGTATGTTTACATTACATGTACACCGCAAATTATAATAAAAATAAAAACATTAATGTAACTGTCTTGCGTTAATTCTTTACATACATACTGCAATTTTTAATAATGGTAGGTTAGAAGTGTTCTAACTATAACATTATTTCTTGAAAATCTATTTTATATCTGAACAATCAAATTGAATTGGGACCTTGTGAATCGGAATCGAATTAATTCTATAAATCAGAACTGATACTCAGCCCTAGATATCAGTCCTACCTTTGGGAACGCTCAGTTTCTTAGCCCCCCCCCCAAAAAAAAATTATTTACACAAAAAACTGCTTTTAAAGCTTTGGCATTAGAAAAAAGGCGGCCGGCCTTCTTGATCTGTTTGATTAAGCAGTAAATCAAACATTTGAGAAAGAAAGAAAAGCTTTTAAACTTGTGTAAATGTTTGCTCAGGATAATGAAGATCACAGGGTTGTTTTAATGAGGCAGAGAAAATAGAATAAACAAGTAAGAAGAGCAGGGAGACGTGTCGCCTCTCAGAGCCTTTTGTTGCCTGATCTCTCGGGCTGTGCAAAAATAATATCTGCTTAAATTTTTTCTGACTTTTTTTAATTTATTTTTAATTTTATCTAATTTTCTTACCGATGTGGAAGGCCAGTTATTTCATTTTTACACCTTTTAGGACTCCCATATCCCCTGTTATTAGTGATGCCCCAACACGAGGAGGGTAAAGGGTAGCACATGCCTCCTCCGATACATTTTGTGAAGTCTACATCTTCTTAAACTTACGCTAATGCAGCATTACTGGGTAGGTGCCGAATCTCTGATACATCAGCTAACAGAAGCCTTAGCTGATGAGTACTCAGCTAGAGAGAAATGTATGGCCAACTATGCTATCTCAGACTCTGGCTGCTGATGCCAAGCAGCATGATCGAACAGGAATTCGAACGGGTGATCCACAGATCATAGTGGTGATTTCTACACCTTAAAAAATTAAAAAATTAAATACTCTCTTTAAGAATTGTTTAAATTTGGGCGTTTAAAGGTAGGCAGAACGAGCTAAAAACATATACAGCTCAGTAAAAAATGAAGAGAGCACTTCAGTTTCTGAATCAGTTTCTCTGATTTTGCTATTTATAGGTTTATGTTTGAGTAAAATGAACATTGTTGTTTTATTCTATAAACTACAAACAACATTTCTCCCAAATTCCAAATAAAAATATTGTCATTTAGAGCATTTATTTGCAGAAAATGAAAGAAATGACTGAAATAACAAAACAAAAGGTGCAGAGCTTTCAGACCTCAAATAATGTAAAGAAATCAAGTTCATATTCATAAAGTTTTAAGAGTTCAGAAATCAATATTTGGTGGAATAACCCTCTGGTTTTTAATCACAGGTTTTTTTCATGCATCTTGGCATCATGTTCTCCTCCATCAGTCTTACACACTGCTTTTGGATAACTTTATGCTGCTTTACTCCTGGTGCAAAAATTCAAGCAGTTCAGTTTGGTTTGATGGCTTGTGATCATCCATCTTCCTCTTGATTATATTCCAGAGGTTTTTAATTGGGTAAAGATTGAAGCTTGAGCTGATGAGCATTACATTAGGAGTGATTGCATCAAGGGAGAGAACGCCACCTACTGTACCCACCCAAAGAAAACAGCATGACCAACTGCGCTCTCTCGGACTCAGGAAGCATCATGATCCAAGATTCGAACAGATAATCAATAGATCATAGTGTCAACTTCTTCTATATCCTTTTGACTTTTTATCAATTACTCTACTCTTACACTTTTTAGGACTCCCCTATTCCTTATCACTAGTAATGCCCTCAACAGTAGGAGCATGAAGACCAGCGCATGCCTCCTCCGATACACTTTGCCAGACTAAGTCAAACTCCACCTCTTTTTTTAAACACTGCCACTGATGTAGTATTACTCAATAGCTAGAACACATCAAGGCTCGGAGGAAAGTAGATACACTAGATACACTCTAGCGGAGGGTATGGCCAATTGTCCTCTCTCTCTGACTCCAGCTGCTGATGCCAAGGCAATCTGCGGATTTAATTTCTCTTTTCGGACTTGTTGAACATTTAGACTTGGATTTGGATGATTTTTTTCCCTTCCCACTGCTTAACTTTAATTCCATCACGTTTTGATCTTTTTTCCCCCACACAGTTAACCTTTCCCGAGTTATTTTAAATGCTATTCATAAAACACCTATTGGCTCAGAGCTATTCATTACATTTCTTTGACCGCCAAAAAAATTCCTCCACGACAAGACGAACTGTTGCATGACTAATTCACTTGCACTGTGTCATCGCCTGGCGCTTCTAATCCACCGAGATCTGCTGTGCTTAGAGGGCCTATAGTGCTTGAAATATAATTAGCTCTACCTTATGGACCTGCATATTTTAATAAGGCCGTAACCACAGCAAAAAATATGATGTAAAAAAAAAAGGAAAATGACGGCTGACGAGACATAACTGCTAATAGTCGCTGTAATAAAAAAAAGGCTATTTATTTGATGTGGAGTAACCACAGCACGGGAGAGAAATCCAATTACCTGAGAAAAATGTAGGACTTGCAGTCTTATAGCAGCAAGCACACAAATTTCCTAATATCACATATCCGAGTCTTTTTTCTCCTCTACCTCGGGTCGTTTTCTTAGCGGAGGGAGTTTTTAATAATAGAGGAGCAGGCGTCTGTCCCGGTTAGGCTGATGAAACTGCGGCGGAGCTGTGGCCAGCGCTGCGTCCCTCATTTCCCCTCGGCAGGGCGGCGGTGGCGGACGGCGGTCCCCGCGGACGCCGGTCAGACAGGCTGGAAGTTTGCTGGGAGAGAAACAGCGCTCAGGTGGGGGAAAAAATAAAGAGAAACAGGCCGAGAACGAGGGAATGAGGGAATTCGACCTCATTTGTCCTGCTTTTCCCCGTCAGGCTGCGTTAGACGGATCCTGACACTCTTTGAACTTTGAATTTGCATAACAAAGGGAAAAAAAAAGAACTGTTTCAGAAAAAAATACAGAAAAATAAAGAAAAGGCTATAAACGCCTAATGAAACAAAACAAAATAAAATGAATTAAGAGTTTAAAACGGAGTTCCTTAACTAGGCGAGTCCTGCTGGAAAATGAAATCCGCATCCCCATAAAAGTTGTTTTCAGCAGAGGGAAGCTGTAAGATATGAAGTGCTGTAAGATTTTGAGGGAAAACAAAACTGCACTGACTTTAGACTTGATAATAAACACAGTGGATCAACACCTGCAGATGACAGACATGACACTCCAAACAAACCATCACTGATCATCAGTAAATTTTACATTTCATTTAAAGGAAATCAAGGGAGCAGAGTCTGGAGGAAGAGTGGAGACACACACAGTTCAAGCTGCTTGAGGTCGAGATGCAGATTTCATTTTCCAGCAGGATTTGGCACACTGCCCACACTGCCAAAAGAACCAATTGATCTTATATAATATTCTAATTTTCTGAGAAACTGATTTTTTGGGTTTTCATTGGCTGTAATCCATAATCATCAACAATAAAAAAAAAAAAAGTAATTCCAGGGGCCCTTATCGGATGGCATGATGGCGGCAAAGTTTTCAGTGCCTTGATTCTACCAATATAGTTTGGAGCTTCTTTGCGCTTGTTTATGGTGCTATGCCCCAATCACTAGCATTGTAAGCCTGTTGGGAGCATTGGCTATAAGCACTGTATTTCGTAACGCTGGGGGAAAACAGAGGTAGGCTATTCGACACCAATATTTGTACTTGTTATTATGTTTCACTACAATTCAATTCACTACTATACTAGCCCTGTACAGCCCTGTCTAAAACGTTTGTTTTAGAATGCTTGTACAATCAGGCCCATTGCAACCAGGCAAGCAAACCAATCAATTGCCTATGATTGATGATGTACGTTTAGCAGTAGAGGACATAGAAGTTCCAAACAAAAGCATTTTTAGGCAGGAAAATAGTGGGATAGAGGAGGCAGTGGAGCTCATGAGCAGTAGGGTGATGTCTCCATTGGTTTTGGCTGTAGTGGCTTTATTTTACAGTCCAGGAGGCCCTTTAGCATTGCATTGCATCATTGTTAGCATTGATTAATGCAAGAAAGTACAACGACACTGTTATCAGAATCCAACCATAAGCAGGCAACCAACCAGCTCGGTTCATCATTCCTGCAGTCGGCAAAAAAAGAACTTTCAGCAAACATGTTTCTTTGATTTTACCAAATTGAAAATATCTGAAATATAATCAAGAGGAAGATGGATGATCACAAGCCATCAAATCAAGCTGAAATGCTTAAATTTTTGCACCAGGAGTAAAGCAACATAAAGTTATCCAAAAGCAGTGTGTAAGACTGGTGGAGGAGAACATGATGCCAAGATGCATGAAAACTGTGATTAAAAACCAACCAGGGTTATTCCACCAAATACTGATTTCTGAACTCTCAAAACTTGAATATAAATATGAACTTGTTTTTTTTTTCTTCTTTGCATTATTTGAGGTCTGAAAGCTCTGCATCTTTTTTTGTTGTTGTTATTTCAGACATTTCTCATTTTCTGCAATGAATACAAGCTCTAAATGACAATAATTTTATTTGGAATTTGGGAGAAATGTAAATGTAAAACGTAAATCTATAAAAAGCAAAATCAGGGAAACTGATTCAGAATCTGAAGTGCTCTCTTCAATATTCAGAGCTGTTTCCAGAGCTGTATCTTCTCCTCTATACGAACTGTTTGGTCTAAATGGTACTTTCAGAAACTTAGAAACTGTACCAATGTTTTTTCCCTCTAAATCTAACTCTACAGGGCGAATGTGAGAGGAATTTTGGTGCAATATGATGAGCCCTATAACTAATGTGATCTTCGAGAGCACTCAACATACACGGCTCAATAAAAGCAACGGTGCATTACCGAGCTGCCAGCTAATGTTATTTCTGGTCCGGCCAACTACTTTAACCTGCAGTGTTCATGAGCACTGGAGAGCAGAGCGAGGGTGAGAAATGGAGAGATAAGGGAGGCTGAACAGCCCGGATGCTGTTAAAAGCTAGCCTACATAGCTGTGGCCTACTATCCATTATCTTCCCAAATAAGAGTCCTTTCTCTGGTGGTGCTCTGTGAAGATGGTCTCCGCGCTGTCGTGCACGTGTCTGTACATTAAAGCTGCGCGTGCCAACACCAGCGCTGCCCTCAAACCACAGCTGAGCCGGGGTTGTGAAAATTAAATTAAACTCATTCAGCACATCATAACAAAGGCTACAGTAGAGCATGACGCCGGAATTCACAGTGAATTTTAAAGTAGTCGAGCAACCCAGATTCCTCTCCAGCTCTCCAGCTCGCTGTATGGATCTGAGATGCTGCAGGAATCAGAAATATCCTCCACTAAAAACATAAAAGCTCCATTAGCCCATTTCTTAGGGTTTTTTTTTTTGTAACAGTATTTGCATAAAAATGAAGACATATTCATTTAGAACAGCTGTGAATTCAATTTTGTGTTATCAGGAGACAGATTTAGAGATTTAGGATTTAGGAGATACCAGGCAACTCAGATTTGTCTTATTATTTTACATTACTTTAAAATGTGTGTTAATATTAAGGTTTTTAATAATAAGGTTGGGCCAATTTACAGTACCAAAAGTTTAGACACATCTTCTCATTCAATATTTTTTAAAATCTTTATTTCTTTATTTAATTTATGTTCTACATTGTAGATTAATATTACAGACATGAACATGATTAAGGGAGACATATGAAATTAGCTTCAAAGTGTGACCATAGAAACTACAGGTGTGAAAATGCTCTTTTATACTCAGCTAATTAAGTTCTATAATTCAGAAATCCTTACCACCAAGCTGAGATGTTTATAATAAAGTACAAAAGAAGTTTCCTCTGTCCAATTTATCATGCAATTTTGTATTCCAGCGCACATTCCCACATCGGCTTCATCTTTACTCAAACATACAAGTATATACTAGTATTTTAATCGACACCAATGATATAATAGAATATTGTTGTGATTAGTAGGATTGATTTTGTAATCGATTGACATTGAAACCACTCTAGGATTCTTCCTCACCTCATTGATCATTCTGAGCTGTGCTCTTGCAGTCATCTTTACAGGACTTTACCATGCCTAAGAAGAATAGCAGCAACAGTGCTGAACTTTCTCCATTCGTAGAGCGTCTGTCTTACCGTGGACACATGAACATCAAGGCTATTAGAGATACTTTTAGAGTAACCCTTTCCAGCCTCATGCAAGTCAACAGTTCTTAAACGTAGGTCTTCTGAGAGTTTGATCTTTTGTGCGAGACTTGATTCACATCAAGCAAGGAGGGTGCTTCTTTAGAACAGCAAACTTTAAACTGATGTGCGTCTTTTTTTTTTTTTTTGGGCAGGGCAGCTTTTTTTAACCCACACATCCAATCACATCTTATCACATCCTGCCTCCAATTCGATCTCAGAAAAGATTATCATTTGCCTAGGTGTTCACACATTTTTCCCCCCTCACTGTGAATATATTAACATGTGGTGCTCAATAAAAGCATGCAAACATATAATATTATAATATTTGTGTGGTATTTATTAGTTTAAACAGACTGTGTTTGTCTATTGTTGTGATTTAGATGAAGATCAGAACACATTTAATGATTAATTTATGCAGAAATCCAAGTATAATCCCAAAAGGGTTCACATACAACTGTATATACAGTATATTCTATATTGGCAGAGTTGATATGTTGACATTTCCACATGATGAGCTACCAGAACAGTATTTGGATGCAGTTGGCTGTTTTTAAAATAGCACCGTTTCCATTCAGGCTGATCCCAGCGCCCTGCAGTTCACCCGGTTCTGCTTTTATTCTGATATTTACTGACTGAAATCCGAATTCTGTTTAACCTCTCTTTTTAAAAACGCCCCCCGTCACTTCCCAGCAGATCTGCAGCTTTATCCACATTCAGCTCCAGCTTCAGCTCCTCCCACGGGGAACAGGTGCTGAGCGCCGGGGCCGCGGGGCCGGGGGCTCGGCTGGAGGCTCGGCTGGGGTCTCCAGGAACCCGCAAGTTGCTCACTTGTTTTTCATCAAACGTTTATCATCATCATAAACTGTACGGGCAAAGTAAACAAGCACAGATATTTTTAGCATTAAACCAATACAGATACTCACTTACAGCAGCAGTTCATTACATCCGGCAGTTTCTAGATAGAGAACAGGCCAAATGTTTGGACACACCGTCTCTTTTTCAATGTCTTTTCTTTATTTCGTTGACTATTTACATTGTAGATTCTCACTGAAGCATCAAAACTATGAATGAACACATGTGGAGTTTTATGTACTTAACAAAAAATGGGGAAATAACTAAAAAAAATTAATATATATATATTCTAGTTTCTTCAAAATAGCCACCCTTTGCTCTGATTACTGCTTTGCACATTCTTGGCATCATTCTCTCAATGAGCTTCAAGAGGTGGTCACCTGAAATGGTTTTCCAACAGTCTTGAAGTAAAGAAGGAGTTCCCAGAGGTGTTTAGCACTTGTTGCCCCTTTGCCTTCTTTACTCTGTGCTCCAGCTCACCCCAAACCATCTGGATTGGGTTCAGGTCCGGTGACTGTGGAGGCCAGCTCATTTTTTGTTAAGTATATAAAACTCCACATGTGTTCATTCATAGTTTTGATGCCTTCAGTGAGAATCTACAATGTAAATAATCATGAAAATAAAAAAAACGCATTAAATGAGAAGAAGGTGTGTCCAAACTTTTGGCCTGTACTGTACTAACCATGAATCCTGTACTCATAATGCATTATATAACATATATAATACCTTATGATAACTACCATAAGCTTGTAAAATAAATAAAAAAAACTAATAATAGAGACATACAGCACCAGTCAAAAGTTTGCATACACATTACATTTTTTTAATGTCAAAAACATTAAAGACAAAATAAAGTGCACAAAAAAGTTAAGTAAATCAGAATATGTTTTATACTTTTCATTTTTCAAAGTAGCTCCTCTTGCTTAGATGATCAGTTTTGTACATCTCTGCTGGATTTTCGCAGTCAGCTTTATGAAGTAGAGTCACCTGGAATTCAGGCTTTCAGTTAACAGCTGTGCTGAACTCATTAAGAGTTAATTACTTAAATGTCTTGCCTCTTAATGTACAGTATTTATGCTAGAATTTAGATTTTGTATTTCTGGCGGATACACACATACACATACTGGTGCTATCACATTTCCTTTCCAAGGTACAGGTTGAAGGTGTGGAATATGGAGCTAGTGTTCAATTTCCACCATTTAAGCTCTCAATTATTTTTTTCCTTCTCCCAAAATAAGAAGAAAAAGCAGCATTCCAAATGTTTTAATCATGATTTTAATTGTGATTAATTGCTTAATAATAGTTTGAGAGCATCAGTTGTAAAGTAGTGAAGAGGTAGAGTTACAGGTTTACAGTGAATAGTGAATATTTAAGTAATGTTCTAATCCAGATTATGAGAAGCAAGAACTACTCAACTAAGTAAAAAAAAATATATATATATACTTTCAAAAGAAAGTTAGGGCCAATCAATCTAAAAAAGATGTTGTGATGTTTGGTTTGTTTGACATATTTAGGTTTACTATGTAGTATTTTTTTTTTTTTTTGTATTTTTTAGATCATTATAGTAATATTATTAGAATTAATATAATCAAAAAATAATATTCAATTTCGTTTTTTGTCAATAAATAGAGAATAAAACAAGCCAGAAAATCAGAAAATGGATTAAGAGAGGTGGAGTATGTCAAATTACTTAAAACAAGCTAATATTAATAATTAAACTAGATTATAAGTATTTTACTTGCTAAGAATTTAACTAACAGCATGTGGGTGATACTAACAGTGCAGAGGTGATTATAACAACATGTGGGTGATGCTAACGAGGTGGGGGTGATGCTAACACCATTAAAGTGATGCCATCAAGGCTAAAGCAATGCAAACAGCATGTGGGCAATGCTAACTGGGTAGGGACAATGCTAACAACATGTGGGCAATGCTAACTGGGTAGGGACAATGCTAACAACATGTGGCCAATGCTAACTGCATGTGGGCAATGCTAACTGGGTAGGGACAATGCTAACAACATGTGGGCAATGCTAACTGGGTAGGGACAATGCTAACAACATGTGGCCAATGCTAACTGCATGTGGGCAATGCTAACTGGGTAGGGCAATGCTAACAACATGTGGCCAATGCTAACTGCATGTGGGCAAAGCTAACTGGGTTTGGACAATGCTAATAGCATGTAGGCGATTCTATCTAGGTAGGGGCAATGCTAACAGTATGCGAGTGATAGGAACTGTGCAAAGGTGAGGATGACAGCATGGGGCTGATGCTAGCATCAAGACTGGGGTTATGCTAACAACATGTGGGCAAAGCTAACAGCATATGGGCCATTTTAACTGGGTAAGGGCAATTATAACAGAATGGGGGTGGTGCTAATAAGGTGGAGGCTATGCTAACAGTGTGGTGACGATGCTAAGGGTCCATTGTATCTGCCTTGTCATTTCAAGCACTTATATGTATATATATTTTAGAAACCACATTTAGTTCCATAAAGAAGCTTTCAACAATTATATTTATACATAACATTTGTCAGTAATAAAATTCATTTTTCTGCATGATTGGCATCACCAATATAAATATAATTCTTTTAGCAATTATTTTACCATTTTGCAAAAACTTCAGTCTTAAGAAAAAGAAAAGGAGTGATTATTCGTGATTGATCATGATCAGTTACAGAATACTGTTGAATTAATTACTGTTTGATTAATCGCTGAATGTTATTGGAAATTAATTGAATTAATTTTTCCTGCACGATTGGCACCACTATTATAAACACCAATTAATTTGACTATTTTGTCAAAACTTCCGTCTTAAGAAAAAGAAAAGAAGTGATTAAAAGCGGTTAATCATGATTAATTACAAAATTATTGTTGTGATTAATCTGATTTTTTTTTAATTAATTGAAACCACTAATCTGTACAAATCCTATTATAACCGCATTTGGAAAAAATCTGATGTAATGATAATCTTGCTGGATTTTGGATATCAAATATCAATCTGGATACAATCTAGATATAAAAAAAAATCTGATTAGGCCTGGATATCTGAATATTTCCTTAAACTATATGGTTCCAAGTTAGAGGAACCCGCATCACAGCTCCTCCATCACCACCACCTCCATCCAACATTTGACTGGGCAGATAATGGGTTTTAATGAGATAAATAACTGATTTAAATTGTTCAGATTGTTCTGAAAGCTTCCCGATGATCACAGGCAGTCTGTGTACACAGCGTTTGATTGGCTGCCGGTGGAGTGAGGCTTCTTCTCCACACATCTCTCACCAGCCTCGGTTTACAGCTTTTACAGGAAGGCTGTTTTCTCCCGAACTGAACCCAATCCAAACACCAGCAGCCTCCACTGTCACTCAGGTTACAGAAATTAAACATCAAGGGTCTGCAGTCTGGAGACGAGGCAGGGGGCGGAGCTAGTCGACTCCAGATACAAACATGACCATTTCTACTGAGGTTATTTTCCAGAAGTATTACAACAAACATTAATACACATCCAATCACCGGACCCAACAGATCAAACATCACCTGATCGTTGAAATAACACTAGAAAATATTGAAATGTAATTTTTGGAATAAAAACAAACTAATCTATAAGCAGGCAGACTTATAGATGGATTGTTGGAAGGATGGAATATTGGATTACTGGTTGGATTGTTGGATGGGTGGATTGTTGAATAGTTGGATTATAAGACTGTTGGATGGATTGTTGGATGGACGGATAGTTAGACTGTTAGATGGATGAATTGAACACTTTGACAGTATAGAACATATAATAATAGATGAATAGATGGATGGGTGATGGTGCAAGTTGTTGAACGATCGGATGTAGAGATGGATGGATTGTTGGATGGGTAGATTGTTGGATTGTTGAATGGGTGGATTGTTGGAGGGATGGATGGATGGATGGATGGATGAATGAGTGGATTTTTGGATGAATGGATTGTTGGATGGGTATTGGATTGCTAGTTGAATTGTTGGATGGATGGATGAATGGATTGTTGGATGAATGGATTATTGGAATGTTGGATTGATGGATGGATGGATGCATGCATGGATGGATGCATGCATGGATGGATGGATGGATGGATGCATGGATGGATGGATGCATGGATTGTAGGATTGTTGGATGGATGAATTGTTGAATGGGTGGATGGTTGGATGAACGGACTGTTTGATTGCTGGATGGTTGGATTGTTGGATGCATAGATTATTAGATAGATGGATAGTTGAATGGATGAACAGTTGGATGAATAGATTGTTACATTATGGATAGATTATTGGATTCTTAGATGGATTGTTATATTGATGGATGGATTGTTGAATGGGTGGATTGTTGGATGTTTGAATAATTGCATTTTTTGACTGTTGGATGGGTGGATAGTTGGATTGTTGGATGGGTAGATAGTTGGATTGTTGGATGGGTAGATAGCTGGATTTTTGCATGGGTGGATGGTTGGATAGTTTGATAGTTGGATTGTGGGATTGCTGCATTGTTGGATTGCAGACTGACAGAGATCTAGCTAGACCAACTTGTTGATTTTGGACATTGTGACAATATAGAATATCAAATTACTGCAGCACAATATTACACTATTTGCGACAGTGCTTACGGTCCTTACAGTTCTTACAGTGTGTATGTTTTATTATATTTTGTATTTATGAGCTCTGAACATTGTTATTGTATATCTGGCGAACTGTTGAGGGAACAGCGGAAGGCTGTTATAGTGAGTAAACAGCCTCACTATACAGCTTGCGAGTCACGTGGTCGCACGGTTCCGGACATATTATTTCTCCAATTAGTCATCCGTCCATCTGCACCCTGTTACAAAACCCTATCAATTAGATGTATGTTATGTAACATGGAAAAACAAGGCACTGTAATGGAGAACTGTATATGCTCTATAGTACATACGACATAACGACTTTTGCAGTAGATTTTCTATATGCAGCTGTTTATTGTATGCAAAACAATTCCATTACCACTCAAACCAGTGTATGACAGTAATAAAGCATATATAGTACCTTATTTAAGAAGTACTGTTTAGGAAGGCTCTATACTATATTTAACTAAAGCCTACATACAGTTCTGGAAAAAAGTTTTAAGAGTTCAGAAATCAATATTTGGTGGAATAACCCTGGTTTTTATTCACAGTTTTTTTTTCATGCATCTTGGCATCATGTCCTCCTCCACCAGTCTTACACACTGCTTTTGGATAACTTTATGCCTTTACTCTTGGTGCAGAAATTTAAGCAGTTCAGCTTGGTTTGATGGCTTGTGATCATCCATCTTCCTCTTGAGGTTTTCAATTTGGTAAAATCAAAGAAACTCATCATTTTTAAGTGTCTCTTGTGTTTATGAACATGTAGCTGTTAATTTTCCAAAAGAAATCATGTATTAATTATTATAATTGTTTAATCAGATTTCAGAAATACAACTATCAGTACATTTGTTGAAATTGATGCTGATGCATAAATGGAATAGCTGTTTCCAGCTCTAGTACTGACTATAAGATTTCTTACACTGTTTATGAATCTGTCATAAGTTGTATAGACACCCTGCTGAACAATGACATTACTCCACCTCTGCATTTAAAACTAATCCTGTAAAAATAGGCCTTTAATCATGTTGTTTAACTCTATTTTTCTTTTCTTCAGTCACGCACACTTTCACAGCAACAGAGTTACATGAAATTACATACTTAACATATCTAGAATAACTCTATACTGAAGTATATTTAATGAAGTACTAAAGTGCATTTAAAAACATTTTTTTTGTATTAAAAAAAAATATTACATGGTAAAAGTGTACAGAAAATTAGTTTTATATTTATTTGATGAATCATACAGTGTCAGTCAAAAGTTTGGACACACCTTCTTATTCTCATTCAGTGTTTTTTTTTTTTTTTTGTTTCTTTGTTTGTTTTCCGAGGCTGGTAACTCTGATGAACTTAGCCTGTGCAACAGAGGAAACTATCGCTCTTCCTTTCCTGGGGCGGTCCTGATGAGAGCCAGTTCTATCATTGTAGCGTTTTTGAGTTTTTTTGCGACTACACTTGAGGATAAGTTCTTGAAAGTTCTTGAAATGTTTCGTATTGACTGAACTTAATTTCCGAGTGGACTAGCTGGCTAGGCGCTGCCACTACGAAAGGGAGTAGATCGCTGGTTCGAACCCCGGCCATGCAGCTTGCCATCAGCTGCCGGAGCCCCGAGAGAGCACAGTTGGTCTTGCTCTCTCTGGGTGGTTACAGTAGATGACGCTCTTACTTTCCCCTCATCACTCCTAGGTTGATGTGGTCAGCACATGGCTGCGTCTGTGAGCTGATGTATCAGAACCCAGTCGCTGTGCTTTTCTTCCGAGCGTTAGCGCTGTGATGCTAATCGGCAGTGCAACATTAGCATCAGCAGCAGTTTAAAAAGAGGCGGAGTCTGACTTCACATGTGTCGGAGGAGGCGTGTGCTAGTCTTCTTAACCCTCCTGGTGCTGGGGCATCAGTAGTGAGGGGGGGTGGGTTAGTGGCTTTGTAAATTGGGCAGAAATTGGGAATAAAATTTTTTAATAAATTCACTCACAACTTTACAACTGATGCCCTCAAACACTTTATTCACTTTATTAAGAGGCAAGACATTCAAGTAATTAACTCTTGATGAGTTCAACTGAATGCATACTTTTTCAGGTGACTCTACCACATAAAGCTGGCTGAGAAAATCTAAGCAAGATGTTTTTCTTCATAGTTATGATGAATTTGTTGTACTTTTGACTGGTACTGTAGCTACCTCAAGAGTAGAATTTGTGTTTTTTCATCGATTTTGTGTCACTGTCACGTTCACTCAGAGACAGAATCACATCATGCATTGCTAGGCAGCGTAATTTTACTGTCTACAGCTGCATTGTCACTTGTCTTAAATACGCTCATCATCAGCGCTGTTCACTTTACTGCAAATGCAACAGAAAGAAGCTTTAAAAGGAGGAAAAACACCTTAAATCACACACCGCGTCACGCAGCACGGCTCGGATGAAGGACAGCTGTCAGGACTGTCGGCTCGGCTCCAGAGGCGGCGGCAGATAAAGCGCAGTGGAGATATCTTGCGGTTGGAGATGCAGGATCCTGTCGTTTATAAATCTGTGGTGCAATAACTAACGCCTGCACGTAACAGTGCATTTACTTAGTGCTGAAATCCCTGCCATTTCACACACTGCCATCAGCACACAGCAATACGAGGCAAAATCTGCTTTTTAACATTTTCACAAACCCATATTTGCTTTAAAACCATTAACCTTTTCAACCCCTAACACCTATTTTAATGTTTTTTCTCCTCTGTTTTTTCAGTTCTTCTTTCTTTTACTTGCTATAACACAGTTATTTTAGAAGACAAACACATGCTAGTATTTGTCTTTATACCAGAAGACGTTGAGCTCTTCAAAAATGTCATCATTTGAGATAAATTTGAGGAAATGCTTCAAGAATGTGTTAATCTTCATGGAATTGATCATGTTTAACATATTTGTGAATGTACAGACTTCAAATCAATTCACACAAGAGTTTTCAGTAATGTCTTTTCAGTAATAGTTAGATTATTATTAGAGTTATATTATTTAAAAAGTATATGGATTTTGATGATGAAGTTCATTATACCTGGATTATTACTGTAACAGAATACATGAGCAGCACCAGGCAGATTTATTTTTCTTGATATTAGTCCCATCACTAGGATGCAGATTGCTAAAACCTTGACAGTCATCGCAGGATAATTTATAAATTAATAAATTAAGTAATTTGGGCCAATCTCGACACTGCTGGGTTTATTAAAATGTTATTTGATTTCATATGCCATATAAATATTTTAGAAGCACTAGAAGTACTTATTATTGTCTATTATTGAAAAACAATAATTTTTATTTATAATAATTTTTTTAATTGATGAATCAGCACCGGCTATGATAATACAGCTATTACCGCATACCCCAGAGTGAAAGTAAACACGTGGATTATGGTGTTTTAAGACAATACATGGCGTTATAATTAAAGAATATGCATGAAAATATGTAAATATGAAGGTAAGCCTATTCTTTAGGTGTATTTTACAATAGATTTCTCAAACACTTCAGTTCAGAGCGAGATCAGTGCTATTTTTAAAAACAATAGGGTTCCCTGTTTGTCACAATGTGCGTTGATGCATTCCTGAGTAATTAAGCTGTATAAACAATGCACAATTTTTGACGCAATTTACATCAATGGGGTTCTAAGGGTTAAATAAAAAGATTAAAGACTTAAAACTGATTAAAAACTGTGAATATTTAACATATTATATGGAAAATATGGTCACATTTAAAAGTTGTTCTTTAAATTGTTACATCATAACAACGGGAAAACTTTGCTTTTCCCGACTTTGTACTTATTCTCTTATACTAAATAATCATGGGTGTGTTTTTTTGGGGGGCATAACATGAAATAAAGCAGAAATTAGCATGTCACTTGATATTTCCTTTAAGCGCCAGGTACGTTCTGACTTTGGCAGATTGCTATTTTAACAGCGCAGCTGTACAGTAGGCAGTATGGGTTTGTGCACTGCCGCATGTCCATGTGTCCAGTGGTGCACCAGAAATTTACCTGAACACACCTTATTTCCAGACCACCACTCCCATCGGTACATTTATATTTACAAGCGTAAGCGTAAGTTATTTACATTCTGAAAATGTGATTGTTTGAAATCTCCTACAAGACACTTGGAGAAGCTTCCTGTTCACTTTCTCTCTACTCCACTTAAAAATTCCAGATCAGAAACAGGAATCAACCTAAATCAAAATAAAGATGTAAAAACTAGACAAACATAATAAAACTAAAGGTTTGGAGACATTAACTGTTAGATTTGTATTCAGGAAAATATTGATTTTAAAATGAAGTTCAGGAAAGAGCCAATTTTATGATTTTATTCATTATATTTTGACATTAGCAGATTAACTTAAATATATAGAGTACAGGCCAAAAGTTTGGACACACCTTCTCTTTTTCAATGCATTTTCTTTATTTTCATGATTATTTACATTGTAGATTCTCACTGAAGGAATCAAAACTATGAATGAACACGTGGAGTTTTATGTACTTAACAAAAAAAGTGAAATAACAAAAAAAAAATATATATATATATATATATATATATATATATATATATATATATATATATATATATATATTTATTCTAGTTTCTTCAAAATAGCCACCCTTTGCTCTGGTTACTGCTTTGCACCCTCTTAACATAAAGAGTTGGCCACCTGAAATGGTTTTCCAACAGTCTTGAAGGAAGGAAGGAGTTCCCAGAGGTGTTTATTAGCACTTGTTTACTCTTTGTCTTCACTCTGTGCTCCAGCTCACCCCAAACCATCTGGATTGGGTTCAGGTCCGGTGACTGTGGAGGACAGCTCATTTTTTGTTAAGTACATAAAACTTCACACGTGTTCATTCATAGTTTTGATGCCTTCAGTGAGAATCTACAATGTGAATAGTCATGAAAATAAAGAAAACGCATTGAATGAGAAGGTGTGTCCAAATTTTTGGCCTGTACTGTATTTTTATATTTTTTATTACAATTACAGTTATGCTTTTCAGTAATGGTCCTTATCAAACATGATATGTTTTTATGTAATGCTTGAATAGAAATACTCACGATTTAGTGGTGTAATGGCAGGCAGCCTGTTAGGGGATAAACAAGGCAGAAGGAAGGCGTGAAAATTTACCATTGGTGGGGTGTAAGATAGCAATGAGCATCTTGCGCTGGGTGTAACATAGAGCGCCTATCTTCAAAAAAGTACAAAGTTCTGACGGATATAAAAAGTCATGTACTGTGAACCTGGCATTAATCCAGAGCATTAAACTGTAAAAATTAAAATCCCCCGAAATCCACTTACCAATATATCCTAATAATAACGTTTGCAGGAGCCACATTAATAAATCCGTCCCCTTTCATCTCGGCCGAAGGGTGTGATGTGACACGCATCCCTCCGCTCACATGCCTCATTTCCCCAGCACCAGCCCCCTACTTAAACTCCAGACCCAACTTACTCTTCCGCTTCCCTTCCCCTCCGCTGATTAAAATGGTCATTAAAATCTTAAATCCGGTGAGTCACTGAGGGCCCATAATGAATACGCAGCTTCGCCATTTCATATTCCACGGCGCCGTGTGTTCTAATCCAGAAGCTGCACTTTAGCAAGCAGTTTTAATGCAGGCGTCATCAGATTCCCGCTGGATAAAGTCGTGATTCACCTTTCGCTGGAGATTAACTCTGGAGTTCTGCTGTAAACGGCGGGGAAAAGCTCTGCGGCTCGGCCAAACATTCAGCGAACAAAGGGGACGCTTCGCCCCAGAGCGGAAATGTTGATGGATGTTCGTTATTTCTATAAAGAAACGGCTGGAAGGGTAAAACATGTATCACAAACTCTGTATACTACGTTAATACATTCACTCTAAACTTATTTAAAGTGCTTTAAAGGGGAAGTCTACCCTTTATGTTACATCCAACATACTGACCTTCCTAACACTGTTGTTAATGGTAATGACACGCTGAATGCAATCAGATCCTCACAGCAATGCTTAATAGAAGGCTTTCCCTGCACACTAGAGGCAGTTACCCCAACAAAATGAGCAGAAACATATTTTAATACCATAGATTTCAAAAGAAGCATTGAAGGCCTTGGTGTACCAATACTTTTATCCAGATAGTTTATCTCAACACCATGAATGACATCAACTGTATAGACCCAAACCGTACTGTGAATTTTTTTTTTTTTTTTTTACTATTTTAGTATTAGGTTGTGTATTATTGTGTCCCATGACTTTTTACAATGACTCATAAAGGATAAAGAATACCAGATTCTGTGTTTTTTTATCCTATTGGGTCTTGACTATTGAACAGATAAAAGTAGGATTATTAAAAAGTATACACAGAGAAACAGATACAGAACTACAGTCTGCATCGACTCATTCAGTTCAGCTGAAAAAAATGTATAATATATAATGTTAAGCTTGATCTGTGTATACCTGTATACACTATACATGATTATTAAGTTATGGGTGACATTTAAAAGAGTCATAGAAGAGCAGAGGTTTAACCAACCAATCAACAAACATGACAAACAAAGAATTAAAAAGCTCATGGTTAGTAAAAGTAGTTTGCAGTAAATGAGATCCTCTCATCTCAGCAGGGCGAGTGTGTTCTGGAGTTCCTCTGTTTTGCATAATTTTGGTGTTTTCCCTGCTGTAACACATCTGATCCAACTAATCAGCTCATTAACAATGAAGTGGGAGTTGAAATGGGAGAATTAGAGCATGGGAAACACTGAAATTTGAAGATCTGGAGCACTCCATGACTAGCACCAAGAAATATTAAAGGTCTCCTTTTGCTAAACTCCTCTTGTTCTTGTTGTTTGTGAAATACAGCAGGTCTCTCTGAGTTGTGAATGATGAAACTCTTCCTCAACCTCTTCCTCATTGTCTGCAGCAGCTAGTAAAAGAAAATATTAAGAAAAACTAGTCGCTCAAAGAGGAAAAGCACTGTGTCTAGGTCAACCTGTGAATTAGTATTCGTGGCCCCGCCCACCTCGGCTCGGGACCACCTACAGGCAGAGCTTAAGCCGGGTGGCGACGCCGTCTCGTCAGATAGAAGCTAACAGCGCTAGGAACAGCATGTAGTTCATTCCTGTGTTATTTGTGTGAATAACACATCAGTGTTTATATGCTTTACCCAGTAATTCAGAGCTAAGGAACAAATGGTTAGAATTAGTCTATGGAGGAAAACCACCAGCCAAGTACAATAGAGATATGTAGGTGTATGTTTAGAACAGTTCTGTTTACACTAGTTAAAAGTGGATTTTTACTTTCTGGACTTGGATCACCTCTGTGTGTTTACATAGGATCTCCGGTGCATTTGGCGTTTTACAGAGACTCTGTAAAGACACCCCCCACACACACACACACACACACACACTCCTCCACCGGATTAAAGCAGTGTTATACCAGATCACTGGAGCATTTTTTTCACAAAAACAGCTCACATGGCATTCATTAATACTAGAGACAAATAAAAAAAAAATAGTGGAATGAGACCTTAAAACAATATTACAATATTACAATCCATCAAACCAAGCTGAACTGCTTGATTTTTTGCACCAGGAGTAAAGGCATAAAGTTATCCAAAAGCAGTGTGTAAGACTGGTGGAGGAGTACATGATGCCAAGATGTATAAAAAACTGTGATTATAAAACAGGGTTATTCCACCAAATACTGATATTTGAAATATTTGTGAACTCTTAAAACTTTATGAACATAAACTTGTTTTCTTTGCATTATTTGAGGTCTGAAGCTCTGCATCTTTTTTGTTATTTCAGCCATCTCTCATTTTCAAAAAAAAAATACATGCTCTAGAGATGTTGCAACCATCTGTATGCCTCCATCTATCAGAAGATCATGAGATCAATATCTTATGATGTCATCCATGGAAGAGAGAGTCTGACAGTCTGATCCAAGTCATTTTTTTTAGTCCTTCCTATTGGCCCACTCATAATGCAATGATAACACAGTGCTAAAGGCAGCTGGTGTTTACAAATGATGTGACAAAAAAACAAGGAGGTTTTGTATCTGACCAGCTGTAGAAAACGGACGGCCACATGTTGACGGATAAACACACATATAAAAACACAAACACACATTAACAGTGAATCAAAAGTAAATGGAAAATTCTTAAAAGCAAATACACTTTTGGTCAGGCCTCCCTACTACCACCAGAAACTCCAACTCCCAGAAACCCCAGCAGTGATTAGCATCAACCAGCTGCACCTGTGCAGCACCCTATATAAACCCCAGTCAAACCAGACTTCTCTGTCGCACCTTTGTAGAGGAGTGACCGGTAACAATGGGTATAAGAGCTAAAAAGTTTTGAGTTTGCTCGTGGTTTAGTTTGGTTTATTTGAAGCTGAGAGCTGCCATTTGTTGGTACAGAAGGAAGGAAATAAGTGGGCGGGGTAACAAACAAGACACAAGGGAAGACCAACGACTGGGTGGGGCTAGGGCGGAGACAAGGAAGGAGATAAGACAGAAACAGAGCCATGTGCTAAGGAGAAAAGCAAGCATGTCTTTTCAACCAAAGTGTGACACAACTCTTTTCGAAAGGCTTTCCACAAGGTTTAGGAATGTGTTTATGGGAATAAATTTTTGACCATTCTTCCTGAAGTGTAATTGTGACTCATTGTAATTTTCAACTGTTTCTATTGGCCCATTCATAACGCAATGTTAACACAGTGCTAAAGGCAGCTGGTGTTTACAGATGATGTGACAAATAATAATAATACTAATAAAGGAGGTTTTGTATCTGACCAGGCGTATCAAATGTATGGCCCCATGTTGATGGACACACACACATATAAAATCACATAAACACACACACATAAATCCCCTGTCAGATTTCTCTGTCGCACCTTTGTAGAGGGGTGACCGGTAACATTGGATATACAAGAACATAAAAGAAAAGAAGATCTTAAAAGAAGCAAAGAGATCTAAAAAGAAAGCCACAAATACAAAGTAGGTTTTGTATCTGACGTAGAAAACGAACGGCCACATGTTGACTGACACACACATTTAAAAACACATAAACACACATAAAAACACACACACATGCTGTGCCGGTGGATCAGCAGTCAAGGGGAATTTAATAGTAAATTCTTAAGAGCAAATACACTTTTGGCCAGGCAGCACTCTATATAAACCCCGGTCAAACCAGACTTCTCTGTCGCACCTTTGTAGAGGGGTGACCGGTAACATTGGGAATGAGAAAAGAAAAGAAAGGAGAAAAGAAAAGAAAAGAAAGCAAAAGGCTCATGAAAGAAGCCACAAATACAAAGTAGGTTTTGTATCCGACCAGACGTAGAACACGGACGGCCACATGTTGACAGATGAACGCAAATTCTTAAGAGCAAATACTCTTTTGGCCAGGCAGCACTCCATATAAACCCGGTCAAACCAGACTTCTCTGTCGCACCTGTGTAGAGGGGTGAGCGGTTACATTGGGAATAAGAAAATAAAATAAAAGTAAAGAAAAGGAGATCTCAAAAGAAAGCAAAAGGCTCATAAAAGAAGCCACAAATATAAAGTAGGTTTTGTATCCGACCAGACGTAGAAAACGGACGGCCACATGTTGACGGATAAATGCAAATTTTTAAGAGCAAATACTCCAGGCCAGGCAGCACTCCATATAAACCCCGGTCAAACCAGACTTCTCTGTCGCACCTTTGTAGAGGGGTGACCGGTTACATTGGGTATAAGAAAAGACAAGTAAAGAAGATCTGAAAAAAAAAGCCATAAATACAAAGAAGGTTTTGTATCTGACCAGCTGTAGAAAACGGATGGCCACATGTTGACGGACACACACATATAAAAACACATAAACACACACAAACACACACACACATGCTGTGCCGGTGGATCAGCAGTCAGTGGGACTTTAATAGCTTTGTCCTCTCTCTGAGTGATCCCCCTATCTCTGCCTCCTGCACCAAGTCTGATTAAGCTGTGTATTAATAGCTGTAGCTGAGAGCCGTCAGCTCCAAATACGGAAAACACCACGCATTCCACTGGGGGTTTCAGGAGAAACGCAGAACGTGGGGGAGGGATGAGGATGAAGAAAGGGATGGGGAGAGATTTGAGAGAGATTTGAGGCAGTTTGAATCTGATCAACTGCTGTGATGAGAAATAGAGAGACAGTGAGCGAAATAAAAGAGAGAGAGAGAAACAGACAGATGGAAACTGACACACTTCCGTACAGAACGTCTTTTTTCCTTCTTTCTTTCTTCCTCCTCTCGCCGTGTCTCTCCTCACAGCAGGTGAGATGTGCTGTAACCATTCAGTGATAATGAGAGCTCTCTCACTTTCTCTTTCTCTCACTTTCTCTCTAACAGTAGCACTCTTACGCACTCTCTAACTCACCCTCTTGCACATATTAGGTGCTGCTTTAATACCGTAGTGGTGTCCCAACAGGTCAGCCCACTTTTCTTATTAAAGCTTGACGCATCCACTCCCATCCAGATCCTGGCCAACCTGTATCTTCAGGGAGAGGTCAGGGAGACACGTCGAGGGTCCGCCAAGACCTCCATCTCATTGGCACATAGCTACTTACGAGTGTATGCAGGGATTTTTTCAGTTATTTATGTTTATTTTTTCCCAGTTTAGCTAGGACTAGGGCTAGTCAGCTGTATATCCACATCACAGGTGATGCCACAGCACAAGACACATGTGAATCAGCCCACAGATTAGCGTCAACCACCCTAAATAAACCTCAGTACAACCAGACTTCTCTGTCGCACCTTTGTAGAGGAGTGACTGGTAACAGAGGTTATAAGAAAGCAAAAGGAGATCTTAAAAGAAAGCAAAAGGCTCACAAACTAATTAAAGGGATCTGAAAAGAAAGCCAGGAAAAAAGACAGAAGGCAAAAAAGAGAGGACTGAGCTGTGCTCAGCCTGTTTTGAGTTTGGTTATGTTTTAGTTTGGGTTATTTAAAGCTAAAAGCTGTCTTTTTTTGGTACATTCCATCAGTTACATATGCAGTTTTTTTCCCCCCATTTTCTCCCAATTTAACTAAGCCAAGGGCTAGTCACATGTGTATATATATATAGTCAGTCAAACCAGACTTCTCTGTCGCACCTTTGTAGTATCAAAAAGATGCGGAGTTTAACTTTACATGTGTCAGAGGAGGCATCCCCTATGATTGGGGATATACAGCTGACTTCTCTGTCGCACCCTTCACAGAGGGTATAACGAAAGAAAAGAAAAGAACCGAAAAGATGATCTCAAAAGAAATCAAAAGGCTCACAAAAGAAACAAAGATCTGAAAAGAAAGCCACAACAAAATAAAAGATCAACAGAAATAAAGCTGTACTAAGCCTGTTTTGAGTTTGGTTGTGTTTTAGTTTGGGTTATTTAAAGCTAAAAGCTGTTTTTTTTATTTATTTCTATTTCTTCCCAATTTAGCTAGACCTAGGGCTAGTCAGCTGTATATCCCTCATCACAGGTGACGCCACAACACAAGGCACATGTGATGCTTCCTCCAACACATGTGAATCAGCCACCGATTAGCCTCAACCAGCTGCACCTGTGTAGCACCCTATATAATAAACCTTAGTCACACCTTTGTAAAGAAGTGATCAGTAAAAGATGATATAAGGAACAAAAAACTAAAGAAAAAAAAGAGATCTCAAGAAAAGCAAGAGGCTCAGAAAAGAAACAAAAAGATCTGAAAAGAAAGCCAAAAAATAGACAGTTTTGAGTTTGGTTGAGATTGGGTTATTTGAAGCTGAAAGTTGTCTTTTTGTTGGTACATGTCATCAGTAACTTATGCAGTTCATTTTTTCATTTATTTAAATTTCTTTCCCATTTTCTCCCAATTTAGCTAGGCCTATAACTAGTCAGCTGTTGATCCCCCATCACAGGTGATGCCACAACACAAGAAACATGTGATGCCTCCTCAGACACATGTGAAGTCAGACTCAGTCTCTTTTTGAACTGCTGCTGGTGCAGCATTACCGAGTAGCATCACGGCGCTAATGCTCGGAGGAAAGCGCAGCGACTCGGTTCTGATACATCAGCTCACAGAGATTTTCCATTGACTTATTCAAATGTCAGTCAGCAACTGCAGGATGGCATCAAATGACCTACAAAAATAATGACAAACTGTAGCTGGGGTGACGTGCATGGAAAGAACACTTCGAAACTTAGAGCACTTAAAGTTCACACTGCACAGCCTGGTGGTCAGTTTTCGTTAATTGCACATTGCACCAGTAAGAGCAGAGTGTGAAGGTTCAGTTAGCAGGGTAAGAGCACAGTTTTACTCAAAATATTGCAATGCACACAACATTATGGGTGACATACCAGTTCAAAAGAGGACAGATTATTGGTGCACGTCTTGCTGGCGCATCTGTGACCAAGACAGGAAGTCTTTGTGATGCATCAAGAGCCACAGTATCCAGGGTAATGTCAGCATACCACCAAGAAGGACCAAACACATCCAACAGGATTAACTGTGGACGCTGTAAGAGGAAGCGGTCTGAAAGGGATGTTCGGGTGCTAACCCGGATTGTATCCAAAAAACATAAAACCACGGCTGCTCAGTTCAGTTTCATTGTCCGACCCCTGTAAGGTTTACATTGACTTGAATTTTTTTTGGTTATTCTCTCGTTTTTTTTTTTGGCATTTTGTAGGTACCACTGTTTTTACGACTACCAGTGTTGTTATATTAAATGTTCTTTAAATGAAGCATATTTTAGACTAAGGGCCAAGGGATTGGAAACTGGGACAGCGAATTGCAGCATCGTTTACGCAACGCAGTTAATGCTGCTGCGCTGAAGCCGAGCTACAAATATCCAGAGGCAGGCGTGTTGATGGACGGTTTAGTTTTGATATTTGAAAACATTTCAAGGAGAACACAAAGGAGAGCTTGTGCTCCACCCAGCTGGAGAGATAGGGATCTCGCGGGGCTTGCGGGAGCTCGGCGTACAGATGTCTGATACAGATACAGGCCGCTTTGTATCAACAAGAGAGATGAAACGGGGACTTGTGCCGTGCCGGTTGTTATCGTACGGCGTTAACATCTGCGCGGCGGTCCGGCCGGCCCCCCGGTTGATCTACAAGCTGTAGCGTTTTGACTGAAAGGTGTAATCCTTTAGAAAACCTGCCGCCATCATTCCAGCCCATAACAGCCCTCGTGAAATCTTTTCTCCTTCAATTTAACAGGAAGATGAGCTCAGATGACACTAGAAATATGAAGTGCCTCTCTGAAAAGCAATCTCACTAACAGGCCCGGCGTCTGAGGCAGTGACCGTCCAATAGATTTGACCCGAGGCCAAATTTTCAAAGAGCAAATACTCTTTTGGCCAGGCCTCATATAACCCCCACCAACACACACCTGCACACACACCAGCAGCCCACCTCACACACTTTATTTAGCACGTTGCTTTTGTTCATAGCCTTTTAGCGGTGGATGCTCTCAACCGCCCACTCAATACCATCACACACGGTTACAAAAATGCACTTAAAACCCTTAATAATTTGTTTTTACTAAAATCCAATGCAATTTTCATAGTGCCAGCCCAAAACAGATTTTTAACATATCTAGATTGTATCCAGATGTTGCTAGGTGGTTGCTTAGGTGCTGCTATGGTGTCTGTGGTGGTTGCTAAGGTGCTGTTTAGCAGTTGCTAGGTGATTGCTAAGATGTTTTGCTAAGTGGTTGCTTGGCGCTTGCTATGGTGTTTGTGGTGGTTGCTAAAATATTTTGCAAAGTGGTTGCTAAGGTGTTGCTGTGGTGTCTCTGGTGTTTGCTATGGTGTTGTTAAGCAGTTGCTAGGTGGTTGCTAAGGTGTTCCTAAGGTGTTGCTTGGCACTTGCTATGGTGTCTGTATTGGTTGCTAAGATGTTGCTAAGCAGTTGCCAGGTGGTTGCTAAAGTGTTGCTATGGTGTCTGCAGTGGTCGCTATGGTGTTAAGCAGTTAAGCAGTTGATAAGCGGTTGCTATGATGTTGCTAGGTGGTTGCTTAGGTGCTGCTGTGGTGTCTATGGTGGTTGCTAAGCAGTTGCCAGGTGGTTTCTAAGATGTGTTGCTAAGTGGTTGCTAAGGTTTTGCTTTGGTGCCTGTGGTGGTTGTTATGATGTTGCTAAGCAATAGTCAGGTGGTTGCTAAGGTGTTGTTAGGTGGTTGCTTAGATGCTGCTATGGTGTCTGTGGTGGTTGCTAAGGTGCTGTTAAGCAGTTGCTAGGTGGTTGCTAAGATGTTTTGCTAAGTGGTTGCTTGGCACTTGCTATGGTGTTTGTGGTGGTTGCTAAGATGTTTGCTAAGTGGTTTCTAAGGTGTTGCTGTGTTGTCTCTGCTGGTTGCTATGGTGTTGTTAAGTAGCTGCTAGGTGGTTGCTAAGGTGTTCCTAAGTTGTTACTTGGCGCGTGCTATGGTGTCTGTGTTGGTTGCTAAAATGTTGCTAAGCAATACCCAGGTGGTTGCTAAAGTGGTTGCTTGGCTTTCAATGGTGTCTGTGGTGGTTGTTATGATGTTGCTGAGCAGTTGCCAGGTGGTTGCTAAAGTGTTTTGCTAAGTGGTTGCTAAGGTGTTGCTATGGTGTCTGCGTTGGTTGTTAGGATGTTGCTAAGCAATTGCCAGGTGGTTGCTAAGATGTTTTGCTAAGTGGTTGCTTGGTGCTTGCTATGGTGTTTGTGGTGGTGGCAAAGGTGTTGCTAGGTGGTGCTAATGTTTTACAGAAGTGTCTGGGGTGGTTGCTATGGTGTTTCTAAGCGGTTGCTAAGTGGTTGCTAAGGTGTTGCAAGGTGGTTGCTATGATGTTGCTAAGCAGTGGTATTCTGAAGCATTGTGAGCCTATTTCACTGGAACTAGGGGGACGAACCCAATTCCTGCAAAACAACCCCACGTCATAATTATCCCCCCTTAGTATCGTCCTCCTGGAAATTGCAAAAAAACAGATTTGTTCATTGAACTGCCAGACATGTGTATATATATATATATATATATATATATATATATATATATATATATATATATATATATATATATATATATATATATATATATATCATGTAGGTGTAATGTGTAGGTCTCCCAATTCTTTAGTCAGACATATATTGTCTTTTCTTACCTTTAATTTCTACGTTTCTAAGTTTTAAAAGCCACCTAAATTAAATAACTTTTTTTTCACATTAATAGCTAAAACGTGTTCCTTTGACATAATAAAACCTACCAGTCCTGC
This sequence comes from Astyanax mexicanus, assembly GCF_023375975.1. Taxonomy (NCBI): domain Eukaryota; kingdom Metazoa; phylum Chordata; class Actinopteri; order Characiformes; family Acestrorhamphidae; genus Astyanax; species Astyanax mexicanus. The sequence continues at coordinate 17,361,174 of NC_064427.1, read as the reverse complement.
TTAGAATTTTTAGAAGCATTTCCTAACCTTTCAAAAACACTTTTATTATGGTCATTTCCATCTCTCTGGTTCAACTGTGCTATAGATGAGGATGATGTTTCTGAGGCAATCCCTCCAGCTCTCCCTTCTGCCCCACCCTAAACCCATACATCACCCAATGCCCCTTCTAAACTATACCTCCCATTTTTTTAGCTGTTTTTAGATTTGCGCTAAGAGTAAAGTCAGACAAAATCAGGAGGTTTATTGACCCTTTACGTAGAAATACAAATCTCCCAAGCTACATCTGCTAGAGTTTAGTACCTTTAGAAGTATCAGAAGTTCAGCTTTTAGTAACTCCAGCTACTGAAGCTGTTCCGTAAAGGTGAGTTGAAGTCTCGGCTGTGTAAATAGACACAGATCTTTGACCGTTTTTTCTCTCCTGTGTCAGAAGATGCAAAACTTTACAGAGCTCTATACAGTCCAAATCTATCACACTGCTGCAGAAGGTCAGCTCCCATCTCCATCTCTGAGAAAATCATGCTTTTTTAGGTGGAAAAGTCAAAGGTTTTAGAGTCAGAGGTTGCGCTGGAACCTCAGGTGATCAGCAGTGAGCTGAATCTGGCAACCGTGGTTAGAAATCAGGTGAGGGAGGGTCTAAATCCTCAGTAAATCCCTGTTCTGATTGGATCGACTGGATGTGGGTTTATCTGTGCCAAGATTTCTCAGGGAAATGCATGTGACCCACAGCTGGACACCAATCTTGATAGACGTGCTAGACGTGGGATTCTGTGGTTTGCAGGACTGGCTGTTCTACATTTAGCAAAACATGATGTTTACAACAAAAACAGGCAAGAAATATGTTAAAAAAATGCATTTAATGGCTGAAATTTAATGAAATTTAATGTACCTGTTTAAGCACCACCTTCTAAGTGCTACTTTTTGGCTGAATACAATGATGTAGAGTCAAATTCAGACGCAGAACCAATCAGAATCAATTTTTGGTTAAGGAAAACATTGAATAACAAAGCCAAAATTTTATAGTACACCCTAAACAAAGCTGCCTGCCTGGTTCAAATAGCAACAGAGCTTCTGAATATATCTATATATCTATATATATCACGCCGATGGGCATGGTGGTCTGGAAATGAGGTCGGGGTTCCTGCAGGTCCTTAAAAAGTGTTAAAATGGGTTAAATTTACTGTAAATTTGCTGTAGGTATTACATTTTTAGATGGTGCGTTTGATACCAGTGGAAAATCACATAACTAACATTAGTGGCAAGTTACTGGGGAGAGAACTAAGGTTAGCGTAGAGCTAGCTAACATTTGCAGAGTGCTAGCTAATGTTAACTGGGAGAGAACTAAGGTTAGGGTATCGTTAGCTAACATTAGCTGCGAGCTAGCCAACAATACTTGGGAGAGAACTAAGGTTAGCGTAGAGCTAGCTAACATTAGCTGCGAGCTAGCCCATCATTACTGGGGAGAAAACTATGGTTAGGGTAGCGTTAGCTAACATTTGCAGAGAGCTAGCTAATGATAACGGGGAGGGAACTAAGGTTAGCGGAGTAAACATTAGCCGCAAGCCAACTAATATATTAACGTTAGCGGAGAACATACGGGAAACAAGCAGACTACAGTCGCTGCGGTTAGCGGCTAATGCTAACGCTGCTGCACCCAGCCTTAGTGCTGGAGAAGCTTCATTGAAAACTCATCCTTATAACTCTGTACTTCAGCAGAGTGATTTTACTGATCTGTAATACCTGACTGGTAGAATTTTATATTCAAGGAGCAAGGACATATAAAGATTTTAAGTGCACCTTATACAGTATAAGATTTGAAAATCTTTGCATTGTTTTTATTTAACATTTATTTAACTGTTGCCTGTTTTGAAATTAATGTTGTAGTTGGATATCTATAATTCTGTAGTTTAGGGTGAAATTAAGGATATTTAAATAATTTTAAAGTGTCCTGAAGATGCAGCTGAGGCTGTTCGTGTTTAAGGGATTAAAAACCTTTGGGCTGCTGTCACCTGGAGTCCTCAGGGAGTTTTGTTGGCAGGCGTTTTTACTTTGCAAAACCAAACATGATTTTTGGAGCACTTCCATAAAACAGCTCTGAAAGTGAAGCATTAATCCACATTTTACACAGCTGTGCTCTCAGATACCTGGAGTTACACGTTTATACACACTGATCAACAAGGACAACGTTATGAACACCTCCTTGTTTCTATACCCACTGTCTGTTAGCTCCAATGATCATATATAACATTTTGTATATTTTGTATATGTTTCTATAAATACAGACTGAATAAGTCCTGCATCCGTTTTGCTGTGTACGTTATTATTCTTATTATTATATCTGTTTCGATACAGCAGCAGTGCTGCTGGAGTTTTTAAACACCCCAGAGTCTCTGCTGGACTGAGAATAGTCTGTCAACAATGTCCTGTGAGCAACGTCCTGCGAGTAGCTTCCTGTGGGCAGCTTCCTGTGGGCAACGTCCTGTGGAAATAACCTTCCAAGTACCTGAGCACCTCTATTATACACAAACCTGCACTCAAACCTCTGTCTAAACAGCATAAAAAATGCTTCCAATGGGAAGTGTTCTGTGTGCAGTGCTCTGTGTGCAGTGTCCTGTGAGCAGTGTCTTGTAGGCACTGTCCTGTGAGCAGTGTCATGTGGGTAGCATCTTGTGAGCAGCACCCCGTAGATAGTGTCCTATGAGCAGCATCCTGTGTGCAGTTTCCTGTGGACAGCTTATTGTGAGCAGTGTCCTGTAAGCAGTATCCTGAGGGCAACATCTCGTGCAATTATTCTTCCAAGTATCTAAGCAACCTCTATTTTTTATGCAAGTAGCCTATTATTTACAAACCTGTACTCAAACGTCTGTCTTGGCAGTGTCTTGTGGGCAGCATCCTGTGGGCAGTGTCCTGTGAATAGCATCCTGTAGGCAGTGTCCTGTGGGCAGCATACTGTAGGTATTGTCCTATGAGCAGCATTCTGTGAGCAGCATCCTGTGGGCAGTGTCCTGTAAGCAGGGTATTGTGGGCAGTGTCTTGTAGGCAGCATCCTGTGGGCAGCATCCTATTAGAAGCATCCTGTAGGCAATGTCCTGTAGGTAGTCTCCTGTTGGCAGCATTCTATAGGCACCGTCCTGTGGACAGCATGCTGTGGGCAGCGTCCTGTAGGTAGTATCCTGTGAGCAGTGTCCTTTGAGCAGGTCTTGTGGGCAGTGTCCTTTAAGCAGAGTACTATTCATAGGCATTGTCCTGTGAGCAGCATCCTGTGGGCAGTGTCCTGTAGGCAGTGTCTGTGTTTAAAAACTTCAGCAGCACTGCTGTATATGATCCAGAGAATGCCCCACAACCCAAAAACTTCAGAAACTAAAGTGGTCTCTTAATTCTTTTTTAGGGGTGTATACAATACACATACAGAACCACTGCTAAAGAGGAAGTGTGTCAAAATGGCTGGTTCTGTATTTTAAGTGAAGTGGAGAAGACTAAGGACCGTAGTTAAAGTAATGTGATGATAAAAAAAAAGCCTATGAATATTTTTAGAGGGTGTTAAAGAATTTTTTGCGCCATACCTGAGAGGTAATCCTGCATTCATGACAACTGGGGCACTGCAATTTGTAATTTTCCATCTAAAAACTCCCATCCTGAAGCCTTTACACAGCCCACCACTATAAAAAAAGAAAAAGAGAGACATGCTGTTGCTCGTTTGCTTTAAAAGCTTTTTTAACGCTAGAATTACAGCGCTGTTTACTTGCCGCTATTTAAAACGTGGATGTAAGCAACAGCAATTCGCTGTTAATAGTGCGGAATTAACCTTACAAGTATCTAAACACCCCCTATTATACGCAAATAGCCTATTATACACAAAACCTGTACTCAAACGTCTGACTAAACTGCATAAAAAAGGCTTTTTTTGCTCCGTATTTTCCAGCATGTCGAAGTGACAGCACAGAGCCGTAACTCCGGCTGCTGTCAGAGCTCAGAAACGGAATAAAAAATCAATCGTTTCGCTGGAAGCGGAACCAATATTTTAATGGTTTTGTTCTTGCATCCTCACCCCAACATAACACTCCATAACAACTTGGAACAAAATGAAAAACAGAAAAAAATACATATATAATGTATAATAATAGTGTGAAAAAAATCAGGACAGCCAATAAAAAATGTTTCGGTCTTTTTAAACATATTGAAACATGTTTGACTTTTGACATTGATTTGAAGAATATTGAGAGATTGGGTTAATACATAATTAAACAAATACAGCTCAAGAAATGTATTTAAATAACAAACCAGATTTTAAGCTCCTTATTTTAGTGCATATTAGTGTGTCTTTGCTACCGTAACGACGGGAAAAGCACACCTTGCACAGCTCGAAGCGCAAAGCAAAAGGCAAGTACTAATTCTCTTAAAACAATCAGAGTGTCATTTGCTCATCATTCCCTTTAAGAGTCAGGTGCGCTCTGTCTTTGGCAGATTGCTATTTTAACGGTGCAGCTTCCTGGACGTGTCCAACGCTTCTCAGTTAGACTTATAGGAGTAGTTAGGGACAGGCAGGGTCAGTAACAGAAAAGCAGCAAATATAAACAACATACCAGAGTTAGATCATACATCATATGATCATACATGAGAGATCCAGCAAGAAAAAGGGCAAGAAAAGTATAGTGAAAATGCCCAAAAAAATAGGTTTGCAACAGAAAACAAGCAATAAAGAGGGCAAAGAAATAATCAGTAGTAAATAGACAAAATCAGATCGATAACAAAGACAAAAACAAAGGAAACACGTTGTAGAAGCTAGCAAACTAGATTCCAAGGAAACAGAGGAGTATATATACTAAACAGAGCAAGTGTAGACAATCATAAGCTGGGGGAGCAGGAACATCAGAAAAGTCCAGTTTGAGTGCATGCTGGGATTTGGAGTTTTTTGTGAGTCCAGAGCAGGCAGATTATTGTCTTTGTACACATGATTGTTTATTACATTATTGTCTTCTTATACAGTATATTGATATGCATATAATTAAGCTAACCTTACCATTATCTATTGTTTTTGCTGAGCGAGACGACAGTGAGTGAACACTCACTGTGTTTAAGAACTCCAGCAGCACTGCTCCAGTATCTGATCCTCTCATACACACAGCACACCACACACTAATCAATGTCTCAGCAGTTATCACTTTGTTTTTTTTATTATTTTGTTTGATTTTTTGTTTGTTTAGCATTTCCAATGTCTGAATAATAAACGTAATGTGTGAAAAACACATTAAATTAATTTTTAATTGCATTACAGCAGCATAAATGAGCTTAACATCAATTTAGTTTTTTTATATAACACAAGAAATAGGCTAACCATGAAAAAATATATTTTAAATTAAGAAAACATCCATATGTTCGAATAGATGAAGAGAAAGGAGGAAAAGAAAGGTTTTCATATGGCATCCAATCTTTTTACATGGCTGTACAGTACATATATAGCCCTTATATTGCAAACAAATTGGTTTGCAAAGTCATTCAATCCACCTGAATCCGAAAATTGCTTAGACAAACAGAATAGAACCATTTACTGAAGGTTATTATCCTCAAGGCCAAATCCAGTGCAACTCGTTGTGAGTAGAATGGGCAAATTCTCGATTTAAAGGGTCTTAGAAATTAAAAGCATTTACCTTGACACAGCTGAATAATAGGAGTTCGGTACACGGACATGACAAACTGTACACATCTTCTTTTAAAAAGATGTTTTAAAAGAAAATCCTTTGACTCAAAAATGTAGATAAACCCTGCCCTGTAGAGAAAGCTGTTCAATCTGTAATACGGTCAATCTCATCAACGCTTTTTAATCTATATAGATCCATGCCACACACATATAAATCCATATAACATATATGTATAAACATATTTCTACATTAGCTTTAGCTATATTAATCAAGTACATTTGGTTATTATAGTTATTATAAGTCTAAAAGACCAGAAAACTGGACTTGTCTGACTGTATTGTTCCAAGTGTAAAGTTTGGTAGAGGGGGGATTATTAGTCTGAATATAGGGTTGATCTCAAGAAGTTGGGCCCAGCAACCCATACCAAATTTTAAGCTCCCACTGATTGCCATTGTGATGTCTAACGCTGAAAAGTCTCTGATTGGTTCATTTTTACTCGTTAACTTCTTTAATTCAATTATACTCTTTCTCGTTGAATTCAGTAATTCAGTAATGGTATATAAAATAACAGGTGTTTAAAATCAAGCATCTAGCCATTAAGTCTGTTTGTATAACCATTAATAAAAAATATGGGTGGAGCTTAAAATGATCTTAATGAACTAACTAAGCCAACTAAGTTAAGTAAAGCTAAGCTAAGTTAAGAAAACTTTTATAAAAAAATACTTGTTTTAAAGTCAAACGAACACTGGATGTTAATCTACACATATTTCTCTCCTGAAAACTGTTTATTTGGGTGAGTAAAGCGTTTCTGTTTATTTACAGGTAGCTTAGATTCCTCTATTTCTCCAGCAATAAGGCTGGAGCATTAGCATTAGCGGCTAACTGCTCCAGCAGTGCTAGCCGGAGTAGGGAGCAGACTACAGGCCGATAATGCTTACCTCTGAATGGGGGAAATAGTGAGCACATTTAGCAGGTAATGCTAATGCTACTCCAGCAGTGCTAGCTGGGGTTAGGACCAGGATTATTAAAGGACAATTAAAGGATTTTAGGTGCACCTATAATGCTTTAATAATCAATAACTGCACAAATCAACACCTGCTCATAGAGCTTAAAAAAGGGGGACCGACTACACACTAATGACTATAGGTTTAAAACGGGATCAGGTTATACTTCTCTGGAAAAAAAAAAGTAAGAGACCACCTCAAAATTATGAGTTTCTTTGATTTTACAAAATTAAAAACCTCTGGAATATAACCAAGAGGAAGATGGATGATCACAATCCATCAAACCACCAAGCTGAACTGCTTGAATTTTTGCACCAGGAGTGTAAAGCAAAGTTACCCAAAAGCAGTGTGTAAGACTGGTGGAGGAGAACATGATGCCAAGACGCATAACAAAAACTGTGATTAAAAACCAGGGTTATTCCAGCAAATATTGATTTCTGAACTCTTAAAACTTTATGAATATGAACTTGTTTTTTCTTTGCATTATTTGAGGTCTGAAGGCTCTGCATATTTTTTTAATTAGTTCAGCCATTTCTCATTTTCTGCAAATAAATGCTCTAAAAATTGGAATTTGCGAGAAATGTTGTCCGTAGTGCTAGAATAAAACAACAATGTTCATTTTAATCAAACATTTACCTATTAAAAGTAAAATCAGAGAAACTGATTCAGAAACTGTAGCCATTTATTATTTGATCATAAATCCAAATGCAGAAAATATTGTGGATTATATGGCAATGGTTTGGTTTTAGCCTACAGTATCTTGCGGCATCCACCAGGGCTCTATTATAGGGCCTATAAAAATAATGATGATGATGTAATTTTGTCTTTTCTCCTAGACTTTCTACCAAAAGTAGAAACTTCCACACTTGCTGATAGAGCTAAAACGGGGGACAGACTACACACTAATGACTGTAGGTTTAGAATGGGTTTAGGTTGTATAAGCTCTTGTAGGAGGAGTAATATGTATGTAGGTGTCCCAATAAATATTTGTCCTTTTAACATTTGCATTTCTATGTCGTCTGACATTTTATTTGAGGAAGATTCACAGGCACAGGTTCTGAAAGATGTAATTTTATTAAGTGTATCATTGTAGCAGCTTTGTACGTCATGTTCATGCTAGTTCGGCGTTTATTCTGTCATATTTACAGGAAAGCCGATTCTGAAAAGATCAATTTTGGTGTTGAATGGACTGGGAGAGAAAGTGTCTTCGTAACTCTGCTATTCCCAAAAGCTCAGCAGAAGCAGCTGCTGTCATAAAAGAGCACTTTTACTGTCGCACCATCAGAGATACAGCTCACGTAGCCTCTTTAATATGCTTTGCACCCACCGCGGATACACCAGCGCTATCTCATAAAGAGAATATATGCTCTTACTGTAGATAGTGCTGTAGTGTCCCCTATATTGTACTTTATACAGTTGATTTGAACATACAGTGTGTGGTTATATTACAGTATATAGGTGTTGAAGGATAGTCATCAGTATTTTACCTTTTATTATATAGTGTACATATTTTAAGAGATATGCTAGGATATAAAATGTTCTGTAGGTTTTTTTAAGACTACATTTGAATAAAGAGAGATTTCCCACATAACCAATTGTTTTTTTTTTTTCCATGGGTCCCATGTATGGATGCCCATCTGGGTTAGATATTTTACAAACAGTAGGCGTAGGTAGGACCGTATGAGATTAAGGTGGGGCCATCAGTAAAATAGAGCTGTAAAACAGGCCAGTTCAAAAACCCTTAAACTGTTACATCACAGTCTTGACACATTATATTCATGCTATGTTCCATTTGTGCTCAGATGTTACATTTTCTTAATTTCAAAAAGCATAAGAGTAGTCAAAAAAAAAAAAAAAACGTTTGGCAACGGAGAACAAACAATGAAGAGGGCAAGGCAAGAATCGGTAGACAAAAACAGGTCAGTAAAAAAGGCAAAAACAAAGAAAACACATTGTAGAAGAGATGTGATGAGCTTTGAGGAAACAAAAAAGTATATATATACTAAACAGAGCAGGTGTAGACAATCAGAAGCTGGGGGAGCAGGAACGCTGTAGCATCTTATGATCAGAAGAGTCAGTCGTTTGTTTGTCTGTTTAGCATTTTCAATGTCTAAATGTTAAAAATAATGTGTGAAAACACATATTTATTTTTAATTACATTGCAGCAGCAGAAAATGAGTTTAACATAATTTTTTTTTTTTTTTTTTTTTACAAATGTTACTTGGACATTATATCATCCAAAAATACATGCTTATCGTGAAAGATGTATTTTTAATAAGCCTAGATGGGTCCATATGAGATTAAGGTGGCCTTAATAATGGGTGGCCATCAGTAAAATAGAGCTGGAAAACAGGCCAGTTCAAAAACCCTGAAACTGTTACATCACAGTCTTGACTCATTATATTGATGCTATGTTTCATTTGAACTCAGATGTCAGAATTTCTTCTGGGTTTCAAGTAGGAATTCTGTCCTGAAATGTTTCCACAAGTCAAATTTCTAATTCTGAAAGTCTCGAGAGCCTTGGCAACCCGAACCCAAAATCCAAGATGGCGGCCCCACACTTTAACAGTAGTGAAAGCAGTAGTGTTATTGAGTGTTTGTTAGTACTTCTATCTATTAGTCTCTCAAATAAACAGTCGTATTGGCTGTACTGTCCAGCGTCTATCTATGAACATGTTTTCATGTATAATACTGCCTTTAAATTGCTAACTTTGGACAATGCTAACAATAATAACTTGTTTTTGGAACATTTAACTGGAATGTAGTCAACTTTTATGTGATGGTGTGACGTCATTCCTATCAATGACATCCAAGGTAAATGAAATGCAGCTATACACTCTGCCAACATTTACATTTACAAACCCCGCCCACTAGAAACTACAATGAGAGAATATGTAATATCAGAAATTAAACAAAAGCAACAAGTTGTTGGGTGCTAAAGAGTTCTTAATCTTTAAGGGCAACTGAGGCTTACCAGTCCTAGCCTCAAAAAAAGTTCTCAAAAAATCTCAAAATGGTTTTAATAATGGATAAACTAAGTATATTCTACAAAACCCAGTGCTAAACCCTGTCCACTATTAATCCCTTAGGCCCTGTTTTGTAATCCAAATCCTTTCCTAAACTTTTAGAAATAAATCACCATCATTATTACCATAAGCCTTAATATAGAGACCTGTGGGATGCCACAAGATACATAAACAGTATGCTAAAACCAAACCGTTGCCAAATAATCTGCAATACTTTCTGAATTTGGATTGATAATTTAATAAATGTAAAAATATGTATGCCAGATGGGCAATAATTTAGAGATATGTTGGCTGTTATATAATATATATATATATAATATATATATTAGACACTGAACAGGTTTTTTTTTTATATCCCTATGAGTAAAGACAACGTCCCCCTTTGAACACGCTGTTACCGTCTTCAGTAACACTCTACTCATTACAGCACTACAGATTATCCATCCCTCCATCCCTCCGTCCTCCCGCTGCCTCGGCTAATGTTTGAATTATTAAAGGCTGATGCTAAAGAAGAGGAGGAAGAGGAGGAGGAGGAGGAGGTAGATATGACTGTGGGGAGGCACACACTTCTTAATCGTAGCTGTAGGCAGTCAGACGCACCAGACTGCAGCCTGAATCAACTCCAACTCTCAATAACCATCTTCATCCCTCTATTCCTCTCCTTTATCTGTCTCTCATTCTGATCTGCCTCTCTCTCTCTTATGCAGCTCTTTATATCTCTGACTCTTTCAGAGAGAGGGGTCTCTATTCTGTCTTCTCTCTCCATGTCTCACTTTTTCTCCATCTGTCGTTCTGTCCTCTCACTTCTTTCCACTTTTCTCTTTCCTTTCATACTCTCCTTTCTCTCTCTCTTTCTCTGTCTCACTCTTTTCTCTCCGTCTGTCTCTCTCACTTATTCATCTCTCATCCCCCACATTGCCATATCTCACCTGTTTCCTTCTCTCTCTTTCTCTCACTCTTTAACTTGTATCTCTCGCACTAAACTCTCTCTCTCACCCATTTGTACCTCTTCCTCTCACCCCTCACTCTTTTCTCAGTCTGTTTCTCACACTTTTTCATCTCTCATCCCTTGCTTTATCTCATCTCACTTGTTTCTTTCTCTCTATTTCTCAGTTTTTTCTCTGTTTTTTTCTCTGTTCTTCTGTCTTATTTATTTTCTTTCTCTCTAAGTTGTCTGTCTCTCCCTCTCTCACTCTCTCATTGTCTCTCTCTCTCCTACTCATATCTCTATCTCTCTTACTCATCTGTCTCTCTCCCTCTCTCTCTGTCTGTCTGTCTATCTCACTTATCTGTATCACATCTGTTTTTTTTATTTTCTGTATCTTATCTCACTTGTTTCTTTCTCTCTTTCTCTCTATCTCACTTTGTTGTTCTGTCTTCTCTTTCCTTTATACTCTATATTCTTCTTCTTCTGCATTTTGTTTTCTGAGTATTTTTTTATTAGCAATAACCTCAAAATGAGCAAAGTAATTAAGCAAAAATCAAGCAAAAAAAACTTTTCTTTTCGTGCTTAAATTGAAATAAACTGAAATTTGAAAATTAAAATAAGAATCAGAATAACTTGACCAAAGACTTTTTTTGATCAATTTTTTTATCAATCTTAAACTTACACAATACTTAGAAAGACAAACAAAAATATTATCAGAGAAAAAATAAGAACTATTGCATTGAAATAAGAAAATGTTACTTGCAACATTTATTTATCTATCTATCTATTTATTTATTTATTTATTATTATCTATCTTCATCCTATCCAGCAGTATTAGGTAAGGCTCCATCATTTCAGAGTTTCGCTGCTCCACAGGCCAGAGTTGGTGTTTTTATACCCCTCTATATGGCATATATATGGTACTATTCTATTAGCAGTACTTTTCTACAGGGAGCTATGTGTGTGTGTGTGTGTGTGTGTGTGTGTGTGTGTGTGGTTTGTGTGGTTTGCACATCTGTGTCAGCAATGGGTGGAACTTAAAATAGAAAGGGTTCCAGATATATACACAGTATATAAACACAGTATATTTATACAGTATATCTCTACATACGTCACTCTTTCTCTTTCTTTCACTTGGCACAGCGTTTATTTCCAGCTAAAGCTTTTTCTGCCTCTTTTCTCAGAGACAGGTGAATCCAGATCAAACAGGTCTCAGATCAGTGTGGAATGGCCCCGGGGCCTCAGGAAAAGGCTGAGACTTCTCGTGGCACTGCGGATCCCGACTTTAAAGGCAGAGAGGAAGAATACTCGGCGTATTCGGGTTCTTATTATCTCCTGATCTTCTCAGTGCTTTTGTCTGATGACACAACAGATGTGAGATGAACATGTGAAGCTGTCACTGTCTTTAAGAGGTTCTATATTTGTTTGATAAGAGATTAGAGGGGTGGTTCCTTCATAACGAAGCACCTCAGAAGAATCTTTTCCCCAACAGCTTTTTATCTGTGCAAGTACTGTATATACAGGCAGAGGCGGTCTTTGCATAGAGGCATTGCTAGGCAACTGCCTTGGGCCCCTCCCACTGCAGCCCACTGTAGGGGCCCCATACTTAGCTGCAAATTCCCATAGGCCTACAGCTAGTAATTGGGGCCCTTTGGACAGTAATTCACAGATAGTGAGTTCATAATTGGTGATTTTTGTGTGTTTAAAATGGAAACAAAGACAACACAATAAATTACAAAGAGATTCCGTCCACACCCCCTCTCTTTCGCGTTAAAATGGAATATTCCATACATGCCATGTGGTCATGCCGGTGAACCACGAACGCGCTGTTTGTGAAAGACGGAATTGAGGTGAAATTAAGTGTACAAGTGGGATGTGAGCGAAAAAAGAAGGAAGAGGCTAAACTAAAAACAGATGCTCTTTCAAAACTGATAAGCTTTTTTAGTGTGTCAGCACCACCGGACCCGAAGGTTTTGGTGGAGGAGGAGGACGAGGAGGTGCCATATCGTCATTTATGAACCATCCCCACTTTTTTGTTTTTCCAGAAACATGCACTGACCTTCTTTGGGTCTCCTTCACCTAAAACTTTAGCAGGGATTGTATGGAAAAATATCAAATCAGGTATATAAATGAATTAGAGTCAGGGATGAATATTAAAATACCCTACTGCTACAAATATGCCTAATTGGCATATTATTATATTATTTATTATTATTTTATTATTATTATTCTATTATTATTTATATCTAGGTTACAGCTTGTCTTCGTTTTTTCTACATGTCTGTATTAATTTTAAACATTTCATGTTATTCAGGCAAATAGAATAAGCATGCTCGTTGTGCTTCGGGAAACTTGCTCATTGTTAACCAGTGTTGGGCACCTTAATTTGAAAAATTAGTTATATTTACTAGTTACTAACGGAGTTACCCCACTATAAATGTAACTAGTAAAAGTAATTGACTTACTTTAAATTATGTAAATTCTATTATTTTTATTAGAAAAATAACAAACGAAAATAAACCCAAAATGTTGACAAAAATATAATCTAACGAATTTCAAAACATAGAAACGATAAACGTTAAAATGGTATTGATATAACATAATATAATATAACAGCTGCATCAAACAGTTTAGCGTCAGTCACATGGAAAGCGCACGCGGCATTGCATTTAAAAAAAAATAATAAATAAGATCCTATCAAGTGAAGTAAATATATGGTAGTAAAAAAATATTAAATTCACATATTTATTGATATTTAAACAAGAGAAATCAGGCAAAATGCGCCACGCGCGCTCTCTCTCTCTCGCTCTCTCTCTCTCTTCCGCAGCGCGGAACTGAATTCAGCGCGAGGCTAGAAATAATTTGAAAACTCAGTTTAGTTAAATAAATTAAGATGAGTGAGGACCTGTAAAGTTAATCAAATATTGTCAAATATAAAGGATAGGTTGAGGTTTTGGTGAGCTGTTTCAATTATTTGAAACTGAAACTAACTGAAACTGATATTATTCTGCGCACTATTAGATAGCTTTTGATTGTGTTTTAAATGAGTTTTTATTTTATATTAATTATTTTTTATTCATTTTAAATATTTTTAGTATTTTATTGATCAATATTTTTTTTTATTGATGGGCCCCCAAGCTAAATTCGCCTTGAGCCCCCAAATTGCTAAGTCCGCCACTGTATACAGGGGTTGGACAATGAAACTGAACACCTGGTTTTAGAGCACAATAATTTATTGTGGTGACGGACAGTTCTGGCGAAAACAGGAGAGTTGAGGTGAACATTGAATTCTGCCGTGATTTGGGCAGCCATGGTTTTATGTTTTTTGGATATAATCCGGGTTAGCACCGGAACATCCCTTTCAGACAGCTTCCTCTTACAGCGTCCACAGTTAATCCTGTTGGATGTGGTTGGTTCTTCTTGGTGGTATGCTGACATTACCCTGGATACCGTGGCTCTTGATGCATCACAAAGACTGGCTGTCTTGGTCACAGATGCACAAGCAAGACATGCACCAACAATTTGTCCTCTTTTGAACTGTGTATGTCACACATAATGTTGTGTGTATTGCAATATTTTGAGCAAAACTGTGCTCTTACCCTGCTAATTGAACCTTCACACTCTGCTCTTACTGGTGCAATGTAGCACGTGATATATATATATATATATATATATATATATATATATATATATATATATATATATCACGTGCTACAGAAACGAATTAGACAAAAAGAACATCTCAAAACTTGCCGTCAGTATAGATTATGGTGCACGGTGCAGTTTCAGCACCATACAAGTCTGGTTTAGGGTCGAATTTGGACAGATCAGGCTGCTTACTCTGCAGGATGTTGTGTAGCTCAGCGCTAATCTTGGCAATAGCTTAGTTAAGCTGGAGCTAAGCTCTTTAATGCTCTGATGGTCAGATCATGACTAGCAGGTGATTATCATCTCCAAACACCTGGATACGAGAGGTGAAAGGGCAAAAAACAAACAGGATGAGCGAAACGCTTGTCTGTGGTTCAGACACGTCTGTTCGTATCCTAGCTTTAGCAGAAGACGTTATCCACCAAATAGCCCCCCCTCATATATTCCAGAACGGTCCTGAAGATCAGGAAGTAAAGATTAGCGATATCAGGCCACTGGTGGAGAATGCGGGCTGGAGCAGAGCAGAGTCGAGCTGTAAGGACCTCAATAATGTCGACACAAACAACCAAAACAAACATGGCCTAGGGCTTCAAACCAGCATCAGTCATCTGCAGCACCTACACAGAGCGGGGGGTGGAGAGATGGCAGCGAGAGAGAGAGAGAGAGGGAGAGCAGGAGAGAATGTCAGTAAAAGAGCAAAGAGAGAAAAAGAGCAAAAGAGTGAGTAGTTAGTATATATGAATTAAATATATATATATATATATATATATATATATATATATATATATATATATATATATATATATATATATATATAAAAATGAAAGCAAAAAGATTAAAGATGTAGTGGAAAGAGAGGGCAGAGAGAGGGGAGGAAATAAAGATAAGATTAATGAAAGATATCTGGGAATAGAAAGAAAGTAATGGGGGTGGGGAAAGAAACAAAGAATGATCTATATCAGTGAAGAACAAGAGTACAGATCATATATATATATATATATATATATATATATATATATATAGAGAGAGAGAGAGAGAGAGAGTAGGGCAGTAGTAAAATGAGATTAAACATATATAGAGATACAAAGAGAGGTAAAGAGTTAGAGGAGACAATCAGAGAACGAGATAGAGATAAATATAAAAGAGAGGGAGTGAGAAATAGAGAGAAAATAAACAAAAGATAACTGTGAAAAAAAGAAAGTAAAAGGTAGTAGAAAAGGGAAAAAGATCAGTATCAGTAAAAAGGAAAAAGAGCACAAATTAAATATAAAAAGAAAGAAAAAGAAAAAAGTAGAAGAAAGAAAGAAAGAAAGACAGACTGAAAAAAGATGAGAGGGAATAATCGTATATTAATATATAAAAAGAGGTAAAGAGGTAGAGGAGACAGAGAGAGAGAAAGAGATGGACAGAAATATAAAAGAGAGGGAGTGGAACAAAAGAGAGAAAATGAACAAAAGATAACTGAAAATAAAGAAAGTAAAAGGTAGCAGAAAAGGGAAAGAAAGATCAGTATCAGTAAAGAAAAAGAGCACAGATTAAATATATAAAGAGAAAACAAAACAAAGAAGTAAGAAATAAATATGAGAGGGAAGGAGAGAAAGTAGTGCACAACAAGTGAGAGGGGATTCAAAATAGGTAGAGATACAAAATGAGGTAGAGGAGACTAAAATAGAGAAATACAGTAAAGAGTGATTGAAAAATAGAGAGAAAATTAATGAAATATATCTGGGAAAATAAAGAAAGTAAAAAGGAAGTAGAAAGGAAAAAAGGAAGATCGGTATAAATAAAGAAGAAGACTAAAGATTAAATAAATAGTGAGAAAAAAGGAAAAGCAGAAGAAAGTGAAAAAAAAGAAAGAAGAGAGAAAGAGTGTCAGTAGTGCACAAGTAAGAGGGGATTAAGCATAAATAAATTGATAAAGGTAGAGAAGAAAAAGAAAGAAACAAATTCAGTAAAGAGAGGGAGTGAAAAATAGAAAGAACAGGAATGAAAAACATCTGGGAATAGAAAGAAAGTAAACGATAGTAGAAAGGGAAAAAGAGAGATTTGTATCAGTAAAGAACAAGAATAATGATTAAAATATATAAAGAGAAAAAAGGAAAAGTAGGAGAAGGAAGGAAAAACGATGCAAAGAAAAGGGAAAGAGAAAATGTGTAAGACGAAAGGGGATTATACATATATAGACACTGGTAAAGAGGTAGAGGAGAAAGAAAGAAAGAAAGAAAGAAAGAAAGAAAGAAAGAAAGAAAGAAAGAAAGAAAGAAGAAAGGGTAAAGAAAGATCAATCAGGATAAAACAAGAGTAAAGATAAAATATATATAGGGAGAGAAAAAGAAAGAGAAAAGAATGAAAGAGGAAAGATACGTAGATAAAAATGAAAAAATAAAGAATGTAGGGAAGAATCCTCCCGTACACTACTAAGCCTATAGGGGTAGGTTGTGATTATATAATTACAGTCAGAAATGTGTAATAGAGTGGAGGAGGCCGGTGGTTTTATTGATATTGCTGATTGCAAAAGTTTGTGCACCCCTGTTTAACTACCTATATTAGTAAATTAAAGTAAAGCAGGGCACGGGTCCTACAGTATTTATATTCTGAAAGTAACATATTTACCGTGCCATTACTCTAGTGCATGGCACATTTAATGCTTGAATTTAATGTTAAATTAGGCACATAAACAATAATTGTGCTTTAGGAACGTGCAGATGTGTCTCTGTGGAGGAGGGGACTTATTTTTATGCTTCAGTCGACAACAAACATCATTTTTCTAGGGGTATATATATTTATATACGTATATGCATATACATGTGTGTATGTGTGTGTTGTTGTGTGTGTGTGTGAGAGAGAGAGAAACAAAGACAGAAAGAAAGAAAGAAAGAAATAGAAAGAGTGAAAGACAAAGGGGTAAAGAGGAGCAGTGCACAAGTAAGAGGGGATTAAACACACACACACACACATATATATACATATATAGACTGGTAAAGAAGAAAGAAAGAAAGAAAGAAAGGGGAAATAGAAATAGTGAAAGACGAAGAAAGAGAGAAAGACGAAGGGGGAAAGATAGAGTAATGCTCAAGTAAGAGGGGGTTAAATATATATGAAGAGGAGAAAGAAAGAAAGAAAGAAAGAAAGAAAGAAAGAAAGAAAGTTTAGTGGTGATAAAACAAGACTAGAGAATCAAGAGAGAAAAAGAAAGAGAAAAGAATTAGAGGAAAGAGAGAAGAAATGAAAGATTTACTGTACAGTGAGGGCACTGGTCCTATTTATTTTCTGAAAGAGAGAGAGAGTTTATATATATATATAGAAAAAGGGGGATCGAGCGAGAAAGAGAAAGAAAGAGAGAGAGAGAAAGTTTGCTCTGCTTGAGACTCAATGTGATTTGTCATAGAGTGAGTCAGAGTCACCAGCTCAGAGCACTCATACTAATACAAAGCTCTGTGACTGCATCCCTCTCTCTCTCTCTCTCTCTCTCTCTCTCATTCTCTCTCTCTCGCTATCTCTCTCTCTCCTTCTCTTTCTCGCTCATGCTCTCTCCATCCTCCTGCATGTGCTGTCATATCTCTCGCGCTCTCTAAAAACATGTCTCCAAGGTTAGTCGCCAATTTGTCAATCACGGCCCTTTATGACGTCCAACGTGGAACGCGTTTGATTCGGAGCCGTCGTGATAAAACCCTCATTATGAAGGGCTCAAAATTCTCCAAACATCATATTTGCTCTCTCACACCTCCGGCTCTGGTGAATACGGAGGTGGGGAGGCAGCTCTGCGGCTCGTCGGCTCGATGGCTCGGCAGCACTCGCTCCTGTTGTTCCAGAGACACAATGAGATAATTGGAGCCCTGGGCAGGAGGAGAGGCACAGCGGGGACTCGCCGACAAGTTTAGCCTGACATATGTCTGCCCTGGCTTTTGTGCACACCTGACATGGTGCAAACTAATTGCTCCATGTTTATCTCCAGGTAATTAAACCTCACGGTTAAGATCTAATTACCAGGCCGGCTGTGGAACATCGCACCGCGGAGGGTCAGGATTTCGCTTTCATTTAAAGAACAAGAGGTCACAAAAAAATTAATTCCAGGTTATTCAACAGCATTATAGAGATGCACTCTGTTCAGACCCAGTAGCCATTTACTCCAGCTAAACGCTAATCATCTGATTGTAGCCATGTTTAAATGTGATGTTTGACATAACTATAGAACACTACAATATTAAAATTAGTAACACCATCACCATCACTAACGTTGGGTTTACACTGTATAAGTTTTTGGAACCTTCTTTAATTTTACAACATACAACATCACATAAAATAATAAAAAAGGTACCATGGATGACCCTATATAAAAAAAGCAGAAATAATGCTGCTGGGAACTTGGTCTTTGGTCCACCCATTGCTGGGAACGCCTGATTTCAACACACAAACACTAACATCAGGTAAATTACACCCATAAAATGTCTTACTCTCTATCACTAACGTTGGATGAAAATCACCCGAATGCATGCCTCTTGAAAAAATAATAAAACATAGATGGGAGGATTGAATCAACTATGACCATGTTGTGTAGTGGTGAAATAAATGTAGAAAATAACACAAAGGACTCAGCAGTAGAGTTTAGGTTCTTCTCCTTTACTTGCTCTCACACACTCTGCCCACTCTAGTACATGAAGCTCTTTTTAACTTAGTAGTGACACCTACTGGCAGGAGTATGATATATAACATATTTCCCCTTATGTAGAAAAGCATAATGTTTCTTCACAAGAACTGTGCACAAAAAACCACTTAAACATGTATGTTGTGCATATACAGTAGTATACAAAACAGAATGAACATTTCTTTTGAACAACAATTTTCTTGTAGCACATATACAAAACATACTGAACAGTTTTAGTTTTCTTACTTCCTTCTTTCTACACTATTAAGTAACATAGTCCTTAGCCCAGAAGGGAGCACGGCGAACCCTAGGTCGATGGTTTGTAGCAGGAGGGTCCGGAAGCAAAGCATCAGGCACATGCATCTGGTGTGGGATGTAAGTGTCCTCAGGCAACGTTGATGTGGATGGAGCAACAGAGGACAACGATGTTGGGGCAAGATGAGCAGCATTCCACACTTTCCCATCAGATAGAAGATAAGTGGCTGAGCCACGCTTTGCGACGACTTTATAAGGCAGACTGAATTTGGAATGTCCTTTGCTCACAATTCCTGGTTTCCTAATGCGGACAAAGGAACCCACCTGAATCCCAGGATGAGTAGCAGCACGACGTTTGTCAGTGTACACTTTTGCCTTTTGCTGCTTACGTTGAACTGTCAACTTCCAGGACTTCGTGGACTGTGGAGGTACCCCAGCAGGAAGATCTCGGACATGAAGTTTTGTGTGGATTGTGCGACCATGAAGCAATTCAGCAGGGGAACAGGTAGTGACTGCATGGGGTGTCGCCCTGTAAATGTGAAGGAAGTCAGTGACAAAGGATTTCCATGGCTTACCTTCGATGGTGGCAGTTTGAAGGCAGTCTTTAAAAACCCTGTTGAATCGCTCAATTTCCCCATTAGCTTGAGGATAGTACACTGAGCTGCGACAGTGCTTGATATCTCTCTTTGCTAGAAAGCTTTCAAACTCAGAAGAGGTGAACTGCGAACCATTGTCCGTAACAATCTCACAGGGATTTCCTTCACGACTGAATACAGCAGAAAGAAAAGCAATGATCGTAGCAGAGGTAACTTCAGATGCAAATGCCACCTCAGGCCATCTGCTGTGATAATCAATCAGTGTAATGGCATAGCGGCAATCATGAGAAGCATGGTTGTAGGGACCAACAATGTCAATGGCAACTTTTTCCCAAGCCGCTGTAGGGGTAGGTACTGGATGGAGCGGGGCAGCACGAGTTATGGCGGTCTTATCATGCTGCAAGCATGTGGTGCATGTTCTAATGGCATCTTCTACTTGCAAGTCCATGCCTGGCCACCAATAGAGGTCTCTCAAGCGCTGTTTTGTTCTGACAATTCCTTGATGTGTGTCATGTGCGAGTTGAATGAACTGGGGCTGCAAAGCTGCAGGTACCACTATGCGATGAGTGCCACGAATTATGTATCCCTCATGCACAGCAAGTTCATCTCGTAAGCGGTAAAAGGGTGTAAATCTTGAATCCATGCCTTTAGCAGTACAAGGCCATCCTTTCAGCATGTAAGCCTTAACCTGTTGCAAGACAGGGCAGTGGTCAACAGCATGCTGAAGTTCAGCAGCTGTTACAGCAGTAAAATCAGGTAAAATTAGTGCAACCATTTCAGGCTCCTGTTCTTGTTCTCCCTTCACGTTGGGTAATGGCAAACGAGATAAGCAGTCAGCAGTTACATTTTCTTTTCCAGGTTTGTAGGCAATGCTGTAATTAAAGCATAGCAAGCGTGCAGACCATCTGGCAATTCGCATACCTGCTCTACCAAGACCTTTTGTAGAGAGCAAGGTTGTTAGAGGACTGTGGTCTGTTTGCAGTGTAAAATGACGTCCCCAAAGGTATGTGCGCCATTTCTCAGTAGCCCATACACATGCCAAGGCCTCTTTCTCAGTTGCAGAGTATTTTCGCTCACATTCAGTTAGCGTTCTCGAGGCAAAGGCAACTGTCATTTCAGCGTCACCATGCCATTGTGTAAGCACTGCACCTATGCCATAATCTGACGCATCTGTGGTGACAGTGGTTTGGCAGGAGGGGTCAAACAGTGCCAGAGCAGGGCTGGTGGAAATGATCTGCTGTACACGGGAGAAACTTGCCTGTGCTTCATTTGTCCAACAAAATCCAGTAGATTTACGCAGCACAGCACGGAGGGGCTCCACCAAAGTAGCATAGTTTGGTATGAACTTGGAATACCATCCTGTCAGTCCAAGAAATGAGCGTAGGGCGTGTGCGTCTTGTGGAGGCGGGGCTTGCGTCACGGCCAGAACATGCTCAGGATCTGGATGAAGGCCAGCCGCCGAAATGACATGGCCTAAAAAAGGAAGCTCTGTTTTTCTGAAGGAGCATTTCTCCATGTTGAGCTTAAGGCCACGGTCTTGTAGGCGATGTAGCACAGCACGAAGTCTCCGCTCATGTGTTTCAGGTGTGTCAGCATGAATTATGATGTCATCAAGGTAGCATTGGACGCCGACCAGTCCATCCAAGATCTGAGACATCATCCTCTGGAATGCACTAGGTGCTGAGGCCAGTCCATATGGGACCCGAGTGAAACGAAACAATCCATCATGCGTAATAAACGCTGTAAGGTCTCTGCTGTCCTCATGCAAAGTCACTTGGTGATATGCATTTTGCAAATCAATAGTCGAAAACACAGCTGACCCCCTGAGATCTGTAAAAACTTCTTCAATGTGGGGTAATGGATGGCTATCAATCACAACAGCTTTGTTTGGCTCTCTCAGGTCAACACACAACCTGATCCCTCCCGACTTCTTTTGGATGACCACCAGGGGTGAGACCCATTCAGAGGAGTCTACTTTCTCAATAATGCCTTCTCTTTCCAGCCGTTTTAACTCTTGTGAGACAGAGTCACGCACAGCAAATGGAAGTCTGCGCAGCTTTTGTTGCACAGGTGGCACATCTGAGCGCAGTTTGACTTTGTGTACAAATCCTACAGCTACACCACAAGTATCAGTAAGGTTGACAGCAGCAGGACACTCAGCATTCTGAGGCATTACAAGGCCATTTCGTATTTCAAGTTGCAGTGCAGTGAACAAGTCCATGCCAAGCAATGGTGTTCCGTTCTCCACAATGTAAAAGTCCAGTCGTGTACAGTGAGCATGACATGCAACATTTAGAGCAATGCACCCCAGCACCGGAATTTGCTTCTTCAAGTATGTCATCAGACGAACGTTTGGGGTAGAGAGTGGCAGAGTAGCGAAGAACTGGTGGTAAATGTGTTCAGGCAGAATTGAAACAGCAGAACCAGTATCGACAAGCAAGTCTACATGAATGGACTGTCCATCATCATCACTCAGAGTCACCTTACAGGTAAGTTTGTTCCTTTGCTCTTCAGTAAGTGGGTCTGCAATACTCAGAACTGTAAGGTCTGGTATGGTCACTTCTTGTATATTGCATGCATTTTCAGAACTACGACAGACCCTTGCAAAGTGACCTATTTTCGCACACTTTTTGCATTTCACTTGCTTTGCTGGACATTTTGAACAGTTTGCTAGGTGTGAAGATGAACCACAGCGATAGCACATCTTACCCTGGGCTGGTCGATGAGAACTGGATAGCTGCTTTGGTGCCTTCGCAAACTGAGAAAATTTCTGAGGCTTTACAGTTGAATGTGCACGAGCATTTACAGCCTTTACTGTAACATCACCTGGGCATGTCATTGCTTTAGCTTCAGTAACTGCCGACTCCATTTGTCCTGCAATTGTTACAGCCTTTTGCAAAGTAAGATCAGTCTCTAAGAGCAAGCGCTCTCGAATTCGAGGGTTGCATGTTTTCACCACAAGCTGATCTCTTACCATGTCATCTGCTAGAGCACCAAAATCACAGTTCACAAGCAGTCCACGCAAAGCAGCCACAAATTGGACAACAGACTCACCCGGTCTCTGAGCACGTTGACGGAATTTATTGCGTTCAGCAACTACATTGATTTTGGGCACAAAGAATGACTTCAGGGCACTTAATGCAGCTGCGTAAGTATCATTCTCCACTTCCAAAGTGTAGAATATGCGTTGGCCCTCTGTACCAAGGCAGTGGATAAGTAAAGCTCTCTTTCTTGTTTCTGGAACGTCGTCTGAGCAGAGTGCCACAATGTAGTTATCAAACATTCGAACCCAGGAGTTAAATGGCATAGCAGGCTCACCAGGGCTCTCCAGAAAAGCAGGTGGTGGTGGAAGTCCAAGTAAAGCCATCTTCGTCGCCAATATGTTGTGTAGTGGTGAAATAAATGTAGAAAATAACACAAAGGACTCAGCAGTAGAGTTTAGGTTCTTCTCCTTTACTTGCTCTCACACACTCTGCCCACTCTAGTACATGAAGCTCTTTTTAACTTAGTAGTGACACCTACTGGCAGGAGTATGATATATAACAGACCATAACATTAATGACATCAATGATCATCGTCCTGAAGCTCCACAAAGTCCCATGCATCTCAGACAGCAGCAACACTGTGAAAATCACATGAAAAAAATTTGTGTGGATAAAAATAATTCGGCGTAAGCGTTCAAGGGTTAACAAGCAGCTTAAATTGAATGGGCCAGCAGTCATTATAACAGGAAACGGTTGGTTAAACAGCTAAAAAATAGCATGTAACATAACCTATTCCGTTGCAGCAGCTGAACGCTGATCCTATGATTATAGGGTAAGGTATAGATGTGTAATGATTGAGATTGTGAGATATAATAAGGTAGAGTGAGGTACAATGAGTTAGAGTGAGGTGGCTCCTGGATACTGATCCTCTGATTGTAGCAAGGTAGAAGGAGGTAGCACAAGGTACAGTGGTGAGATATAATGAGGTATGAGGTGGAGTAAGGTAGAGTGAGGTATAGTGTTATAGATGAAGGTGTGATGAGGTAGAGTGAGGTACAATGAGGTATAATAATGTATAATAAGGTGGAATGATGTGGAGTGAAGTAGAATGAAATTTGGCAAGGTAGACATGGCTCCTGGATACTCAGTTAGGAGGTCTTGGTAAGCTAAATTCTGATCCTCTGATTGTAACAAGGCAGCGTGAGATGAGGTAAAGTGAGGTACAATAAGGTATAGTGGTGCAGAATGAAGTACAGTGAGGAAGAGTGAGATGGTTCCTAGATACTCAGCATTGAGGTCTTGGTAAGCTTAATGCTGATCCTCTGGTAGTAGCAAGGTGGTGAGATGTAATGAGGTATGAGGTGCAAGGTAGAGTGATGTAAAGTAAGGTATAGTGAGATATAGTAAGGTGTAGTGAGGTACGGTGAGGTACAATGAGGTGGTTCCTGGATACTCAGCCAGGAGGGCTTGGTAAGCTACATACTGATCTAGAGGGAACTAGTGTGAGGTACACTGTTGAGATATAAAGAGGTAGAGTGAGATATAGTCAGTTAGAGTAAGATAAAGTGAGGTAGAGTGAGTTATGCTGAGGTATAGTGAGCGCCACAATGTGCGCTCACACCAAACTACTTCTTAACCTGAGAAAAATGTGTCCAGCCGACTGCAGTCAAGAGCCAAAAAACCCTTTAAGAAGCTTAAAACCAATTTAGGACAATAATCACCCATGTTGTCTCCATGCATGGTAATTGGAGTGGCTCTTGGACACTCAGCCGGGAGGTCTTGTTGAGCTAATTAGTGCGGTCAGCGTTGCAGCCCAGGGCTCTGAGCAATCTCATTTTCTTTCATTTCTCCATTTCCACCGATGCTTTTCGCCGCTTGCCGTCCAATCGCTTTCTCACCTCGTCCCCCTCGCTGCTAATTTGAGCCGGAGTGTGTCCGAACCTGGCACAGCTCCGCATCTGAATTGGAGAAGCTGCTGTGGCGCTCACCTTGGCTTTAACCCGTGGGGGAGGCTGTCAGCGCTCCAGTCAGGGGGCCGTCATTCCTCGCTCAAGCTGTGTATGAGTTCCCAGGCTGGGTACGAAAATAAAAGAACAGGAAATGGAATGGATATTCTCATGCAAGGCTTCGGTTCACGCTCGCTGAACAACGATGGCGACGGAAAGAGATGCACCATCATTTTATTTTTATTTTTTTTTACTTGGCCGCAGCTGGAGTCCCACGATGTGATTGGCAGGCAGAGGTTGCTTACAGCTCTGAGTGGCAGATGGATTTAGATGGGTCCAATCTAAATCTAAATTTCCATGTGTGAAAACTGAAGCGGGAAAAGAAAAATAAGCAAACAGAAGATTCAAAGTCAATCAGATTAAGGTCTCTGGGTTCAGGGTCTCTATCTTCTGAGGGTTCATCCCATAAGGACCTGACCGTACAGGTAATTGCTGCATTACCGTACAGTAGATGGCTTGGGAACGCCCACACCTGTAAGTTAGAGGTGATATCTTGTGAGTGTGGTTGTCGAACACTAAAAAAACAGAACGAGAAAATCTAGCTTTCTCAGGGCAAGGCAATATAATTGAATCTTTGATTCGGAGCTAGAAATTATGGTGGATGCCAGATTGGTCATATGAAATGTTTCAGTAATGTCGCTTTGAAAGGAAATAATACATTTCATAATGTTTGTATTCATTTATCTGAGAATGTTTTGTGGGAAATGTTCAAATAACTCGGATTTGACTACTTAATGTCTTGTTTTTGATTCAGACTCAACATGTCCTGGTCTTTGTCTGGACTTGAACTTGATATTTCCTGGTCTTGGCATGTCCTGGTCTTGAAATCAACTACTAAACTGACTTAGCCTTGTCTTAGACTCATAATGTCATGATTTTGGTCTTGACTTGGACTCGACATGTCCTGATCTTGGTCTTGGGCTCACCTTCTAAACGTCTGGTCTTGACTCTGATTTAACATGTTCTTCCTTTGGTCTTGACTCTGACTCGATATGTCCTGGTTTTGAAATGGTCTTAATAAATTAATAATTTTCATAATGTTTGTGTTCATCTAGCTGGGAATGTAATGTAAGAAACTTTTCTGTAACATTGTGATGCAAACCATTAATATGCCACAAATTTCTGAGTGAGGTTGGCCAACACTAAGAATAAAGCTAGCTTTCTTAGGGCAGGGCAATGTGATTGAATCTTCGATTTGGGGCGAGGACTGAAACCAGATTGATTATATTTGTGCAGTTAACACTTAACACTCTTTAGTCCATAAAGAGTCCACCATACACCATGTGTTTCAAGAACCCATCATAGTTTTCTGAATGTTCTTAGAATGTTTTTATATAGCGTTTTAAAATGATTCTAGTAATGTCGCTTTTAAGCTTTTTACTTGACTACTAAAGGACTTGTTTTTGATCTGGACTCAACATGTCCTGGCCTTGACTCATACTTAACATGTTTTTTTTTGGTCTTGACTTGGACTCAATATGTCCTGGTCCTGGTCTTGGATTTTACTACTAAAATCTCAGTTTTGACTTGGACTCAACTATTAAAAGTCTTGTTCTTGATTCAGACTCAACATGTCCTGGCCTTGGAATGGACAACTAAAATTTCAGTCCTGAATTGGACTTGACAAAAAGTCTCGATTTTAACACAATTTAAAATGTCCAGGTCCTGGTCTTGGTCTTTAATTGTACTCAACTACAAAAGGTTGACTCAGACTTGGCATGGCTTAGTTTTATAGGTACACTATTTAAAGTTAGACACTATTTAACTTTTTACATTTTTAATTTAGTTTTAGGTTTAGCTTTAGGCTGCATTTAACCTCATTCAGGGGGGACATTGTTTTTAGACATAACAGAGGAAATAGAAAGTAAACTGTCTCCATAAACCCATGGAAGTTGTGATAAAAGGAACATGACGTCTTTAGTATGAACACAGTTGTTTGGCGCTGCCAGCTGGCCGGGGACACGTTTACGTAGAGATGGGCAGGGAAGCCAGCGGGGGGGCTTTATAGTGCCAGCTTTTCTGAAGTACAAAGGTTTGAAACATGTTCCCATGCGCTGCTGCTGTGTGTCATGTTTTCACACTGCCTACATGCGCTGGTGGTATGGTGATGTGTGTGTTTGTAAAGCAGGTGTGTGTGTGTGTGTGTGTGTGTACTGGGGTGTGTATAGAGCAGCAAGGGGCCAGATGGGCTAAAAGCCTTTAGCTTTAGGTTTCAGGTGCAGGTTAGATGCGTTCTGCCTGAATAAGCACACGTTATATAGGGAACCGGCACACGGCTCTACAGATGAAGTTTATACAGCGTGTTCATGAAAAAAAAAAAACACGAATTCATGCCTCTGCCTCATAAATATGCATATGAGGACAGATCACACGGAACGTACGTGGGTGGAAGTTTTGTGTGGAAACTCAAGAAGCTGGGCGTAAAGAGTTGAAGCACACACTGCAAAACTAATATCTTTAAATAGTCGATACAAAGAATTCAATATTCAATAAAAATGGTATGTCTTTTTTTTTTTTTTTTACATGCACTCATTGTGAAAGTAATGGTTATAAAAAAAATACATTAGTTGCAGCCAGAAAGAAGTGTAGGAAGTGTAGCAGTAATATTAATTTCACTTTTTATGCATTAATTTTATTTAGATTTTCCTATTGTATATATACATACAGCTCTGGAATACAATAAGAGACCATTTAAAAATTATACGTTTCTTTGATTTTACCTAATTGAAAACAAGTTCATATATTCATAAAGTTTTGAGAGTTCAGAAAAAATCTATATTTGGTGAAATAACCCTGGTTTTTAATCACTGTTTTTTTTACGCATCTTGGCATCATGTTCTCCTCCACCAGTCTTACACACTGCTTTTGGATTGTAAGGAACACAGAAACCACACAGGTAACCATGGATTGTGGAGGCACGTGCTGAGTAAAAAAGTGATTTAGTTACAATAGCAAAAACACACCAGAATAGTTGGGGGCCATGCATGGGTTTGGAAAGCAGGTCGATAACAAAGACAGTAGTAAGAGGGCTAGGCTAAAGAGTGGTCAAAGAAACAAAAAACAGAAAACAGAGCAGGAACTGGAAAACAAACAAAGAAATGTGTTGTATAAGAGCTGGAGAACCAGGTAATACTCAGCACTGGGGATAGGAAACAAAGGGGTATATATAAAGGGAACACCAGGAAGTAATAACAGAAATCAAGAATCAGAAGACAGGGGAGGAGGAGCGTGACAGAGTCACATGCTCAACATTGTAGTCATTGTAGTTCAAAACAGGAGCATGCTGGGAATTAGAGTCTTTGGAGCAAAAAAACGGGACTAGAGCAGGCAGACTGACAGCGTCAGGCGTGACATGGATAACTTTTTATGCTGCTTTACTCCTCGTGCAAAAAAAAAATCAAGCAGTTTAGTTTGGTTTGATGGCTTGTGATCATCCATCTTCCTCATGATTATATTCCAGAGGTTTTTAATTTGATAAAATAAAAAAACTCATCATTTTATCCCTCCTACTATCCTCAAATTTAGTAACACCCCTTATTCTCTGGATCAATATCATCCCAGCAATTTAAACCTCCAGAAAATGATTGCATTACATTTAAATAAACTTGTTAGCAATGTTTATTTGCCAGTTACTTTACATTTTACAAAATTATCAGTGGTTCTGACATTTTTTTAATAATGTTTTTCTAGTATTATATAAGTATTATAAGCGTTGTGTTGTTAGGTTTGGGTCTAAAGTCAGTGAAGTTACATTTAGAGATTTTAAAACTGAATGTCATACTAACCTCAGCATTATTACCACACAAATATGTGTAAAAATGTGATATTTCTTCTGTTTTATGCCAATAAAACAGCCTTACTAAAACCGATATTGAAACTGAAACATTTGAAACATTTTATTTTTTATGTATTGTCTTTATCAAATTAAAAAGACAGTAAATACAAATCACAAAACTAATGTCAACTATTTTTTCCGAGATGTTAAACGTTGAATGGGGTCAAAATGACCCCAAAATATAATAGGAGGGATAAGTGGTCTCATTTCTTTTTTTTCAGAGCTTGTACGTACATTTATTTACCATATACTGACTGGTGAGTGTACAGGATTCCTTGACACCTTTATAATGTTGACATACTAAATATCACAGAAGGAAAGGATAAGGAAAGGATGCTGGAGATGATATTCTACGGTACAGATCCGTTATTAAGCTAAATCAACACACTGTTTTTAATGGTAGCGTGTAAATAAAGGTAACGAGGCGAATCCAGCGCTGTGCAGCGTCTCGTTCTCGCTTGGCTCTTATATATAAACCTCAATTATATATAAACCGCAATTATAAACCTCACTTCTTCTGACCTTGATGCCACGAGCTGTGAATTAAACTTTAATCTGTAACCCAGGCAACTGCAAACCAACGCTGGAGGACTCCTCTGGACCTGGACGCTCCTCTGTGTTTCCTCCATCTCCGCTTTGACTCGAAGAGGGGAAATACAGATACCTGAGCTGAATCTTAGTTTTAATCAGCCCAGGTTCTAGACCACTTTGCTGTGTGTGTGTGTGTGGGGGGGGGGGTGATAGTTAGATTTTAAAAGCTAGAGCTACTGATACAGGCTAAAAATGATGTATGAAGTAAAATAAAAATGTTGCATGTGTCTCAACCTTATAGGCAAGGCAAGACAAGTTTTTTTTATAAAGCACCTTTCATACACAATGGTCATTCAAAGTGCTTTACAAATTAAAAAATACAAAAAGAAGTCAAATAAAAAAAAACATGTTAAGAATAACAGTAAAAATGGAAATAAAAACTAAAATAAGAATAAAACATGAATTATTCAAACATGATAAAAAAGAGAAGTAAAATTAAAAAACAAAGAACAAAGAATTGGAAATAAAAATAACATAAGAGTAAAGCATGCATAAAACATGATTTAAAAGTGTGGTGTGGAGCTGCAGTGTAGGCTTTCAGTTTGGATTTAAAAGTGTTTACTGTTGGGGCTCTTCTAACGCTTTTAGTCAACTTAAGAGCAGCATAGTAGCTAAAAGCTGCCTCTCCATGTTTAGTTTTTACTTTAGGCCACACTAACTGACCAGTTTACTTTTTACAGATTTTATTGTTTCTACAGTATAAACCTCATTTTGATACTGAAAAAGAGGAGGAAAATGAAAAAAAAAAAAAAAAACATAAAATAAAGAAGACATCTACTGTAGGATTGAAGGAATTTCCTGTTGATATGGAAAACGTATTGGTAAAATTCTTTTTTTTTATACATTTGCTCATAATAACAAATAATGTAAAGACTACAAGCACACAAGCATTGTGTGTATTGATTAATTGAGTATTATCATTTAGATTGTGTTGTTTATGCATAATATGAGTAAGTCTATTGATTTCTTTGTCTCTTTAAATGTTTAAATAAACAATTTAAACTATAAAAAAACAATAAAGCACTGATTGATCCCTTTTAATCAATAACCTTATAGCTTTAATTTCTCTCGTTGTTTTTAGTGCATATTTTACTATATTTATATTAAACATATTTTACTTTTTTAATAATAAAAAGGTAACACTTTATTTTAAGGAACACAAATTAGGCGCTTATTAATGTCTTATTATTTGCTTAACAAAGCCAAAATTAGACATTTATAAATGATTTATACCCTACTTATTTGGCTTCATTCTGTGTAAGTGTTATTGGTGCTTAATTAGTGGTCTGTTATGTAGAAATGATTAATAATGGCTGTATTAGTTCTTAATTAGTTCAGAATAAACGGCTTGTACTCTTGGGAATAATAATAATTCTTAATAATTCTATATATTTAGGAATAATTTAGAATATTTGGGAATAATTTGATATATTTGGAATAATGTAGTATATTTAGGAATTATTTGGTATATTTGTTTAATTCAATGCAGCATACATTTGAATAAAGTGCTTCAAAAACATTAATATTTAGCTCTCTGGAGTCTGTCAGCAAAACGCAACAAAAGTAACCTTAATAATTATAAAAACAACATAAGACTAGCACAATGCCACAAGCTTAATACTTCCGAAATCAAGATCATGAACTTAATACACCTTACATTATCAATTCAAATTTTCTAAAAGGGCAGTTTAACTTAAAATCACAAGGCTTGTTCTTTGAGGTATGTCTGATCAATATAAAGTTCAAATATGCATGTAGCATAGAGAGACAAGCTAGAGAGCTCATTATGTTTAATGTTCAGTACAAATCAGAAAAATAAATGTCAATTAATAAGTCAATCAATAAGTGTTAATCTAAAATCTGCCTGGTGCAATAAAAGAACTGAATATTTGTTTTTGTTTGATAATTTGAATTGAACAGGTTTTGGATTTGGATATTTTAATGAGATATAAATAATCACCTCTCTCATAAATGTAGAAACCATCAAATATTTGTTTTTCTAAATTCAGTCCACATAAAAGTGGATATTCTAAGAAGTGATTATCTAAAATCAGGTAAAATAAAAAAAAACTGAAAGATATTTTTGCCTAGAAAGTTGACAGTGATGTATTAGATATATTTTAATGAGATATAAATATCAATTAACCCTGACAAAGGTGGTAACCATCAAATATTTGTGTTTGTTTTTGTATGATGACTTATGATTTTTGTTTTTTTTTTAGATTTTAATATTTTAACGAGCTCTCACATAAATGTAGTAATCATCAAAATATTTGTCCTTCCAAAGGTTTTAACCATGCAGCATATATTTAACTAAAGTTCTTTATCTAAATCTGTCAGCAAAATGCAACAGCAATATCCTCAATAATAATCCAGTAAAACTGTAGCATATAATTAGCACGTCACAAGCCTAATACTTCCTACTTAAGACCATCATGAACTAACCCTACTCCAACTCACTGAAGAGCTTGATTTTCAGAACCTGAACTTTGTGTGACAGTTTGTTAGCATCTAGTTCCAGAAAGAGTTTCTGGATTACCTCAAAAGTATACCTGAATTTGGGAGGGTAACTCAAGTTAAAGGCATAAATTAATCCAAACAACAGTGCAATGGCAAGAGACACACTGGCAAGGTCTTCCAGAACCACAACACCTTCGATTACCACTCCAACATCTGCAGGATGGTCCATGACTTCAGCTCCCTCAACTCTGGTTGCATAGATCCCCAAGACAGTCCCGTCAATTCCCTGCTGAATAGCGGCCACATCAGAAACCTACAGAAAAAGGATAACTTCATGCCTTCTCAGTGCAAAGGTCTTGTCCATTAGCACTTTCAATGTCTGATCATTGTTCTTCTTTTTACCTTCTGAAAGAAGGGTCACTCTTACTCTCTCAAGACGCTCAGCAGTTTCGCCGCTTGGAAATGATGGACAGTAGTTTACTTCTGCTCTTCGTGGTTTCTTTACACCATATGCATCCAACATTTCTCAGTTTTGTTCTATAGTTGCCAAGTTTGTACTTCAGGCTAACCTTCCATCCACTGCATCCAGTTACTGAGCCTTGCTCTTTCAAGCAGGGGTGCTTTTAAAGTGCTTTTGCCACTTCCTCAAAGTCTGAATCAGTTGGATAAAGTTTGTACTTCACAATTTCTTCTGCAAGTCCATCTAAAATGGAAGATTTCAGTTTTGGGTCAGGGCTGAGGAATGTTCCACCTTCTTTGAAGGCTGTATTGGCATGTTGCAACTTGAGTTCACTGTCGTAAGAGAACCTGGGCACATCAAAGACAGAGGGCCATTGAGAAGATTTCAAGCTGCTTGCTGACTCTGAGGAAGACTCAAGTGAGGACTCGGACGATGCCCCTGATGTAGATGGAGGAGTTGACAAAATGACTGTATCAGAAGAGGAGGGTGAGGGAGAGAGAGCTGGAGAGAAGTTTGTACTGTGGGAAGCACCAAAATAGGGGGGAGGAGGGCTACCATCTTGGCACAGAGTAACATGGGTAGTTGGGGAAAACACAACCTTTACAGTGGCTTTGTCCTGGAGGTCTGATGGCGATGTAAGGTTCATGAATTCATGGTCAAAATCAGGATCCCTGAACTGCAGCCTAAAACTTCCAGGCAAATTACATTGCCTCTGAACTTCCTCCAAAAGTTCACTCATTGAATGTGGCACACCATCACGAAGAATAACACGCTGAGAGCTATCTTCTCCAACGATGACTCGTAGTCTGACTGAAGAAGCCACTGCCATTTGGACAACCCTGAAAAAAATGGTAAAAAAATATATATAGTTTTGAAAGGTTTTCATTACACAACACAGTCAACAGTAACTGTCACACTTCCAAAACGTCTTTTCAACATGTGAACTCTACACATGCCTTCTAAAAGACACCATACAAAGGGAACCAACCATATACACTTCCAATGGATATTTGTCAACTAAATCACCAAATTTAACAAAGAAAACATCCTTTGTTGGAGATGAATTTACCTCAAATGATCTGAAGTGTATTTATATGAGCAAAATAATCCCTTTCAGAAAAAAGCTTGGCACATGCACACAAATTACAACTAAAGGTGGTCAATTGAGCTTCCTCTGGACCAGAATGTGTTGCATGCATTCGACTTAATGCCTGTGCTGCAATTTGTTATGTTGCAATAAATGAGACCTGGAGGACACTGAAATTCCAGTCTTTACATTCCCACATTTCTTCCAGGTTTCACAGTTAAGTGTGTCCAGTCAGTTCTTTCCAGTTAATCAATAGAAAGGAAAAAAATATTTACCACTGAAATGTGACACTCACACCAGGTTTATCCACTCAAACACCTGCAAACAGAAAAAAAAACAAGAAATGAATTTGAAGGCCTTTCACTCTATTAATACATAATTCACAGGCAATTTTATGAATTAATATAACTTAGAAGCCTTTACACGATTCATTTAAGTCACTTTAATTATTCATTTAAACATGTAATGGCCAAAATATGGTAAAAACCAGGACATTTTTAGGCAGTTTCCAGATTTTCTATTTTTTATTTTCAGACACATAAAATGAAATGTTTATATGGAAGAAGTGTTTTGGCAGGGTGTGTGTCACGAGTGTCCTGCAGCGAAACACAAGCAGACGTGAACTGCACACACACCCTGTAACACGCTCTTTTGGCTCTAATTCATCCTACAGAAAAACAGGTCCACAATCCGGAGGGGCAGACAGCTCGAATGGTGTATAACATGTCCAAATTCAATCAAATATGGACGTACGAAAAACGCAAATATGAAAATTATTATTCATAACTATAATAAGCAAGGCATATTTCGCCCTAAATATTTATTTCCTGAAAGGAGATACAGCTAATTCGGCTAGAGAACCGAAAAGCAGCGATTCTAAGCTTTAAAATAGCATATTGGGTGTCTATATTGAACCTATAATTATTCATAAACACAGCCAGATATTAAACATTACATTTTTCTGGCCCGGCGGCGGGCCAGGGCGTGATAAGAGGTTAAACATATCAATTTGCCATCCCCCGTAATTTTAAATTACATGTTACATATCAAAGTCACAAATCATTGTGTACAGAACCTTCTTTCTTATTAATGCTAATGTTGCAGTGAAATTACTTTGTTTTTAAAAGCGCCAAAAGGAAAAGCAAGGACTTATCTTAAGACTTTATCTATGCTTAACTTAACATCTTATCTACTGAACAAGCCACAACACGTCCAGTGATTGGACAAAGTAGCTGTACTTGCATATACCACATGTTTTTAGCTCCACACCTAATAATGTGAAACAGTCCCAATCTAAACACGTTAAGACATGTTCTTAACTTCTTATAAAGAGCTAAATGACCTGTAGCTAGCTAGCGCTAATATAATATATAGCGCTAACCTTCTTACCACACAACACTGACTACACATTCAATAACCCTACGTATAACTAGAGAATCCGCTAAAATATGTCTCGGGCTCCCCTAACCGTTAAGATACCGTATTTTTCGCTCGGATGCGTCGCTTGGCCTCGGGAAGCCGGAGTCCCTAAGCCGTGGGGAGGCCGGCATTGCCCGGCCGCGCTGAGAGCGGCGTCGCGTATAGCGCTAGCATTAGCATAGTAGCAAAGTCATGTTCATATGTTGCCATTGCTGTTACAGTTACCATTTTAGCTATATTGGTATCTGCACATTCGACCAGTCAGTCAGTCAATCTACATTTTAAATTTAACAGTTGAGAGTCTTAAACCAATAGAAAATAAAACTGCTTGAATTCAAAAGAGAATAAATGTGCTAAAATGTGTTTTCTGTTGTTTCATTAGGACAACTGCATTTTTGACATTCAACTTATGTAAATGGGAAGTCAAACACACAGTTCTTTTTAGTGTCTAATTAGTGATGAACAGAACCTCACTTTAGAATATGGTACACTTCTGGGTGTATAAGTGACTTATTAAGCACTTATTAGCTAAATTGTGATGGAGATTGACTTATTAAATGTTTATTTTGCGCTTTTTAGTGTGTAATTAGTGATGAACAGAACCTTACTTTAGAATGGTACACTTCTTGGTCTATAAGTGACTAATTAAACCCTTATTAAGTACATCGTGAGGGGGATTGATTGATAAAATATTTATTCAGTTCTTTTTAGAGTCTAATTAGTGATGAACAAAACCTCACTTTAGAATATGGTACACTTCTTGCTCTATTAGTGACTAATTAAACCCTTATTAAGTACATCGTGAGGGGGATTGGTTGATGAAATATTTAGTCAGTTCTTTTTAGGGTGTAATTAGTGATGAACAGAACCTCACTTTAGAATATGGTACACTTCTTGGTCTATTAGTGACTTATTAAACCCTGATTAACTCAGTAAACTCCAGCACAGCTATAACCGTACCAAACTCACATAGATCAGATTGCGACCAATTATACACTAATAACGTGTATGATTTGGCTAATAGTTAATGCTTAATAACCTGCTTAACTGGGTGCTAACATAACTGTTTATAGTGCACTAAATCATTTATAAATGTCTAATTAAGGCTTTATTAAGCAAATAATAAGACATTAATAAGTGCCTAATTTGTGTTCCTTAAAATAAAGTGTTACCAATAAAAAATGCAAAAAAGGAAAGGGAAAGTGGTTGATGTATGTTAGATGATTTATTGGAAGTGCTCAATTATGGCACATGAATTATGCTGAATTATATTTAATATATATATAAAATAAATATATATATATATATTAAATATGCTAAAGACTGTAAATTTCTTTTTTTTTTCTAATTGATAACTGATCATGAAATCGACCAATTTCCAAAATGAAAATCCAATATGTATACAAATTATATTTAATTTTTGTATTAATTCAACATGAAATGATTACAAAAGGCAATAAACTAAACATGAACTAAATAGGAAAAATAAACATTTTTTAAAAGCAGTTATGGCAGCATTAAAGCAACACAAAGTCAAATATACAGCTCTGAAAAAATATATATATATGGCTGAGAATAAGCCATACTAGCCATGACACTAACGCCACCATGCTTGACAGATGACCGTGTATGTTGTGTACGTGTGTGTATATATGCAGCTCTGTAAAAAATGAAGAGAGCACATCAGTTTCTGAATCAGTTTCTCTGATTTTGCTATTTATAGGTATATATTTGAGTAAAATGAACATTGTTGTTTTATTCTATAAACTACAGACAACATTTCTCCCAAATTCCAAATAAAAATATTGTCATTTGTAGCATTTATTTTATTTATTTTTTATATGCAGAAAATGAGAAATGGCTGACATGAAAAAAAAGAGTTCAGAAATCTGTATTTGGTTCTGACTCGAGGGTGGAAAGAAAATACAGACACCTGAGCTGAATCTTAGTTTTAATAGTGTTTCAGCTCAAATATCCCCCCTCCCCCCCTCCCCCCAAAAAAACACAATGATCTCGGGCCAAAGCCGAGTTTAATCGCGTTGGAGCTCAAATAAGATTTAGCCGAGGAAAAACCTGGACTCAGCATTTCTCTCTCCTCAGTAAATGTGGAAAAGAGCCGGACGCTCGTGATTTCCCTGCCAGAGAGTGCAGATAACTCCTGCCCCGAGCTGCCGAGAGGTTACCCACGCCTCGGGCCAGGCTTTCATACTTTTGTAATCAAACGTCTGCCTGAAGCGGCGCTCTAAATCAGAGCTTCCCACATCTGCTCCTGCAGTCTACCTGCACCTCCACCTGCACCTCCACCTGCACCCAGATTTCTTACTGTCTGCCAAGAGAAACTGTCGTCAGCTTATTATTTCAGGAATCGCTTTCATGGTCCAAGAAATGGTTGCAAAAAATAATAATAAAGCTGCACCCAGGAGGAGGTGTTGGATTGCAATGCTTTGCAGAAGGAAGTTAAAAGTTACCAGGAACTAGTGCTGTCCGGTATACCGTATAAACCAGTTTAGAACCGGTAGGGATTTTTCACATACTACCATACCACTAGAGGCACTGCGGAGCGCCGTATAGAAGTACACAGTGTAGAACAGCGCCGCCAATCAAGCATCAAGCTGGGAGAGTTCATTAGACAATAACGCTAGCCAGTTAGCACAACAAGCTAACGCACTGAAAGCTCAGCTCTGTGGAGCCAATTTATACTCCTGCGTCGAACCTACGGCGTAGCCTACTCGTCTCCACGTACCCTACTCCCTGCCCTTCGCCTTAGCTCGATGATTAAGGACATTATGTTGATTCAACGTTAAAATTTCAACGTTTGCGCAACCATTTAACATTAAATGTTACAGTTTTTCCCAAATGTTTAAACGCAATTCTAGAAACTTGGCTCAGTTTCTCAAAACTCTAAACACAAACTGAAAATGATTAACTGCTTTGTTGAAACAAATCCACAAATCCCCAGCAAAACTAATTCCTTTCACCAAAACAACACATACAGCTATCTCCTGCAGAGCATCAAATAAACACTGACAAGATAAATTCAGAGCACTGTGATCTGAAGTATTTGGTTATGTTTTTGACTTCATGAGGCCATAGAAATATGTTGGCTTTCTGTTCTTTATATTTATTTGGTGCAGTGTAGGACCCCCTCATATAGCATTACAGTACTACATATGCGACACAAATGTGAGCAGTTTTACTGATGTAGTACGTTGCAAAACTGTAATTTTCAGATACAATAGTACAATGTACAATGGGAAACAGGATGAGGAAAATCAGTTCACATACAAAGAGGTAACAAAAATATATTTATTATTTATTTATTGCTGTGACCAAGCTGTACTAAATGATGCAATTTGTGTTTAGCAATTTCCAAAGCTGTGATTTAGAATGATATTTGAGTGAGAACATGTGGAACTATACTTAGAGTTTAGCAGTTTGGAGTCACAATGTTGACACATGAGCTTCATGTTTTTGGGATTTGTGTGCACAGTTCCACATTTTGTGTGTAAATAATGTGGAAAAACTGTAACAGTACTACATGTATATGTGACACAGATGTAAGCCATTTTTACTGTATGCAGTAAGGTTGCAGACCTGTATTTTTTGACTTGTGTAAGTACAATGAGAAACATGACAAGGAAGATCAGTTCACATACAAAGAGGTAACAAAAATATATTTATTATTTATGTATTTGAGGGTCAGTGACTCTTAGGTGACCAAGGTTTTCTAATTGATGCAATGTGTGTTTAGTGATTTGTAAAGCTGTGATTTAGAATGATATTTGAGTGAGAACATATAAAATTGTGTTTAGAGTTTAGCAGTTTGGAGTCACAATGTCGACACATGAGCTTCATGTTTTTGGATTTGTGTGTATAGTTCCACATTTTGTCTGTATACAATGTGGAAAACCGGTAAAGAACAGAAAGCCAACATATTTCCATGGACTTGTATGAATTTGAATTTGTACAGTGGTCTCAAGAAGTCAAAAGCACAACCAAATACTTCTGATAATAGTGCTCTGAAATGATCTTGTCAGTGTTTATTTGATGCTCTGCAGGAAATAAGAATATAAATAGCTGTATGTGTTGTTTTGGTGGAAGGAATCAGTTTTGCTGGAGATTTGTGGAATTTTAACAAAGCAGTTAATCATTTTCAGTTTGTGTTTAGAGTTTTGAGAAACTGAGCAAAGTTTCTAAAAATGTGTTTAAACATTTGGGAAAAAAAACTGTATTTATGTATTTGAAGGTCAGTGATTCTTAGGTGACCAAGCTGTACTAAATGATGCAATTTGTGTTTAGTGATTTGCAAAGCTGTGATTTAGAATGATATTTGAGTGAGAACATGTGGAACAACAGACATTACTTCAGTCATATTTCAACCACATTTCAGCGTTGAAGGTCAGTTGTGTGCCATCTGGGGCGAATTTCACAGCATTTTTTAACAGTGTAGGCTTAAATTACTGCAGTGCCACTACACTGCAAACATCTCCACACGATATTAGCAAAATAAACTGTTTTTCTTGATCTTTTTACGCTCACAGATTCTCTACAGAACTCCATTAGTTACCTCTACTCTCTATATTTTAATTGCACAACAGTTTAATTAATGAGGAAGAGTTATAAAAAAGGAATATACTGAAATGATTTCGGCTCACAGAACTTAAAACATTTACTCCCATCACTCTGTGTAATTGCAACTCTGGACACGGCGGGAGGCGCGAGGATGCGATTATTAGAGAGTTTATTAACACACAAAACAAAACCCGGGCAGGAGACGAGAGGAGCTCATTAAAAACTGAGTAAAGAAAAATAAAAAAATAACAGAGCTAGAGAAACAAAGCTGAAGAGAAATCAAAGCAGAGCGCTAACTAACAGAATACAAATTTATACACCGACTGTACAGAAATTACACACCAGCAAACACTACAAACACACCCAACCCACGACCTGGGGGATCTCTCTCTCTCTCTCGGGTGGAAAGAGAACTTCCAGCCTGGATTGGTTGAATTAATTACACAGATCCATCACTATTGAAACACAATATGCTGCACATCAGACCTGCTGCAGGGCAGAGTACAGGATCATTCTGCTGCAATTTATTATATTTAAACAGCAGCTTCATAGCATTCAGAATCAAACTGGTGCTACAACAACCATAACAGGAAGAATACTGTTCCTGGTTTATCAAATACTGCACTATGGAGCTTTGGTGGAGCTCAATCAATATTTATTTTATCTCAGAAATGCACTGAGGGTGATCCTAATTTCCTCATTTACAACCGAGCATTTACAGCATTAAAAGGTTGAAAATGTGAGATAGGAAATTAGAAAATATCTTATAAGAAATACACAATACATTTAATATATATATATATATATATATATATATATATATATATAGTGGTGGAGCCACAACCTTTTTTCCTAACTTGGAAATACATTGAGGGTGACCCTAATTTACAACCGAGCATTTACATCATAAAAATATTTTTTTTTTTTTTTTTTTTTTTTTGAGGTCTGAAAGCTCTGCATCTTTTTTGTTATTTCAGCCATTTCTCATTTTCTGCAAATAAATCCTCTAAATGACAATATGTTTATTTGGAATTTGGGAGAAATGTCTGTAGTTTATACAATATAACAACAATGTTAAAAAATGCATTTTACTGAAACATAGACCTATAAACAGCAAGATCAGAGAAACCTCTTAATTTTTTTCCAGAGCTGCATATTTGAATTTTTGCTGCCATAATTGCTTTTAAAGTAATATTTATTGCTTTTAAATATATTTATTTGGTATTAAGTTAATGTTTAAGTTATTTGTTTTGTGTCACAAATATCCAAGCTTAGTTACTTAAATATTCGTATTAATTTCATTTTTAATTAATTGCTTTTGTAAAGTCGCAATTTTTCAAAACCATTTGTATACATATCTGCCTATTATTTTGGAAATGTATTGATTTCATGATCAGTTTTCAATTAGAAAATAGGAAAAATATATTTTTAAAAAGATTTGAACAAAACAAAAAACAGTCTCTTTTATTTTAGCCAATAATAAGAGTTTAGAAGTTGGTCATGCATGTTGCAAACAAGTTGAAGCATAATTCATGTGCAATAATCGAGCATTTCTAATGAATCATCATATATAAACCATTTCTCAGTTATTCTTTTTTATTATAATTTGGGATTTTTTCATATAAAAAAAGGTAGTATGTTTATTTGGCACAAAAAAGTACAACAGTACAGAAAAAAGCGATTTCTCCCAAAGGAAAGAAATTATTGCTGAAGAGATATTTATTACAAGAGCTCAATTAGTGTGTCATTTTTTAATTTTTTTAATTTTTTATGATACAAAGGAACCAATAGTTTACATGTTTACACTCAGCACAACATGAAACACTGTCTGACACCAATTACCAATGAAACAGTATTGTAAATTATGCATAATATTGTGTTACTATGTAATAAATATATAATAAATATGTAATAAATACACCACGCTTTTAATGCTATACTGAAAGCATCATGCATAAGAGAGCTGGATGCACTGTTAGCCTGGATAAGTTGAATTTACTTGAAAAAAAAATGAGGAAACCGGTTGCCTTAAAAAAGTTAAGTATTGGATAATGAAAATGTACGTTTGCATAACTTTTTTAAGGCAGCCAGTTTGCTTAATTTTTTTAAGTAATGGGTAATGAAATCTTGAGATAGCATAAATTAAAACATCAAGTTATTACAACTAAAGTGGAAGTTGACTTATTTCTAAGGTAGCCCAGGGGGAATCACTACACACTGATTGTGAGTGTTAGTCAGAAACTGTTGGACACACCCAGTATGCAAATAGATTCTGACAGAAGCCAATGAAAAAAAAAAAGCTGCCAATGACTAAACAGACTAAACTCAGTTATTATAAATTGGTTCAACTCAAAGATCTCAGTTTAAATGTATTGAATGTGCCCACAAATGTTCAACTAACTCAAAATAGTTGAGTATTGTTTAGAAATCTCCAATTTTGTGTAAAACAGACTAAAATCATTTGAGTTCAAACAACGTATGGGTTTAGAGTGTATGATCAATAGACAGATGTGAAGAACAGAGCTGAGAGAAGCTGGACGAATCCCAGAAGATCAAAATAAAACAAACATACATGACCAATCAGACCACGGGAGCCACAGCTCAGAAGCAGGGGCACGTCTGCAGCAGATGTTTAATTCAGCATTTCTGGCCGAGTTTCAGCTTCAGAGACCTGAAAACAAAGACTGAGCTCTGATCCAGCTCCACAACTTTCTATATATATATATACTCAAATTTACTCAAATATACTCCAGCTGTTATTAATACTGTAATACAGCTGCTACTGTGATCGTTAGATTGCTGGTTCGCATCTCAGTCATGCAGCTTGCCATGAGCTGCCGGAGCCCCAAAAGAGAGCACAATTATAGGCCTTGTTCTCCCTGGGTGGATACAGTAGATGGCGCTCTTTCTTTCTTCTCATTACTCCTAGGGTGATGTGGGTCAGCACAAGGCTGCATCTGTGAGCTGATGTATCAGAACCGAGTCGATGCGCTTTCCTCCGAGCGTTAGCGCTGTGATGCTACTCGGCAATGCTTCAGCATCAGTAGCAGTTCAAAAAGAGGCGGAGTCTGATTTCACATGTGTTGGAGGAGGCGTGTGCTATTCTTCTTAACTCTCCTGGTGTTGGAGCGTCACTAGTGATAGGGG
Organism: Astyanax mexicanus; assembly: GCF_023375975.1. Taxonomy (NCBI): domain Eukaryota; kingdom Metazoa; phylum Chordata; class Actinopteri; order Characiformes; family Acestrorhamphidae; genus Astyanax; species Astyanax mexicanus. Next base: position 17,318,875 of record NC_064427.1, on the reverse strand, counting down.
GATATACAGTTGAGTAGCAGTGGAGGAGGTAGAAAGATTGGCCACATAATTTGAGAGAAAATAGGAAAGAACTTATATAAAATGTACGATAAAATACTGTGAAGATGCATATTGTATGTTACGTGTTTCCCAGTCCTTCACTGATATTAAATAAAATAAAATAAAAAGTCTAAATAAATCTAGTGCTCCAGAATCTTGTTTTAGCTGAGGTATTCTAGCTTGTTTTTAAGGGAGCAGACACTTAATGGAAGATATCTTTAAAGCTAGCATAACCTAGCTTTATCTTTTAGCCTAGTGCATCTGGAGGTGATGAGCTGCTCTCTAGTATCAACACCATATACTAATAAAGTGGCTGTAATGTTTAAATGTTTCAGCAGATTTAAAATACTTTTTATTTTATTTATGTTGCACATTCGTTACACCTTTGCACTTTATGTTGTCTATTGTATTGTTGCACCATGAGTCCAGAGGATTGTCATTTTAAAAGTGGGTAGGGTTTTTTATTCATTTTGTAGATGTAGCTATAATGAGTCAAGACTGTGATATAACAGTATAGAGGTTGCTCATATTTCTTTTAAAGGAGGAAAGAATGTGAAAAAGCACAATTTTAATAGTGATAAAATTTAGAAGACTATTCAGTGTATAAAACAATACACGATAAAGACTGTGTGACATTTTGTGGTGGGTTGCCACTGCAAAAAATATGTTTTTAACTCGACCTTCACCATTCAACCAAATTTTTAATTTTGGTTCAACCTTCTAAGTGCTACATATTGAATAAAGAAATGTGCTATTTTTCTGGATGAATGGAGTAATTATATAAATGTTAGATTAAATGGGAAAGTCCTCGCAAAAACATCATGTCCAAAAATGCCTGCCAATTTACTGTTACATAAAGAGAAACAAAGAAACAGGGTTGATAGAAGTAACTTATTTAGAAACACACTTGAATATGATGCATTTGCTGTGCAGCTGCACAGATATGTTATGACACATGCATAAGAGTGTAATAACGTGTTAATAAGGCAAAGAAACTGCATTTTGGCCGTAGAAACACACTTGAATATGATACATTTGCTGTGCAGCTGCACAGATATGTTATGACACATGCATAAGAGAGTAATAATGTGTTAATAAGGGAAAGAAACAGCATTTTGGCCAAAAATTACTGCCAATCAAATGTTACATAAAGCCAGGCAATACACAATACACCTCGTTTGAAAAGCACCTGCATAGAGATGTTATAACACTTGAATAAGAGTGTAATAAGGTGTTAATAAGGCAGAAAAACAACATTATTGGCCATATTGGCCAAAATGACTGCCAATCAACTAGCACATAAAGCCAGGCAATATTTGATGGAATTAACTTATTTAGAAATGCACTTAATTTGAGTTAGACATGTTATAACACATGGGTAAGAGTGTACTAACGTGTTAATAAAGCAGAGAAACAGCTATTTATTTTTCCATACTGGCCATATTGGCCAAAACTTTTGGCTAATCAACTGTTACATAAAGCCAGGCAAAAAACAATACACATTGTTTGAGAAGTGCTTGCATAGACATGTTGTAACACATGCATAAATGTTTAATAACATGTTAATAAGGCAAAGAAACAGCATTTTTCCATATTGGTCATATTGGCCAAAAATGATCAATCAACTGTTCCATAAAGCCAGGGAACATTTGATGGAATTAACTCAAAATATATTTTAGAAATACACTTAAAGTGAGGAGCATCTGCATAGACATTTTATAACACATGCATGATACACATGTCTAATAACATGTTAATAAGGCGAAGAAACAGCATTTATTTCCATATCAGCCATATTGCTGTATTGCTAATCAACTGTTGGATAAATGCAGGCAGTTTACAATGCACCTTGTTTGAGGAACTCCTGCATAGAGAAGTCATAACACATGCATAAGAACATAACAAGGTGTTAATAAGGCAACTGCTTTTCCTACTAGTTTTTCAGTATTGGATAAATACTTGCCAATTTTACTGGAAGAATGGAGTAACATGTATTTAAGATAGCTATTGTCAGTGCGTGCAAATCACAAATTAATATTCAGGGGAGTTTATTTAAACGGGATTAACTATCCTTGTAAAAACACATTTTTGTGCACAGATAACTGCCAGTTGACTGTTACATAAAGCCAGGCAATATTCGATTGGAATTTACATTTAGAAATACACTTAAATTAAAGAGCACCTGCATAGACTGCCAATTAACTGTTACATAAAGCCAGTAAAAATATAGGTTTGAAGAGTGCATATTTAGACATCTTGTAACACATGCATAGGAGTGTAATAAGGTGTTAATAAGGCAAAGAAACAGCATTTTTTGGTATTTGCCATATTGGCCAAACATGATTGCCAATCAACTTTTACATAAAGCCAGGCAACATTCAATATAACTAACTTATTCAGATGCACCTGCATAGTGATGTTATAATACATGCATACATGCATAATAAGGTGTTAACAAGGCAAAGAAACAGCTTTTTAGCACATCGGCCACAGTGGATAAAGAAATTTGCCTTTGCTGTAAGATTGAAGTAACAAGTAATTGAGATAGCGATCGTCGGCGAGCGCATATCACAAATTAGTATTCAGGGGAGTTTATTTAATCCATTTAAGATAAAGAGCTCACAAAGGCAAGGTCATTCACTCCAGATCGAAGAATTTAATTCATTCATTCCCCCCCTTTTCCTAATTTTAATTAATATCTTTAAAAAAGAGTGATGGCAGACGGGCGGTGGGAGGTTTGGCCGTCGTTTAAGCGCCTCGTTTCTGCTGGGAGTTTCTTTTATGCTTTCGTTTTCGTTTTTTAATTTATTTTGTATTTTTCTCCAGTCTTTGGTTGAGCGCTGGCTGCCTGTATATCATCGGCGCTGTTGCTGAGTCACTCTCTTTCTCTCACGCTGGCTTTTATTTGACTGGTCACGCATGCCCGTTCCTCCGTGGTTAATATGCCTGGGCTGTTATGCTGTCGCTGTGACACAATCAGATTAGCTTTGCTGTGTAATTAATGTTGACTTAATGAATGAATTTCTCACTTCTCCACAACAAATGCTGTAAAGTGGGAAGCGGCCAGAGTTTCGTAGCGCGCTAACGCTCTTGTCTTTTCTTTATTGTCTTTGCAGAATGAATACACGTGTCCTAGGCCACTTCCTGGAGCCTGGATTGGAGACATCCCCACCATTCACTAGCTGGAATGTTCTTTTCCACCAATGGGTTTTTTGACAGCGTTCCTGTTGGGTTCCTGTTGGTTTCCTGCTGGTTTCCTATTGGGTTTCCTGCTGGATTCCTGTTGGGTTCCTATTGGATTCCTGCTGGGTTCCTGTTGGGTTCCTTCTGGGTTTCTGTTGGGTACCTATTAGGTTCCTGCTGGATTCCTATTAGGTTCCTGTTGGATTCCTGCTGGTTTCCTGTTGGGTTCCTAAGTACAGCTTCGCCTCTTCATCACGTCTTTTTTCGGCTTATGCTGCCAAATACCTTCCTGTACCTTTTTACCTTCCTGTACCTCCTCCTCTTCCTCTTCCTTTTCCTCCTCCTCATCATCATCGCCCTCGTCAACTGTGGAAGTGGGCTTTATTTCCACTATATGAAGATGTGGGATTGTTTAGGAACAACTAAAAAAAAAAAAGACAGCAGGAACGCCTCCATCCACGCATTTTACTAACACGCACGTCACGTTTCTTCGAGATGCCTCACTTCATCCACCTTTTTTGGGTTTGATTTTTATTTGATTTTATTTTTTGGCCTAGAACTTTGCCTAAGCTCTTCTTCTAAATGGGACAAGGCCTTTGAGTGGATGGTGAACACTTTGAGAACATTGAATAAAAGGGACACATGGGAATAAAAGGATTCAATTCCTTATCTATATATATATTTTACAAGTGAATAAACCAATGGAAGAGCAACGGACAAGCGAGAAATGAAAGAACTGTGATGAGACAATTTGATTCGAGAAGATATAAGACGAGAAGATCTTCACTTCACTTCAACTAAATGGGAAGGACTGTCCTTCTCACAAAACACACCAACATCAAACACAAAACACATCATCATACCAATGACATCAACCAATGACTGCCAGTCACCAACTGTTACATAAAAAGCCAGGCAACTTTTGATGGACTTAACTTATTCAGAAAATATACTTTATTTGAAGAACGCCTGCATAGAGATATAGATGTTAAAACACATGCATAACAGTGTAATAACGTGTTAATAAAGCAATATTTCAATATACAGGGACCGCACATGCCAGTAATTCCAAGACCAAGGTCTCGCAATGTCTTAAATGAAAACAAAATCGTGTGTTGGCAATTTGTTTCATTAATAATATATATATATATATATATATATATATATATATATATATATATATATATATATATATATATATATATATATATATATTCAAGATATCTTCAGATGGTTCCATATACAGTATAAAGCCACTGCCTTTACTAAAGAGCCCTTGAAGAATCACTGTTTTTAAAGGTTCAGAAATATATTGATGAGCTATCTCTACTTTCACAGTATTTTATCAGGACTATTTAGCAAATGAAAAAACATATAAAGAAAAGAAAAAAAGAAAAGAAAACAAATAAATTAAAACAAAATTGCATGATTTAAAATGTGTGCATGGTTAACTACAGTAGTTTGGTTCTTCAAGGGTTTGTTAGTAGATACTAATTTTAATTTATAGAAACATTTGAGTGCTAAAAAGTCTGTTTATTTTTTTAATCTATTTTTTTATGGTTCCTTTCGATAAAGAACTGCATGAGTACCTTTGTTTAAAACATCAAATAAGGTGTTTTATAGAGCCTGTATGTTAGAGAAACTGTTATTATTGAGTATCCACTATGAATTATCCAGTATCCACTGTGAAGTGTTTTGTGTCCATTATAAAATTGTCATATTCATCTATGGATAATTTAGGTTCTATTAGGTTCTATTAAGGTTCTCTAAGGTATTCAGTTTCTTTTATGAATTTTATCAGACCATTTTATCAGACCCTTCTGTTATTATGACTTAAGGGTCCACTATGAATCATGCAGTATCCAGTATGAATTATTCAGTATCTCAGACCCCACTAAGAATCATGCAGTATCTAGTGTGAATTTTTCAAACCCCACTATGAATTATCCAGGGCCCACTAAGAATCTTGCAGTATCCAGTGTGAATTATTCAATGTCTACTATTAGGTATTCAGACACCACTATGATTCATACAGTATATATTATGAATTGTTTAGGGTCTACTTTAAAGTATTTAGGGCCCACTATGAATCATGCAGTATCTAGTATGACTTTTTCAGACCCCACTATGAATTATCCAGGGCCCACTATGAATCATGCAGTATCTAGTATGAATTTTTCAGACCCCACCATAAATTATCCAGGGCCCACTAAGAATCATGCAGTACCTAGTATGAATTTTTCAGACCGCACTATAAATTATCCAGGGCCAACTATGAATCTTGCATTATCTAGTATGAATTATTCAGTGTCTACTATTAGGTATTCAGACACCACTATGATTCATACAGTATGTATTATGAATTGTTTAGGGTCTACTGTAAATAATTTAGGGCCCACTATGAATCATGCAGTATCTAGTATGAATTTTTCAGACCCCACTATAAATTATCCAGGGCCCACTAAGAATCATGCAGTATCTAGTATAATTTTTTTAGACCTCACTATGAATTATCCAGGGCCCACTATGAATCTTGCAGTATCCAGTGTGAATTATTCAATGTCTATTATTAGGTATTCAGACACCACTATGATTCATACAGAATATATTATGAATTGTTTAGGGTCTACTGTAAAGAATTTAGGGCCCACTAAGAATCATGCAGTAACTAGTATGAATTTTTCAGACCCCACTATAAATTATCCAGGGCCCACTAAGAATCATGCAGTATCTAGTATGAATTTTTCAGACCCCGCTATAAATTATCCAGGGCCCACTAAGAATCATGCAGTATCTAGTATGAATTTTTCAGACCGCACTATGAATTATCCAGGGCCCACTAAGAATCATGCAGTATCTAGTATGAATTTTTCAGACCCCGCTATAAATTATCCAGGGCCCACTAAGAATCATGCAGTATCTAGTATGAATTTTTCAGACCCCACTATAAATTATCCAGGGCCCACTAAGAATCATGCAGTATCTAGTATGAATTTTTCTGACCGCCCTATGAATTATCCAGGGCCCGCTATGAATCTTGCAGTATCCAGTGTGAATTATTCAGTGTACTATCAGGTATTCAGACACCACTATGATTCATACAGTAAATATATTATGAATTGTTTAGGGTCTACTGTACAGACATCATGGCCCACTATGAATCACACAGCATCTAACATGAATTGTTAATGGTCTACTTTGAATAATTCAGGGCCCACTATGAATTATGCAGTATTCAGTATGAGTTATTCAGTATCTACTACAAGGTATTCAGCCCCCATTATGAATCATGCCGTATTGTGTATAAATTGTTTAGGGGTCTATTGAAAAGTATTAAGGAATCTCTATTAATCATGCATTAGCCAGTATGAATTGTTTTGGGGTCTACTGTAAATTATTCAGGACCTACTATGAATCATGCAGTATCCAGTATGAATTAATCAGAATCTATTTTGATCCAAATCTTTATGAATTGTGCTGTATCCATAAATAACCCTTTCAGTATGATCTATGGATTATTACCTGCTATAAATTATCCAGGGCCCACTTTCAATTATGAAGTATCCACTATGTCGGTGTACACTCATGATTATTTTACACCCTCTATGAAGTATTCATAATTTACTGTAAAATATTTAATAATAATTTTGAATCATTCATTGTCTTCTATGTCATTATTTAGTATCCAGTATGAATCACCCAAGGTGTAAAATAAAAATGTATTCACTATCCATTATGAACTATATTCTTTATGAATATACTATGGAATTAGTTCGGAAGCTCTATAAACAATTCATGATCAACTATGAATTATTTAATATGTGCTGCGGAATATTTAGTATCCGCTATGAATTGTTTTAGTACATCCTTCAGATTCTGCTATGAAATATTCAGTTATCTATAAAGTTATGAGTCTTATGTTGGTTTTGTTGTTTATGTCTGTACAACTTTCAGTTCAGTCTTGTAATTACTGGCATGAGCTGTTAGGGAATGGTTTTAAAGTCATGGTTTATGAATGTGTTATTCACTGCTTATGCATGTGTAATAAAGTCTCTGTGCAGGCAGACCATCAATAAGGGTCAATAAGTACTAAACTGATTAAATGCCTCAGCAGTGCTCAGAGTTATTAACTACAATGTTACTCTCTTTACATCTCTCTCTCTCTCTACACCTTTATCTCTCTTTCACACACTCTCTCTTTCTCTCTCCAAATCTTTATCTTCTTCTTAAAGTCTGATGTTACTCTCTTTCTCTAGCTCTCTTTCTCTTACCCTCTCTCTCTCTAATTCACTTTCTCTCTCCCTGTCTCTCTCCACCTCTCACTCATACCCTCTATTTATCCACCTCTCTCTTTCTCTCTCTCTCTAAATCCCTCTTCTTCTTACAGTCCGATGTTACTCTCTCTCCATCTCTTTTTCTCTTACTCTCTTTCCCTCTCTCTATCTCTCTCTCTCTACACCTTTCTCTCTCTCTCTCTGTCTTATTATCTCAGTCACTCTCTTACTCCTACATTCTCTCCCTCTCTCTACACAACTCTCTCTCTCTTTCTCTGTCTACACCTCTCACTCTCTTTCTCTCTTTCACACACTCTCTCTCTCTACACCTCTATCTTTCTTTCACACACACTCTCTCTCTCTTTCACACATATACTCTCATTATACACATACTCTCACACACACACACACACACACACACATCTTTCTCTCTCTTTCTATCTCGCTCTCTAAATCTCTCTCTTTCTCTTACAGCCCGATGTTACTCTCTCTCTCTTTCTCTCTCTCTCCTCATGTCTCTCGCTCTCTCTCCACCTCTATCTCTATCTTTTTTTCTCTCTCTCTCTCTCTCTCTCTCTCTCTCTCTCTCTCTCTGTCTCTTCGTCTGATTGGAGGACAGCCTGTAACTGTTTACATTATCTTCTCGGGAGCTGGTCAGTGTAACGGAGAGGACACGGACACGGCACTGATCCCAACTCATCACACACTGACTCTGTGCCAAATCAACATGTGTGTGTGTGTGTGTGTGTGTGTGTGTGTGTGCATGAGGTTAGGATGTCAGCACTGTGTGTGATGGCATTTTAGGGCAAATTGTATGAAATAATGTTTTTTTTTTTGTTTTGTTTTTCCGGTTTATTTGTTTGTTTTATGAGCTTCTTTAAATCTGTATTCACTGTTGCGTGTGTGTGTGTGTGTGTGTGTGTGAGAGAGAGAGAGAGAGGCGAGTGTGTGTTTTGCTTACGTTGAGATTTGACCTTGATGCTCAGACTTAGCCTGTCACTTTAAACTAGCGGTTTTGTAATCTCTACCCACGCTCCCCCCGTTATAATTTAATAACTGGATTTTGTAATGAACTGTATAAATTGTACACGGCTCTAATGTTCTGTTTTATAATGGGAATACTGTCCAATCAATGGTGAGAAATATACATTTGTCAAAAGGAAATGGCTATTGATGTGCGTTAATGATGCCTGATGAATAATGCATCTCAAAAACCCACAGGAACACAGGCAGCTGTAAGTATACTGCATGGACAGAAGTAATGGGACAACTCATCGTTTGCTTTTTCTTTTAAAATGTATGGGATTTAAGCAGAATTCAACTTTCCTCATAGGATAACACCTCACAACATATACAGGTGTGGCTATTCATCCTTACATACTGCTCTCCCATGACTGTTGGCTTTTGCTTACAGGTTAAGTCATAAAACATTAGTAACACTTTACAATAAGGGTCACTATTAACAGTTATAACAGTGCTTATGACAGTAGTAATAAACATTTAAATGAATTTCTGCAACATTTTAATGCTAGGAGTGTTTTAAATAATTATTGAGACTTTAATTTGAATTAGTTTAATTAGTTTAGACATACTGTTCATACTGTTAATTATGTAGAACAGAAAAAAAAGAATCAGTTAAAAAATCCAGTCCAATAATCATAAAATCATAGGTAAGAAAATCAAAGGTAATAAAAGCATCATAAGCATGCAACTACAGATGAAATAAAAGTTAAAAGTACATTAAGGAGTAAAAGAAAAAAAAGGAAAAAAATAAATAAAATAAAACTATAAAAAGAGATAAAAGGACAGCTAAAACAAACCAAAATTAACTTAACACAGTTTTTTAAGCTGTATATGAACGGAGATTACTGTTTTTTGTAAAGTAAATCCAAAGCTAACCAGTACATTTAGAATAAACATATAACTTACCACCACATGCTTTCTCAGGTTTAATGTGAAGGCACATTTTGTACTGCATGAGGAATTTATTGCTTCGTCATTCCACATGCGGGAATTTTATTTATTTTTTTTTTCAATTCAGGCAATTGTTTTTTTTTTCCCCAGCATTTTTTTATTTACTCAGTAATTAGGAGTTTTCCAATCTAGCAAAGTAAATTACTTGTGTCAAAATGTACTTGAGTAAAAGTAAAATTACCTATTTTAAAAACTATTTTAAAAATGACAAATTACTCATAAAATCTACACAGGAAATTTGGCAGTGTTAAATCAACACTGTTAGTGTTAAATCAACACTTATTAGTGTTAAACTCTACACTCCCAGTGTTAATTTAACACTAATAGTGTTGGTTTAACACTGCCAAATTTCCTGTGTACTCAATTACAGTAACTTGAGTAAATGTAATTAGTTACTTTTCACCTCTGTATATAATACAATTAACAATGTTTAAGAATATAAAACACTTGCTGAACAAACAAACAATTTAATATATAGCGTATAGCCTACGTCCAAAAACACACAAAAAACATCAATAAGGTTATTTACAATATATTTACATATTTATAATTTACAGTATAATTTATAGTGATTTTTCTCTACTCTAATATACGTAATTAACAAGGTTCAAAAATATAAAACACTATTTAATTTTTTTTTATTTTAAGCATATAGCCTGAGTGTGAAAACATGCACTTTGCAGGTCAAAGCTGCATAATTATAATGTGAGTCTAACTTGTGCAACTTTGTTTAAAAACAGAGTTTGATTTGTTACTTTGTTATACTGAGATTATCACACTTTAGCTTTATATAAAATAAAAAAAGCATTAAAAAAACAGACGCATACATCACAGACCATTTTCTTGAGCCTGACCCGACCATATTGAAGCTTGTTTCCTGTAGAGGATTTGTTGAGGGATTTTTTGAGCCTGTTTGTTGAGCCTGTTTTTTACCCAGTTTTGTTCAAAAGATCACTAATATCCAGCATCTCGCCCCAAATATGAGCATTGTAAGGATGAGTGATGTCCCATTTCTGTGTTCATAAGACCTTTTGAGAAGCTTTATAATAGTCATTACCATCCATGTGCTATGTCAAGGAGTCTATGAAGAGAGGACAACCCATAATAACCTCATTGTGACCCTCAGGAATGGATCCATTGTCAGTGTTTTCTTATTATTTCCTCTTCTTTTCTGAACACAGAAACGCCAGCAGCCCAAACAGCGCTTCTGTAGCCATGATTGACAGTTCTTCTGACTTACTTCTTTCCTGAGGACCTATTAACTCACACATGTGCTGACATCATATTTAGGCACAATTTATAGCACAATTAGGTCTTAATATGGCATTTTGAAGACAAAATATAGTGTATTATGGGATTAGCTATAGAAAATAACACAAAAATGGGTTTAAAGAGATTCAATCTCTGATATAAAGACAGAACTCTATATTCTATACCTAGCACAAGGTGCATTTTGATGCTCATTGCTATCTTACACCCCGCCAACAGCCTGTTTTCACACCTTCACCTGCCTGGTTTAAAAACCGACAGTGCTTCTAGATGTATCTACACCGATGGATGTGGTGGTCTGGAAATGAGGAGTGTTCTCAGGTACATTTCAGACGTTCATTGCTATCTTGGCAAAGCAAAGCAAGGTAAGTTTATTTATATAGCTTATATACCTTATCGTTATACTCAACGGTCACTCAAAGTGCTTAACAAATTAGAATTAGAAATACAAAGAGAAACCAAATTACAAACATGTAAAAGATAAAAAATAAATTTGAAATATAAATGAAATAAGAATGAAGCATGAATAAAACATGATTCAAACATGATTAAAAAAAATATATATATATATATATATATATATATTTAATATATATATATATTTAAAAGAAGGACAATTAACAATATGGATGCAGTGTTTTTTTTTTTTTTTAACTGATCTGGAGTTCTACTCAAACATGAAGGTTTCTAACCCCAGGTTCACAAAACCCAACTTTAACATCCACAATAAACAGAATAGAAAATAAAATAACATTGGAGTTCCATTAAATAAGTTCCACACCGGGCTCTCAAGGGAATGGTGAGTAATGCTCCTCTGAAAACACACCCATGAATAATTAAAATAATTAGTACATACCTTTTGCGCATTTCAAGACATGCAAGGTTTACTTTTCCCGTCGTTATGATAGCAAAGACCTAAAGATCATTGTCAAAAAGCAACGAGTACATCTGCACTTAGGTTATTTTTGCTACTTTTTAGTGTTTATATGTATTTGTCCATAATATTTATCAATAAACATCAAATTACAATCATACTATTAGTATTATACACTACTAACAGATTTTACAAGTACTTTAATTTCAGTAATATCCACAAATTGTGAAGAGAAGAAAAATAAAAAGGGGAGTTTTGTTAATTATACTAATGACTATGGGTCAACAGTGTTCTTGTATTCAGATATATTTATTCTTATTTAACTCATTTAATGTGGTGTCATATATATTTTAGATTTTTTTTTCCAGTTATCAGCACATTATCACAGCTTTTCCCCTTAATCAGAGCTTAAAAGTCTTTTTCTTTTTCTTTTTCTAATACATAGATTTGTTTAACAGTTTCTATCCATTCTTTTTTTTCATTAAAAAAAACTCTGACAAAATGACACTTTAACACAATGAAAAGTAGTCTGTGTGCAGCTTTTTATGTAACAGTGTACATTTATTCTTCTTCCCTTAAAATAATTTACTATACAGCCATTAATGTCTAAAAACCACCCGCAACAAAAGTAAGTACACCCCTAAAAGAGACCACACCCCTAAATGTCCAAACTGAGCACTGCTTTTAATTTTTTTTTTCCTCCAAAATGTCAAGTGACTCATTAGTGTTACTAGATCTCAGAGGTGCATAGGGAACAGGTGTGTGTTTGTAGTACAGCTCTCACACTCTCTCATACTGCTCACTGAAAGTTCCAACATGGCACCTCATGGCAAAGAACTCTCTTAATGACCTTAAAAGATTAATTGTTGCGCTACATGAAGACGCCAAGGCTAAAAGAAGCTTACCAACACCCTGAAACTGAGCTGCAGAAAAGAGACCAAGATCATCCAGCGTTTTAAAAGAGCAGAGTCCACTCAGAACAGACCTCGCATCGGTCGTTCAAAGAAGCTGAGGTCACGTGAAGCTCATATTGAGTTATTTTAGGGAAAGAATAAATTTACACTGTTATATAAGCTGCCCACAGGCTTCTTTGATTGACTAAACTCAATTAGGGAGAAAACTGGGTAAAAGAAAATACACTTTGGACAATGCGCCAGTGTGATACGCCAGGATTCAGGGTACCACACACTTTCATTCACTCACACACTCAAACCCAAAGCTAATTTAGCATCGATATTTTACCTACCCTGTATATGTTTGTCCTAGATGGGAAGAAACCAATGGAAACACCAGTGTCTAAAGAAAACACAGATCTTTAAAAGACAAGACACAAACCCAGGCCTCTGAATCTGCTCAACCCATATTACTGTACATATACTACCTGTGGCACAGCTGTGCTGCCGCCCTATAAATACAAAAGCAATATAAATGTTAAATTCCTTTATGGAAAAAAGAACAGGATCATTTAGACGGAGCTGGATTCTCTCAAGTGGAACCGGAGTCAAATCTGGTGTAAGAGGCGGAGGTGGGTTTCCATAATGCCTCACAAAACACGTCTTACAAAAAGGTGTTTATGTGAAACAGGTTTCCTGTAAGAAGTTTAATTATATCTCAGTAAAAGAAGAGTCAAATTCAGCTTATTAGTTTATTTATATAGCACCTTTTATACACAACGGTCATTTAAAGTGCATTACAAGTTAGAGAGTCACATAAATATATATGAGTATGAAAATAAACATGGAAATAAAAATACAATAAGAATAAAGCATTAATAAAACATGATTAAAACAATATTAGAATTAGAATAAAAGTGAAGTTACAGCTAGAAAAAACATTACAATGTATAAAATTTGAATATAAAAAAATACATTTAGGAGATAATACAGAACAATTTAAAAAGAAAATTACAAGAACTCTGATTTTTATGCCATTTCTTCCAACCACCTCCACCTCTACATCATTGGAAGGATCATCTCAGGATAATCGCAGGACACCATTAGGAACCTCTACAGCTCTATACCATGACATTGTGCTACACACGTGTTACACACTACTTCTACATGTGTAGCTAAAAAATATATATATTGGCCAAATCAATGAAAAATGTATATAATTTATTCTTCCCGGTACCCAACGATTCAATGATCTCGAGGTACAATTTTATTTTTTAATGATGTGTATAAAAAAAGTACATAAATAAGTTAGTGTTCTCCATTCAGGAATCCCAAGGGTTTTCAATGGACCTAATGACTTCCTGGAATGGGAAAATATAGAATTCCATATGCATTTCTGTACATTGGCATGATATTCCATAGCTTCTGGGCAGATACAGCTTAACAAGCTTTTCCATTGGTTAGGACGCCGTTTTTTGGAGAAAAAAGGATAAAAGTATAAATCTGAAAACTAAACTAAACCAACACATGCTATTATGGTCAGTGTAGTGTTTATCAGTTCAGTTTTCTGAGAGTTTAAGGGTAAATTTAAAATAAGGTGTAAAACTTTTTTATTTATGTTTGTATGTTTTCTTCTTTTTCATTTCTGCCTCATCAGGATTTGAATGTTCAATTTTTATCTCTTGTAAAAAAAAAAGTAGGTTTGTTACGAGTGAGGAAGGGATGGACGTAAGTGCAGAATATAATTATTTGTTAAATAAACAAACTAAAACAAACAAACAAACAAACAAACAAGATAAACCAAAGTTACACTGAATACAAAACTACAGAAGACTTAAACTAGAAAACAGGAACCTAACAAACAGCATGAGACAAGAACCAAACCTGACAAGACTACGAACCACAAACAAACCAACAAAAGACTAGACAAGGAAGACTTGAAACAAAGGGCTATTTATACACAAGGAGGGTGAGGACCGGTAATGAGGGGGCGGGGTTACAAACAAGACACAAGGTGATAACACTAATGGCTAGGGAACAATGCCATCTGCTCAAAAACGCACATGGCTGGGGACACAAGACAGGAAAACAGGGCAGGAGCACAGAAAACCAAAAAAGGGAAAAACACAGGACAGACACAGGCTAAGGTGTGACAGGTTGAGTTATACCATCAGATTTTAATAATGCAAAAAATGTAAAATCAGAAAACTGAATAGAAATCATTTTTTTTTCATGTATATCTGATCATAATCACTTTTCTGAACAATCTTTAGGACCCAAACCAGTCTGGCTTCAAACCTGCACATTCTACTGAAACTGCCCTCATTGCAGCAAAAGCTACCAAACGGTCCTCTCTCCTGATTCTTCTGGATCTCTGTGCTGCTTTCGACGCGGTCAACCACAAGATTCTCCTTTCTATCCTCACCGGTCTTGGAATCACTGGCAGTGGTTTGCATCGTACCTGGAGGACCGTTCCTACCTGGTTACATGGCAAGGGGCAACATCTGCGCCATGCAGGCTCTCCACTGGGGTTCCACAAGGCTCTGTGCTTAGTCCTCTTCTGTTCTTGCTCTATACTCTATGCTCTCTGGGTAAAATAATAACTTCTCATGGATTCTTATAACACTGCTATGCTGACGACACGCAAATAATCCTTTCTTTTCCTCCTTCTCACACTCAGATTTCCTCCCGCATCTCAGCATTTCTCACCGATGTCTCTTCATCGGCAGAAGAACAAAGCCTTGACGTAGTAATGGATGACCAGTTATCATTTTCATGCCATGTTGCAAATCTGACTTGGTCGTGCAGAATTCTCCTGTATAACATCCAAAGAATTTGAGCATTTTTCTCACAGGAAGCCACTCAGGTGCTTCTGCAGTCTCTCTCTTGTCATCTAAAGACTTGAGGACTACTGCAACTCTCTACTGGGCTGATCTTCCACTGAGAGCCACCAAAACCCTGCAACTAGTTTAGAATCAGCAGCAGCACGACTTTTCAGTCTTCAATCTTCAGATGTTCAGTCATGTTTGGACTAGGGTTGTCACGATACCAAAATTTTGACTTCGATACCGATACCAACTGTAGTATCACGATTCTCGATACCAAAACGATACTTGGAAGAAGAAAAAAAACAATAAAAATATCTGAACATAAAATGTTTATTTTTGACTGAACTGGATTGAACACTGAACAATCGGTGCAAACGTTTTTATTCTAAAATGAAACATTTGAACAAAAAACAAGTTTCGTTATTATAACCTTAACTATAACATAATTATCTAAACACTTCCTAAAAACTAAAACTAAAACCAGAGGTAATGGTAGCCTGACTATGTGAACCTGACGGGCAGGCAGAAGTTAAGTTCTGAATAAGGAAAATAAAGAGACAGAAGAACATTACAATGTTATGTTCATTTTAACACTCACTGCTCCGTTTTATTAATCAACCGTTTACCGTTTTTAATAAGCCCATGTTCAGTGTAACGATCAAGCAGGCTACGTGCCTGACCACAGATTTGCGATGGAAACGCGAAAACGTGAACATCTTGAGTTTATGTTTCACAGCCAATGGGATAATGGAGAAATAGAGAAAACCACGGGTCCAAAACAAAACTCCTGCACACTCCTCTCCGTGTTAACGTGATTTACTAGCAGTCGCTAGTAAATCTTAGTAAAGCTACAGACAGAGTGTATCTTGACTAACTCCACTAACCTGTCGACTTCTCAGCTCTTTGTAGAGATCAGGGTGCTTGTCTGCTAAATGAATGAGCGAAATATGATCAGAATTATGTTAAATAACACTGTAACATAGAAGCATAGAACTATTATTTAATTAAAATGATTTTTAAGAACAGCTAAACACAGTGCTGCAGGTCAAACGCGGAGGCGTTCACGTGCGAGAGAGAGAGACAGAGAGAGACACAGAGAAAGAGACACAGCGAGAGTGAGAGAAAGAGAGATTTGCGTGTTCTGATGTGAGCTACTCACAGGTAAAGGTTCTCTTTTATCTCCTCGTGCTCATATTCTAGTCCCACATGTAAGTCTCCCTCAGTGTTTTCTGTCGTATTTTGCGGCTAGCGCGAGCGCTTACAACTAACACCGCGGACCGCGAGGTGCCGCCGCGCTTGTGCCGAATCCGCTACTGAATCCGACTCCCGCTTCGCGGACAGAATCGGCACAACACCGCTGTACAACTGCGGGAGTGAAAACAGCGCTAATAAATAAAGTAGTTTAGTTTCACTTTCAGTTTTCGTTATTTTATTTAAAAATAAAAATATAAATAAAAAACAGATGCCTACATCTCAGACTATTTTCCCACACTTCACTCCCCGCGCCCGTTTTGTCCACAAGTCGCGGATGAGAGACATCTGTTATTTTAGCCGTCGCCATTCTACACTCGCTGCTGCTCTGCTGGCTTGCGCGTGAATCGATTCATTTGTTCAGAACACTAAGTTTATCTGAATACTGCCACACCGACTGTTGCGGTGTGAATCAGTTTTCTTATGAACTGAATCAAATCGCGCCTACTAATTTGACTCATTTGAAGCTAGTGACTGGGCTATATACAGTATCGAAAGCATCGAACGCTAAAGAACCGAATCGTTTGTGATGACGTAGTATCGAAAAAGAATCGAACCTTCGGTACACCGTGCAACTCTAGTTTGGACTAATTTAGACTCCTTTGCTGAGTTCCCTCCACTGGCTTCGTGTTGCTTTACCTGCATCAAATTCAGAACCTTGGCTCTGTTCTACAAATCCAAAAAACAAACCAGCTCCTTCCTACTTGATGGCACTGATGATGGTCAAAGCCGGATCTTGTCACGTCTGGTGCTGTAGGCACTCCTTGCCCTTCCACACTTAGGTGGGAAGGTTACTCACACTTAGGTTAGGAGGTTCTCAGTTAAACAACTACAATACCCAGAATGCACCACCCGCTGACATCACACACTGCCGATCACGTGACACCTCACCTGGCCAGGAAGTCCCAAATATTGATTAGGACAGCTCACACACACACCTGTTCTGCGTATTGCCTGGTTTCACCCACATTACAAAGCGTTTATTCTGTGATTGTTTTCTCGTGTATGACCTTGCCTTTTGTTTTCCGACCTTGATTTTTGCCTTGTATTACCTGGACTGTTTATCGCTTCTGTTTTTGGATCACCTCTGATACTGCCTGCCTTGTGTATGACCATTGGACTGCCTCACTATCCTGTTATGGTCTTTGCCTCCAGGTATCTGTTTACTGGTGTTTTTTCTCACTGCTATTATCTCTTTTTATACCCTGTGGGTTTTTAATAAAATCCTTAACTGGTTCCACAAGTGTCTGTATTCTTTACCCCACCATGACAGATCTGTACCAACCAAGAGCTCTTCCAGTATGGCTCGACTCGAACCACCATCCCTCAGAATAACCAACAGAAAACAAACAAACATCCCGAATCTTCTCTGTTCTAGAGGTCAGTGGAACAAACTTCCACTGGGTGTCAGAACAGCGACTGAAGATTCATCTTTTTAAAAAGTTCGTAAACTAATCTTAAAAAAAATATAATAAATAAATAATTAAATTCTCCTAGTCTTTAAAACATTATCAAGCTTGGTGTATCTCTTGATCATACTCTCTACAAACTAGCTGTAGATATTTTTGAAGTAAACAATGAAGCATTGTTGTAAGTCACTCTGGATAAGGGCATCTGCTAAATAACTTAAATGTAAATGTAAATGTTTTCAGTCAACAGTACAAATAAAATGGATTGGACTCACTGTTTCAATACTTTTAGAGGGGACTGTATATCCAGTTAATTTATTTTTTTACACTGACTTCATGGCTCTACAAGACTTATTCCAAGAGGGAAATTTCCTTTACAGCGTTTATTTCTCGAGTAGACTCTGGTAGATGCAGTCTGATGAGCTCTGGGGCAGTTTCGGTTTGCAATTAGTCGCTCAAATTCAAAGGACAGAAATCAAGAATCCCCATCATCATTAACCGAACAGACTCTGCAGCTCATCAGAATGCACTGATTGGTCTTCTCTGCCCAAAAACGTCTGGGGAAATGTTGAGAACTGGAGCCAAACAAAGAGAAAGTTTATTTAAAGTTTCAGGATTGCTCCCTATGTTAGATTTTTATTTTATTTTTTTTAATGTAGAGCTTTCTAATTACTAGAGTTGGGAAAACATCAAAATGCAGTTATTGCCCACACCATATACACCCCCCAAGACTGAACACACTGATGCATCCCTACTGTAATACAACAGAGTCAATCTCAAGCCAACTGTGAGCATCATCATCTCTGAATGGTGCAGAACATGTTTTACAGTCCTCCAATCGCTGCTTAGCAACCGTTGCTACGTGTCCTTAGCTAATCTTGCAGTTTTATAGCCATGCACCCATCACATGGACATCAATTTCAAATTTGAAATTAAAGGTAAGATATAAAAAGCTACAGTATACAAAACACCTACATACACAGACCAGCCACAACAATAAAACAAAATTACTGACTGGTAAAAGAAACATAAAAAAAATAAGCTTAAAGGCTTCTGCATAGCCGACCTCCTGAAAAATAAAGAGAGTGTGAGCATTGCATGCAGCTGAAGACGTCTTTGCAAGCTGGTATACATTTCTAGAAATACAAGTACAAACAGACCCCATCATTCGATTACTTAAACCACTTCAAGAGGTGGTCTAAGGCAAGCATTTAAAACAAGTAAAAATCTCTTCATTTAAACTGTTTACCAGGTGGTTTGAGGTGGTTGCTGTGATTAACAAAGTCTGAATTTCGTTCCCACTCCAGCCTTGCTGACATCCCTGACCATCACAAAACAGTTTTCTGTACTGTAATCCATGTACTGGATTGTAAAGTTCTGTATAATATTATCTGTGGTGTACCACTAGGCTCTGTCCCGGGGCCACTCTTATTTCCCTGGATATGCTGCCATTAGGTCAGATTACTACAAAGCATAGAGTCCGTTTATACAGATACTGTATTTATAGGTTTATGTTTGAGTAAAATGAACATTGTTGTTTTATTAAAATATTATCATTTGGAGCATTTATTTGGAGAAAATGAGAAATGGCTATAATAGCAAAAAAAAAAAAAAAAGATGCAGAGCTTTAAGACCTCAAATAATGCAAAGAAAACAAGTTCATATTCCTAAATTATTAAGAGTTCAGAGTTTTTATCACAGTTTTCATGCATTTTGGCTTCACGTTCTCCTCCACCAGTCTTACACACTGTTTTTGGATAACTTTATGCTGTTTTATTCCTGGTGCAAAATTTTATTCAAGCAGTTCAGCTTGGTGGTTTGATGGCTTGAGATCATCCATCTTCCTCTTGATTATATTCCAGAGGTTTACAATTCGGTAAAATCAAAGAATCATTTTTAAGTATCTGTTTCTCTGCATATTTAATTATTATCCTCATTATAATATTATCCTGACAGGATAGACCAACACATTAAAAAAAGCATTGTAAAACACGTTTTCACAGCTATTCTAATGGCATGCAGCTGTAGCCTAAAGACATTACTTGCCATAACAGTTGATGTTAATGTCATAAATACCATTTTAAACATTTTAGTAGTGAATGAAGAAATAAAACTACTAGAATTTGAATTGCTGGTAATCGGCAACGACCCTGGACTTGGACTGGATTATTCAAACCCTAGCAAATAACTGTGTTTATAGGAGCTCCTCTGATGACTGCATTGCAATTTCTGGGTCAAAAAGCATTCATTAAACATATCCCGGGCCTTTGTTTCGGTGAGCATTATTCCAGAGCTTCTAGCGGTGGGCTTCCCTGCCATTTGTTGGAGGCTATTTCGAATAAATCCCATTTCATAGCATGCCAGTGTTTTTTTTTGTTTGTTTGTCTGGGGAAGAAGGATGGCTCCTGGATGGCTCGGGCACACGCTGCTAAGGAGAAGCCATTGGCTATACTACTGAATTATATTTAGAAAAACGCTGTTTTTTGTCTTTCTCTCGGAGAGAGAGCATGCGTGCCGTTCCTCTCGCTCTGTGCGCTAAGCTAATTTATGCAAGCTTCCGGTGCGAGGCGATTGGCCCTTGTAGGAACAGGAGGAGGTGGAGGAAGGGAGGGATGGAAGGAGAGAGGGATGGAGAAAGAGAGAGAGAGAGAGGGAGAGGAAACCAATGCTGCCTCTCATCTTTCTTGCGAATTTGCTACAGCGGTTTAGGAAGCCCTTCAGATGAAGGCTCAGAGTATCTCAGAGTGAGAGCGGTGAGAGCACTGAGAGAGGTGAGAGCACTGAGAGAGGTGAGAGCAGTGGAGCGAGTGTGAGTGCGACTATAAGCGCGAGAGTGAGACCGAAACCAAAACCTACATTCTACATCCGAGTCTCAGACGATGCACGTTTCTTCTAGATTAGCTTCCCCCTCCTCGTCCTGAAAAGAGCCCCATTGATTAGCGCGAGTGCTCATCATGCTGTCGCGCCGCCGCTCTCATGCCGCCGTGCTGTAATGAAGTGGCTTGACGAAAGCTGGCTTGATGCTCTCTCAAATTAACCAAAGTACATTCCTTGTACCAGGGATTCACCTAAATAGAAATTGTTTGTCTGAAATCAAAAGCAGAGTTATTCGTTATATTATATATATATATATATATATATTTCTAATTCTCAAATTTCTTTATTATCATTGCAAAGTTACTTTATTTCAGTAATTCAGTTCAAAATGTGTAACCCATATATTACATAGTGTAATGATCAGATATACTCAGACAAGCGCAGATGCAGTATAAAGAATATTTTATTAAATAGAGCAGATATCAATAATAACAACAGGATAGTCAGACTGAAATATAAGGTCAGCGGGAGCAAACAACAACCAGAGAGGAAAAGCACTAACCAGAGTGAGGGACAGTCCAAAGTTCATGCACGGGAAGGCAAACAAGAGAGGATAATCCAAACAATCAGAATCGGTAACAGTCCAGGTAATACACAGAGTTCCAACAATAGGGAGAAGGCAAAAATCAGAATCGAGAATAACAAACCAGAGAGTCAAAACCAGGAGATCAAAATTATAGATAACAAGAATATGCTTTGTAATGAGGGCTAACCAATCGATTACTCTGCACAGAGTGTAAGTGAAGGGGGTTTTTATAGTGTGGGTAATCAATATTCAGGGCTTCCGGGTGGTGGCAGGTGAACAGGTGAGTGCGTGATGTCAGAGTGTGGTGTGTTCTGGGAAGTGTAGTTGGGAGACTGGAGATCGTCTGCAGCGCTGAATGTGGGAGAGACAGCAGTGCTTCTAGCACCAGACCTGACACATAGATGTACTTTTATTACTTTTTTTAACAGTTTCTGTACTATTGCTGTACTATAACTTTTGTTTGATTTTATTTGTTTTTTAGTTAATTTATTTATTTGATTTTTTTGTTTTAGGTAAAAGTTAGTTTTAGCTTAATTTTGTTTAGGTATTCTTTATTTTCATTATGTTTTTTTAATTCTAAAAAAAAAAAAAAAAAAAAAAAAAAATATATATATATATATATATATATATATATATATATATTATGGCAAGCCAAACAGGAAATATATAATAAAAGCTGATATATATATAATGAAAGCCGATATATATATAATGAAAGCCGATATATATATAATGAAAGCCGATATATATATAATGAAAGCGATATATATATAATGAAAGCGATATATATATAATGAAAGCCGATATATATATAATGAAAGCCGATATATATATAATGAAAGCGATATATATATAATGAAAGCCGATATATATATAATGAAAGCGATATATATATAATGAAAGCCGATATATATATAATGAAAGCCGATATATATATAATGAAAGCGATATATATATAATGAAAGCCGATATATATATAATGAAAGCGATATATATATAATGAAAGCCGATATATATATAATGAAAGCCGATATATATATATAATGAAAGCCGATATATATATAATGAAAGCGATATATATATAATGAAAGCCGATATATATATAATGAAAGCCGATATATATATAATGAAAGCGATATATATATAATGAAAGCCGATATATATATAATGAAAGCTGATATATATATAATGAAAGCTGATATATATATAATGAAAGCTGATATATATATATATATATATATATATATATATATATATATAACGAAAGCTGTTAAGACCCTTTAAGAGGTAAACGGGTGGTCTGCACAGTCAGCCTGAGAGACTGAAGGTGGCGTTGTGGTTCAGCCGGCCGCAGCTCCTCGCGCAGGGGAGGCCGACCACCGGCAGGCAGCGCGGCGCATTCTCTTCACGGAGGTGCAGCGCGACCGGCCTCGGACTGGCTTTAAAGTGTCAGGGGGCGAAGGTGGCAAAAAAGCACCGGCCCGCGAGCTGCTTTCACTTTCCCCGAGCCGGGGACGGTCTACCAGCGTTCATTATATATATATATATATCAGCTTTCATTATATATATATCAGCTTTCATTATATATATATCAGCTTTCATTATATATATATCAGCTTTCATTATATATATATCAGCTTTCATTATATATATATCAGCTTTCATTATATATATATCGCTTTTATTATATATATATCAGCTTTCATTATATATATATCAGCTTTCATTATATATATATCAGCTTTCATTATATATATATCACTTTCATTATATATATATCGCTTTTATTATATATATATCGCTTTCATTATATATATATATCAGCTTTCATTATATATATATCAGCTTTCATTATATATATATATCGCTTTTATTATATATATATATCGCTTTCATTATATATATATCAGAGTTTATTATATATATATATCAGCGTTCATTATATATATATCAGAGTTCATTATATATATATCAGTGCTATCCTTACTTCCTTTTCCTGATGATTTAATTTCCTGTTCCTATTTTTCCCCCCAAGCTAGCTGCTGTTGTTAAAAAAACTTATGGAGTGTTATTTGTAACAATATCATATAAATAAATGAATAAAGAAATAATTGCTTAAAATGTTAAATAAATATTTAAAATGAGATTTAATTAATTAAAAAATAATTAATAATTAGTTTCCCAAATCCCTATATTTCCCTATATATATACGGAAAAAATAATTAATAATTAGTTTCCCAAATCCCTATATTTCCCTATATATACATATATAGGGAAATATAGGGATTTGGGAAACTAATTATTAATTATTTTTTCCGTATATATATAGGGAATTATAGGGATTTGGGAAACTAATTATTAATTATTTTTTAATTCCTATATGTATATATAGGGAAATATAGGGATTTGGGAAACTAATTATTAATTATTTTTTTCGTATATATATATATATATATATATATATATATATAGGGAAATATAGGGATTTGGGAAACTAATTATTAATTATTTTTAATTAATTAAATCTCATTTTAAATATTTATTTAACATTTTAAGCAATTATTTCTTTATTCATTTATTTATATGATATTGTTACAAATAACACTCCATAAGTTTTTTTAACAACAGCAGCTAGCTTGGGGGGAAAAATGGGAACAGGAAATTAAATCATCAGGAAAAGGAAGTAAGGATAGCACTGATATATATATAATGAACTCTGATATATATATAATGAACGCTGATATATATATAATAAACTCTGATATATATATAATGAAAGCGATATATATATATATAATAAAAGCGATATATATATAATGAAAGCTGATATATATATAATGAAAGCTGATATATATATAATAAAAGCGATATATATATATATAATGAAAGCTGATATATATATATAATGAAAGCTGATATATATATAATAAAAGCGATATATATATAATGAAAGCTGATATATATATAATGAAAGCTGATATATATATAATGAAAGCTGATATATATATAATGAAAGCTGATATATATATATATAATGAACGCTGGTAGACCGTCCCCGGCTCGGGGAAAGTGAAAGCAGCTCGCGGGCCGGTGCTTTTTTGCCACCTTCGCCCCCTGACACTTTAAAGCCAGTCCGAGGCCGGTCGCGCTGCACCTCCGTGGAGAGAATGAGCCGCGCTGCCTGCCGGTGGTCGGCCTCCCCTGCGCGAGGAGCTGCGGCCGGCTGAACCACAACGCCACCTTCAGTCTCTCAGGCTGACTGTGCGGACCACCCGTTTACCTCTTAAAGGGTCTTAACAGCTTTCGTTATATATATATATATATATATATCAGCTTTCATTATATATATATCAGCTTTCATTATATATATATATCAGCTTTCATTATATATATATCGGCTTTCATTATATATATATATCAGCTTTCATTATATATATATCAGCTTTTATTATATATATATCAGCTTTTATTATATATATATCAGAGTTCATTATATATATATCAGAGTTCATTATATATATATCAGCTTTCATTATATATATATCGGCTTTCATTATATATATATCGCTTTTATTATATATATATCAGCTTTCATTATATATATATCAGCTTTCATTATATATATATCACTTTTATTATATATATATCAGCTTTCATTATATATATATCACTTTTATTATATATATATCAGCTTTCATTATATATATATCGGAGTTCATTATATATATATCGGCTTTCATTATATATATATCGCTTTTATTATATATATATATCAGCTTTCATTATATATATATCAGCTTTCATTATATATATATCAGAGTTCATTATATATATATCGACTTTCATTATATATATATCAGCTTTTATTATATATTTCCTGTTTGGCTTGCCATAATATATATATATATATATATATATATATATATATATATATATATATATATTAAAAAGTTACTTGATTTTAGTAATTCAGTTAAAAATGTGAAACTTATATATTATATTTTGTACTATTGCTCTTTTATTATTATAATTATTATTTTTTATTTTTTATTAATTATACTTTTTTATGATTATTATTGCTTTTATTTTTTTAGTTCATTTATTTATTTGTATTTTTGTTTTATTATGTAAAAGTTAGTTTTAGCTTTATTTTAACTATTTTTGGTGTATTAATTTTATCTTCTTTTGATATTCTTTTAATTTCTTATCAATTAAAACAAGTTTAATTATAGTTATTATTATTGTTATTATTTTTTTGTATTCTAATTCTATTTTTTTTCTATTTTTATCTTTTATTTACTGTTATTGTAAAATGATTAAATCAACAAAAATATATATTTTCTTTGTCATGTCAATCCCTGTGTTTGTAAATGCTCAGCTATATTAAAAATGAGGGTTGCCCTCAATGTACTTCTGAGTCAAAATAAAGGTTAATTGATTGATCCATTTTAAATGTCTATTTATTTTATTTTTGAAGATTATGGTTTACAGGCAAAGAAAACCCAACAACCAGTATCTCAGAAAATTAAAATATTATACAAGACCAATTGGTAGTTTTGGCAGTGTGGGCAGTGTGCCAAGTCCTGCTGGAAAATGAAATCCCCATCTCCATAAAAGTCAGCAGAGGGAAGCTGTAAGATATGAAGTGCTGTAAGATTTTGTGGGAAAACAAAACTGCACTGACTTTAGACTTGATAATAAACACAGTGGATCAACACCAGCAGATGATAAACATGTCTCTCCAAACAAACCATCACTGATCATCAGTAAATCTTACATTTTATTTACCGAAAATCAAGTTTCCATTTTTTTTAGGCAAACTTCATACACAACCCTACCCAACACTTGGCATTGCATTGGGTATGTGTGGTGACCTTTGGTTCACGTATGGCTTGATCCATTCTACAGGTCAATTATTTTCTATGGAGAGCACAGCCGGTACTTTAAATCTGCTGATGACTTTATTACACAGGAGCAGATGAGTAAAATGATGCTGTACTTGTGTAATTATGTTAAATTATGTAGAATATGCATGTTAAATTTTACCCCACGGCCAGAAAATGAGCGATTACTCCATTAGTTAGAATGGGATTTTACACTAAGATATTTATGTTACTAATTCATGAATATATTTACACATTAAAATACCCATGATTTTGTATTTTATTTATATTTGCAAATGTATGGGACAACATTGAAACCAGACCTGGATGCAGTTGCCTATATACTATTTGCCTGTGCCTATATTGACCTATATTTACCTGACATTTGGTGTCCACAGTCTCAGCTAGTTTTTGCCGTGGGCTTAAACTGGTTGGCCATTGGATACTTGATGGTGAGCTTAAATTAACCTTCTGTTGGTTGTAAACCAGCGTTTCATGGTTGGTTTATGTTGGCCAGATGTTGGGTTTCAACAGTGGGCTTATGTTGACATGAGAATTGGTGCTTGACCTGGGCTTAAATTGGCCTTCTGTTGGGTGTCAACTGGTGCTTGACGTTAAGTTTATCTTGGTCTGACATTGGGCCAAGTGGTAAACTGGTGCTTAACAGTGGGCTTACATTGAGCTGCCATTTGATGCCAATTAGTTTTTTTCTGGTGGGCTTAGACTGGCCTATCATTGGGTGTCAACTGATGCTTGATGGTGAGTTTATGTGGTCCTATTGTTGTGTGTAAACCAATGTTTCATGGTGGGTTTATGTTAGCTTGACAATGGGTGTCAACTGGTGCTTGACCATGGGCTTACCTTGGCCTGACATTGGGTGTCAATCATTGTTTGATGGTGGGCATAGATTAACCTGCCATTGAGTGTCATTTGGTGCTTAACCATAGGCTTACATTGCCCTAGCATTGGGTGTCAACTGGTGCTTGATGGTGAGTTTACATTGGAATACAGTTGAGAGTAAACCAGTGGTTCATGGTGGGTTTATGCTGGCCAGTTGTTTGCAGTGAACCAGTAAAGGTGGGCTTATGTCAGCTTTAAAATTGATGTCAATTGGTGCTTGTCCATGGGCTTACATTGGTCTGACAGTGGGTGTCAACCAGTACTTAACAGTGGGCTTTCATTAGCCTGTGATTGGGTGTCAACTGGCGCTTAATGGTGGGTTTATGTTGGTCTACTGTTGGGCGTCAACCAGTGCTTGATTGTTGGCTTACATTGACCTGCCATTAAGTGTCAACTGGTGCTTAACCATAGACTTATACTGTGCTAGCATTGGGTGTCAACCAGTGTTGACTTATGTCAGCCTGAAATGCTTGCTATTGGGTGTCAACTGGTGATTGACGCTGAGTTTATTTTGGTCTGCCATTGGACATCAACTGGTGCTTGATGTTGGGTTTAGGTTAGTCTGCCACTGGGCAGCAACTGGTGCTTAAAGTTGAGTTTATTTTGGTCTGCCATTGAACGTTAACTGGTGGTTGATGTTGGCCTATCATTGGGCGTCAATCTGTGATTGATATTGGGTTTATGTTGGCCTGTAATTGGGCATCAACTGGTGTTTGATGTTGGGTTTATGTTGGTCTATCATTGGGTATAACCCAGTGTTTGATGTTGAGTTTAATTGGACTATAATATGGCATCAACTGATGCTTGATGTTGGGTTTATTTTGGACTGTAATATGGCATCAACTGGTGCTTGATCTTGGGTTTATTTTGGCCTGCCATTGGGCATAAACCTTGACTGGCTGGTGATGTTGTAGATTGGCATCTGTTGGCCAAAAGATAGAAAAGGCATGCCTTTATCCTGACTCTCCTAGTTTTATGGTCATCTAAAGTAATAGGAGGAGGGTCCTAGTGAGTGTTTAAGAGTGTTTGAACTCTTGTGAACTTTGAGATCTTTAATAAATCCACATTTCAAAGTAAAAGAAAACTCATTTCAAAAACTGCAAACTGAAAAATATGCTTATTAAGAAAAAATCACTGCTTCACTGCTTCGCTAATCTTTTTGAGTTAGCTCGAAAAACACTATGGCTACAGGGTAAATGTCTGGAATGATTATTCTTCTACAGCTGTTAACTTTGTGCAAACGTTCCTTCCATACTCAAATATTAAGCGTATGTTCTTCAGATTGATTTGTGTGTAGAAGATGTCTGAAGTGAATTTCTGCTCATTGATTGTAAAGCCAGAATTCATCAAACTTCCATACTTATAACTACGAGCAGCAGCAGAAATGAAAAAATGCTGCTGTTAAACATTTGGGGAGCATCAGCTGAAGCGTATAAAAAGATGCTGTTACTGAAAACAGGCCCTTATACACTTTACACACAAACAGTCAGCTGTATCCCTCAGCTTATCACAGACCTTTAGAGTCCAATAACTTCTAAAGCTTCCCCCAAAACCCGGCCAGATTAGGACCGAATGCTTCTGGACAAGCTGAAACCCAGCTTCTCTGGGCTGTTATGAGGCATATAGAGAGAGCCGGAGATAGAGAGATAGATAGAGAAAGAGAGAGAGAGAGAGAGAGAGAGAGAGAGAGAGAGAGATCATTTGTATGATTGCCGATGGCCATGTACTGAGGGTACAGTTCTCTCAGCAGCCCACTCACATAGTGGCTGGGAATCGTGCCTGTGCTCCTTATGGCCGGTCCATCCCTGATACAATACTACATTTCTCTGTCCAATAATGAAATTGAGATCTTAAAAAAGCAATATATATATATATATATATATATATATATATATATATATATATATATATATATATATATATATAATAGACAAACGCAGTCTGCGTAAACTAATACCACACATGAATATGTGAATCCCTAGGCTAATTACTTTTCTAAGAGCTAATTGGATGCAGGATGTGATGAGATGTAATGGTTAAAGCTGCCCTGCCCTATAAAAACACACACCAGTTTTGAGTTTGCTGTTCTTAAAAAGCATTGCTTGGTATGAATCATGCTTCGCAAAAAAAATCAAGCTCTCAGAAAACCTACGTTCAAGAATTGTTGACTTGCATGAAGCTGGAAAGGGTTATAAAAGTATCTCTTAAAGCCTTGATGTTCATGTGTCCACGGTAAAACAGACAGATGCTCTACAAATAGAGAAAGTCCAGCACTGCTGTTGCTACTCTCCCTAGGCATGGTAAAGTCCTGTAAAGATGACTGCAAGAGCACAGCGCATAATGAGGTGAATCAATGAGGTGAGGAAGAATCCTAGAGTGTCAGCTGAAGACTAAATACAGAAAACTCTGGCACATGCTAACATTTTTGTTAACAAATTTACAATAAGGAAAACATTACACAAGAACGGAGGACATGGGAGGACACCACGGGAGGACATGGGAGGACAATGTTTTTTCCAAAAAAACATTGCTGCACATTTTGCAAGTTTGCAAAAAAAAAAAAGGCAGTGCACAGCAGTACTGGCTAAATATACTGTGGACAGACTAAACCAAAATTGAGTTGTTTGGAAGGAAAACACAGCAGAGAAAAAAGGCACAGCACACCATCATCAAAACCTCATCCCAACTGTGAAACATGGTGGAGGGGGCATCATGGTTTGGGGCTGCTTTGCTGCCTCAGGGTCTGGACGGATTGCTGTCATTAACAGAAGAATGAATTCCTAAGTTTACCAAGACATTTTGCAGGAAAACTTAAAACCATCTGTCCACCAACTGAAGCTCAACAGAGGATGGATGATGCAACAGGACAACGACCCAAAACATAGAAGTAAATCAACAACCTAACGGCTTCAACAGAAGAAAATAAACACAGCGCCTTTTGGAGAGTCCTGACCTCCTGAACCCAACTGAGATGCTGTTGCATCATGACCTCAACAGAGCGATTCACACCAGATAGTTATTGCTGAACTGAAACAGTTTAGTGAAGAGGAATGATCCAAAATTCCTCCGGACCGTTCTGCAGGTCTGATCTGCAGCTACAGGAAACGTTTGGTTGAGGTTATTGGTTGAGGTTATAGTCAACCAGTTATTAAATCTAAAGGTTCACATACTTTTCCCCCTCACTGTGAATTAGTTTAAGCCGACTGTGTTTGTCTATTGTTGTGACTTAGATAAAGATCAGAACACATTTAATTACCAATTTATGCAGAAATCCAAGCAATCTTAAAGGGTTCACATGCTTTTTCTTGCAACTGTATACATTAGTGATTCATTTACTACTAGTAAGTGGATCTAGGTGAGCATATTAGGTGGGAAATTCCACCTAAACAGCATCTCCAGTGCTGAGAGGGGAACGTCCTTACCACCAAACCACCACCAGTATGTTATTGAAGACTTTCTTTATAATGAAAAACCTTTATTTAATAAATACAAATGTATTGCTGTCTATATTAGATGTGTGGAGCTGTACAGCTACAGTATTAATATGATTTATTTTAGCATTTCTTAAAGGGTATCTTTGCAAATACCATCACCAGGTACAGATAAAGTGCAATATCACTGTATTTTATAATTTCTAACACATTAAATCAGCGTTTAACTGAAATGAAACTGCAGGCCCAGATGGAGACCTCATTCCAACTGTGAAACATGGTGGAGGGGGCATCTTTGGGGCTGCTTTGCTGCCTCAGAGCCTGGGTGGATTGCCGTCATCAACGAAAAAATGGATTCCCAAGTTTACCAAGACATTTCCCAAGGGGGTATCTCAAAGGGTATCTTTGTAAATACTTTTACAAGGTACAGATAAAGTACAATATCACAGTATTTTATCATCTCTAACACATTAAATCTGTGTTTAACTAAAAAGAAACTACAGGCCGAGGCGGAATTACTCACTTTTACTTACAGATGCTGCTGGTGGCACTGCTGGTAAAAGGACTGCAGTAAAGGTAATGGTAAAAGTGAGTAATGGTGATCTGAACAGAGAACAAACACAGCAAACAGCCTCGGAGCTTTCTGTGATTCAGTGGTGAAAACTGTGTGAGTAACGATATCTCAACATCACAGGCGTGAAACACACTGCTGTATACGTTTATAGAGACGAGGATGTCTCTATAAAGTCTTTGTGAGTGTTTGGTTTTGATGCTTTAAGTTCTTCAGTTTGAACAGATAAATTATATTTCTGAGTTAAATGATAAGTAAAAATAGTAATAAATCTTCTCATTGTTCTATACTGTTGATTCTTCAAAACATACATTATATAAAATCTGTATTATTTATATGGCTTTATTTATACAACAATAAATGATGAAATAGAAAAACAAAGGCCCATCTCAAGTAAACAAACAGGTCCAATCTCTAAATGTGTATATTATTTGTAAATTTGCACAAACTGTCTAAATGCCTAAAATGCCTAAAAACTGTAAGAATTTATGACAAGCTTTCGATGGCCTCTTGTTAATATTTCTCTATTGTATGTTTTCATGCTGTCTTCTATATTGGTTTTTATGTATCATCTTAAAACTTTAAACAAAAGTTTAAATATATATGAGAAAAGGTTTGACAGCATGATAACCGATAATTGCACTTAATATATAATTACAACTGTATGAGACACACAAGCACACAATCATGTGCGGGAAAAAAAAAGAGAAGTTGGCTCCCGTCGTTCATTTCTAAGAACCAACTTCATTCACTAAGGGAATTGTCCTGGTCCTCCTCATGTCCCTTCAGTCCCTGGTTTCTGTGTATAATTTGATGGTCTGACGTGGTGTTTTTGGAGCAAAGGCCGAACTTTTGCAGTTTGTTTCCACATCCGGTGCTCCTGCATCGTCAAGCTGTCCACTTCGTGGTCCAGATGGTGAACGTACGTGCTGTTCTAGTGAGCTGAGCTTTTTTTTTTTTTTTTTCTCGGTGCGACGGCTGATCAGAGCGTGCACTGTGTGTGACCTCATCTCTACGTGTGAATCATTCATTAGCTGCTCGTATCCACTTCCCTCCGACAAGCCTTCACCGAGCGGCAGGTCTCGCCCGACCCGTCACTCCTCAGGAAGAGTCTGGAAGTGCAGAATGATGTAGGAACCGCCACTGATCTCATGGAACAGTCGATTCACGACACTGTAAACTGATTTTTCAGAACGGTGTGTTTGGTATGGTTGGATAACGTGACAAAAAAATAAATAAATAAAATAACATCACGATCATGCTTGTCTGCAATTTCGCAGATGGTTATGCAATCAGTTTGCTGACGTTCGTGAAAACAAAACATGTTAAAAGCCACAGAAACTTGCATAATGGCCTGACATCCGAATGAAATCAGAGCTCATTATTATAATGAACTGTATTGAGTTTTTGTTCACAGACTGCTGCTGCTGCTGCTGTTTTTTTTTTTTTTTTGTTTACTGGCTCTTAATTACTGAACTAGAAATATTATATTATCATATAACAGAGAATATCTTATAACAATGCAAAAAACTTGCATAATAACTAAAGTAAATAGAAAAGATGAAAGTTGTTATGGTGTTGCAGTGGTGTCCATGATGGTTGGTAAGGTGTTGCTAAGCAGTTGCTCGGTTTTTGCTATGGTGTTTCTATGATGTCCATGATGGTTGGTAAGGTGTCGCTAAGCAGATGCTAAGGTGTTTTTAAGTAGTTGCTAAGGTGTTGCTAGGCAGTTGCTATGGTGTTCATGATGGTTGGTAAGGTGTGGCTAATCAGTTGCTGCGTGGTTGCTACAGTGTTGCTAAGTGGTTGCTAAGGTGTTGCTAGGCAGTTACTAGGTGGTTGCTAATGTGTTGCTATGGTACCCGTGGTGGTTGCTATGTTGCTGCTAAGTTGTGGCTAGGTGGTTGCTATGGGATCCATGGTGGTTGCTAAGGTGTTGCTAGATGGTTGCTAAACAGTTGCTAGGTGGTTGCTATGGTGGTGTTATGGTGTCCATGGTGGTTGGTAAGGTGTTGCTAAGCAGTTGCTAGGTGGTTGCTAAGGCATTGCTATGATCTCTGTGGTGGTTGCTAGGTGTTTGCTATGTTGTTGCTAAGTGGTTGCCTGGTGGCTGCTAAGGTGTTGCTAGGTGGTTGCTAAGGTGTTGCTACGGTTTCCGTTGTGGTTGCTAGGTGGTTGTGACGGTATTGCTAAACGGTTGCTAAGGTGTTGCAGGGTGTTAACAACACGCTCTAAAAATAGGTCCCCCAGTGTTTAATCAAACCACACATTTTATAATTTACATATCTGCCTAAAACCTATGTAATATTTTTTTGCCTTTTTCTGAAAAGAGATGGTGAAATCCGTCCAGTTAGCATTAACTGTTCTGCCTAATCAGAGTTTATCTTGACTTCAAATCAGACTTTGTTTGAGGGAGGGATTTGTACCTACTGTCTGTAAAGAGTCAGCAGATGAGGGAGGTGTAAGTACTTTCAAATAATAATTGAGAATTATTCTTTGCGCCCTCATGCTCTAAATCCAGCTGCGCTATAGTTCACTAAAATAACCCCCCCCAGTGTTTAATCAGTAATCAGACCACACCTGCCATAATTTACATATCTACCTGAGGCCTAACTTCATGCATGAGTTTTGCATCAATCCTGGATGTAATATTTTTGCCGTTTCTGAACTGAGGGTGAAATCCGTCCAGTTAGCGTTAGCTGTTCTGCCTAATCATTTTATATCTTCACTTGTAAATCAAAAATCTTGAATATTGAATCTGAAAATCTGTATCATCCCATTAAATATACATACAATTAAATTAGTTTTAAAGTCGTCTGAAGATGTTCTCAAATTCACTAAAAGTAACTTGGTCAAATTTTAACAGCTTGTGACTTTTGATCAGCTGCGAGTGATCTGAGAGGCGGCCGTGGCCGAGGGGCATTTATGCAAATTTAAATCTGAACCTCTGTCACAATTTAGAATAGCTGTGAGGAGATGATTATTAAACACGACCTTCAGCATAATGAGATTCAGAGCAGCGCTAGTCTTATTCTCTCCGTCCCTCTAAAAACCCATAAACCAGCAGAACAGACAGACGTCTGGCTAGAAAAGAGAAATAAATCTTACCCTGCGCAACACAACTTTCTTATGTTAAAATATCCACTATAGAAACTTGCGTCTTAAGAAGAACAAATGCAATTAATTACACTTAATCACAGATCATTAATTGTTAATAATCTGATTATATTTTATTTCAATTGACACCACTAGTTTTAGTTTTGTCTTGTTTGATCTTTCTTATTGTTATGAGATCTCTGTGAAGGTGATCACTTTCTCATTCTCTCTCTCTCTCTCTCTGCGCATGCGTGGCGTTTGTGGAGCGTGTGGAGCGAGTGTGTGTGTGAGAGCGACTGTTTCCCTTTCTTTTGTGTTTATTTTTGTTTTTCTTTGGTTATTTGGGGTTTAGTTTAGGTTTTTGGGTGTAAGGGGGGGTAGTGAGCACAGGACTGGGCGGGTGGGGGCAGTGGGGTAGGGGGTTTTTGTGGGGTTTAGCGGGGGTGGACGCCGGCGTGCAGCATGGCGGGGGTGGCGGGTGCAGGTGTAGGTGTAGGTGGGAAGTTTGACGGGCTTTCTCGCCGGCATGGCGTTAAAGTGCCGGTCGGGGTTGATTTTTCGGTTGAGGAGGTCAGTTTAAAGGTGGGGGCTGTTGTGGGGTATGACTCCATTTTTTTCAGCCTCCCGAATGAACAGTGCCGTTGTTTTATTTTTGGACAGTGTTGAAAAGGTGAATCAGCTGGTGGTGTCGGGGATTTCACTGAAAGGCACACACATCACTGTGTTTCCCCTGGTTAAACCAACCAAGAAAGTTATACTGAGCAACGTCCCTCCTTTTATTAGTGATTCTGTTCTGACCCGCGAGCTGTCCCGGCATGGCCAAGTAATGTCGGGGATAATTAAGGTTCCCTTAGGCTGTAAATCTCATCTCCTCAAACACGTCGTTTCTTTTAGGAGAAGGGTTTTTATGGTTTTAAATGACAATGCTGAGGAATTAAATCTGGCTCTCAGATTCAAGATAGATGGCTTTGATTATGTTGTGTTTGCTACTACTGAGACCATGAAGTGTTTCGGTTGCGGGGCTGAGGGGCACATGGTGCGTAGCTGCCCGGAGCGGGCAGGGGGGGCTCGGGCTGAGTCTGCCGCTGCTGACGCTGCGCAGCCCGCGGTGAGCCGGGCGGAGGCTCCGTCGGCCACGGAGCGGGAGGAGGCGGAGGAGGAGGC
Source organism: Astyanax mexicanus (assembly GCF_023375975.1). Taxonomy (NCBI): domain Eukaryota; kingdom Metazoa; phylum Chordata; class Actinopteri; order Characiformes; family Acestrorhamphidae; genus Astyanax; species Astyanax mexicanus. The sequence continues at coordinate 17,283,433 of NC_064427.1, read as the reverse complement.
GGATAAGGTGGATGAGGCGGACGTTGCTGCCGCGGAGATCGGCGACACGGTAACGCTCTCTGATTCCCAAAACAGTGTAAACAGTTTTAATGCTGACGAAATGGAGTGCGGAACGAGTCAGGCGCGAGAAAAAGAGCCCGTGTTTAAACGGCCGGCTCAGAAGGAAACCTCCGGCCGCCAGGCAAAAAAATCTAAAGTATCTAAAAGCCCAAAACCCAGTGTGTCCTCTCAGCCCCGGGCTGAAACCGGTTCAGCGAGTGAGTCGGAGGATTCTGCTGCGGAGTGTGCGCGCGGATCCTCCGACTCACCGCGCTCTGATAACCGCACTCTCAGTAGTTGCAAATACACTCCTGATCAGGTGCATAAATTCTTAAATGAAACTAAAGGTAAACGAAATGTAAAAGTAGAGGATTTTTTCCCTGATCTGGAGATGTTTTTAAAGTGTTCTAAAGTTTTAACGAGGAGTGAGGAGGAGGGGGGGATAGGAGAGCCAGATGTGCACAGGTTGCGTAAACACGTTACAGCTGTAAGGAAACTACTTGGCCATCCCGATGACGACTCAAAGGTATGAACTGCTCTTTTTCTCCGTCTCTGTTCTGTTTTTTAGCTTTGCTTTGTTTTTATTAATGAGTGATTTTAAAGTAGCCTCTTTTAATGTTAACGGAGCACGAGACGTGAGAAAAAGAGCAGTTCTCTTTGAACTTTTAAAAACTAAGCGAGTGGACGTTGCTCTGGTTCAGGAGACTCACAGTGATGGGGTGAACGCGGTGGACTGGCAGAGGGAGTGGGGGGGGGGAGGTGTGTCTTTCACATGGAACCTCTAACTCCAGCGGTGTTGCTGTCCTTTTCTCACCTTTTTTTAAGCCCCAGTCCTGTGTGTCTGAAGAGGTAGTTGGGGGTCGTCTTTTAAAAGTAACTGTAAAATTTGAGCTTTTTTATTTGATTTTTATTTGTATTTATTCGCCAGTAATACCAAGAGACAGGTGTGTTTTTTTAGAAAAACTCTCTGCTACAGTGGCACAGTGTGATACACAACACTTTTTATTTATTGGGGGTGATTTTAACTGTACAGGTGATGTTTTAGATCGAAACCGCTTTGAACCTGATCCAGCTTCCAGGCGCATCCTTAATAATTTTATTGAAACTCATGACTTGGCTGATGTGTGGCGCTCCAAACATAAGACTGCCCGACAATATACTTGGGCGCACACTAGGGATGGTTTTATTTCTATGGCTAGATTGGATAGGTTTTATTGTTTTAGACATCATTTGCAGATTTTTAAGGAGTGTTTTATCACCCCGGTTGGTTTTTCGGATCACAGTATGGTGTCAGGTAGAGTTTTTATTAATCATGTAAAACCTAAGAGCGCTTACTGGCATTTTAACACAAGTCTTTTACATGATCTTAATTTTAGACGTTGTTTTACTTTTTTGGGGGGCACTTGGAGGTCTAAAAAAGTTGATTTTATTTCTGTACAACAATGGTGGGATGTTGGCAAAATACAAATCCAGCAATTCTGTAAGCAGTACACTCTCAATGTCACGAACAGCATAACACAATCTGTTACTGTTTTAGAGAAAGAGATATTGTTTTTACAGAGCACTGCAGAGGCTGGGGTGGACCAGGACCGCACCCAGACACTTAAGGGCAAGAAGGCTGCCCTAGCTGACCTGCTTGGCCTTCGGGCACAGGGTGCTCTGATCAGATCTCGTTTTCAGAACCTCTCTGAAATGGATGCCCCGTCGCAGTTTTTCTTCAGTTTGGAGAAGAAGAATGGCCAGAGTAAGGTCATTCACTGTCTCCGTGCAGCCGATGGCAGGGAGCTCTCTGACCCATCAGAGGTCAGAGAGAGAGCTGTGGAGTTTTACTCGGAGCTCTATTCCCCTGAATGGATGGAGGACCAGTCGGCACAGCAGCGCTTTTTTGAAGGTTTGCCACAGGTGTCTCCTGCGGCCAATGAAGAGCTGGAGCAACCCGTGTCCATGCAGGAGCTGCATGGGGCACTTCAGGGCATGGCCAATGGGAAGGCTCCTGGGGTTGATGGTCTGCCTGTGGACTTCTATAAGTCTTTCTGGGAGGTGGTGGGGGAGGACCTGCTGGAAGTGCTAAATGGCAGTCTGGCTGGGGGGCAGTTACCCCTGAGCTGCAGAAGAGCGGTCCTTGCCCTGCTGCCGAAAAAAGGAGACCTCACGGACATCAAGAACTGGAGACCCGTGAGCTTGCTGTGTGCTGACTACAAAGTTCTCTCCAAAGTACTAGCAAACCGGCTGAAGGAGGTGATTGGGCAGGCCATACATACGGATCAGGCATACTGTGTTCCGGGTAGGTCAATTTTTGATAACATTTCTCTTATTAGAGATTTATTGGAAGTGTCTGGGTGGGGTCCCCGCTTTGGACTGGTCTCCCTGGACCAAGAAAAAGCTTTTGATCGGGTTGAGCATGAATATTTGTGGGATACTTTTAAAGCTTTTGGTTTTACATCGACTTTTATTTCCATGATAAAAGTGCTTTATACTGACATTGAGAGCGTACTGAAGGTCAATGGTGGCTTGTGTGCTCCTTTTAAAGTTGGGAGGGGTATTAGACAGGGCTGTTCCCTATCAGGAATGCTGTACTCTTTAGCAATTGAACCAATGCTTCACCGTCTTAGAAAAGAACTTTTAGGTGTTTTTATTCACTCTGAAATTCCACGCTTTTATTTATCAGCTTATGCCGATGATGTCGTTCTTGGCATCACAGGTAATCGAGATGTTGAAATTTTAACTGATATTATTGGAGATTTTAATCAAATTTCATCAGCAAAAGTGAACTGGTCTAAGAGTACAGGACTCCTGGTAGGGAACTGGGGAAGAGAGGAGCCAACCTTGCCAGAGGGTTTAAAATGGGCTAATGATGGTTTTAAATATCTAGGGGTTTTTCTGGGAAGTGATACTGTAGTTAAAAAGAACTGGGAGGGGGTTTTACAGTCGGTACAGAACAAGCTTGACAAATGGCGGTGGCTTTTACCCAGAATGTCTTTTAGAGGAAGAACACTGATTGTTAATAATCTTGTAGCATCTTCCCTCTGGCATAGGTTGGCTGTTCTTGAACCCCCTCGGGGACTTTTAACTGGTATTCAAGCTTTAATTGTTAATTTTATGTGGGATAATCTTCACTGGGTCCAGCGCAGTGTTTTGTTTTTATCAAGGGATGAGGGTGGGCAGGGTCTCATTCACCTTGACAGCAGGAGGGCTACTTTTAGATTACAGTTTTTACAAAGGTTTTTATTTGGTTCTTTTAACACCCTTTGGAGACATGTGACTGGTTTTATTTTGCGTAGAGCGGGGGGGCTGGGTCTAGAGGACAGTGTGTTTTTATTACAAACTGATGAGTTTTTATGTGCCGGAATGTCTTCTTTTTATGCAAGTGTTTTTAGGGCCTGGCAGTTATACTTGGTGGAGAGACAGGCCTCCAGTTTGTCCATGTACTGGTTTCTTCAAGAGCCTGTGGTCCATGGAGCCCGCCTGGCCATCGCAGAAGGTTCCTTGTCCAAAAGACTGATGGAAGTGGGACTGGTTACTGTGGAGCATCTCCTAAAGACTGTTGGGACGACCCTGGATGGTGTGGAGGAACTGGCTCACAAGCTTGGAATACGGTCAGTCAGGGTCGTTTCTCAGATGCTCCACAGGTTTCGGAAGGCGCTGACAACAAAAGAAAGGAACCTTCTGGAAAAATGGACACCTGGGCAGGCGGAGCTTCAGAGGACGGACCCTTTTCCATGTCTTTGGGTCAGGCCCAATTTTAACATTTTAGACACACAGAGCCCTCTTTTATCGCTGGACGGACTAACAGACATGCGGTTTGACAGTCTACATGCCAAGGCCATGTACAGGGGGTGTGTGAAGGTGTTCCATCAAGACAAACTGGCCGGGCTGGTCGACACCCCCTGGAGGGCGCACTTTGGCCTTGGCAGTGACGTCAGACCAGCATGGAGAGCACTGTACAAGCCACCATTGACCAAGTCCGCTGGAGACTTGCAGTGGAGAATCTTGCATGGAATTATCGCTGTGAATGCTTTTGTATCCATTTTAAACCCTGCAGTGACCTCTGAGTGCCCTTTTTGTTTTGAAAGGGAAACTGTTTTTCATTGTTTTACTCAGTGTACGAGACTGGCTTTACTGTTCAGGGTTTTAACCTCCCTTTTTACTTGTTTTAATGAATGTTTTACACTGTCACTTTTTATTTTGGGTTTTCCATACTCTCAAAAGAGGAAAAAGAAATGTCACTTGTTGAATTTTATTTTGGGGCAGGCCAAGAGTGCAATTTATTTTAGCAGAAAGAAGAAAATAGACTCTGGCCAAGATTGTGATGTTCTTTTACTTTTTAAACGGTTAATACAGGCCAGGGTGAGGGTTGATTTTATGTTTTATGATGCGATGGACAATCATGTTGGTTTTAAAAATGTGTGGGACTATGATGGAATTTTATGTGAAATATTAAATGGTGAACTCATTTTTAATGACCTTTTAGCATAAAACAACCTGTGTTTTTATGTAACTGATGGTCTGTTTTAACCAATATTGTTAATAAAGTGTGGTTAAAACTCAAACTCTCTCTCTCTCTCTCTCTCTCTCTCTCTTTCTCATTCTCTCTCTCTCTCTCTCTCTCTCTCTTTTTCTCATTCTCTCTCTCTCTCTCTTTTTCTCATTCTCTCTCTCTCTCTTTTTCTCATTCTCTCTTTCTCTCTCTCTCTCTTTTTCTTATTCTCTCTTTCTTGCTCTTGATCATTCTCTCTTTCTTATTCCCTCCCTCTTTCTCATTCTCTCTCTCGTTCTCTCTTTCTCATTCTCTATCTTGTTCTCTCTTTCTCATTCTCTATCTTGTTCTCTCTTTCTCATTCTCTTTCTTGTTTTCGTCCTCTCTTTCTCTCTAATTTTCTCTATTACTTGTTCTTGTTCTTTCTAATTCTCTCTTTTTCTCATTCTCTTTCTCATTCTCCCTTTCTCTCGTTTTCTCTCTTTTTCATTCTTGTTCTCTCTCTCGTTCTCTCTCATTTTCTCTTTCTCCTTATCTTGTTAGGGCAGAGATCTACCCGGCATGCCAAGATCATCCTGGACTTGTTAAGTGGCAGGTTGTCTTCAGAGGACAAATCTCTTTTGCAGGAATATGGGAATGGGAACTTAACACCACATAGAACGAACCCTTTTCCAAAAAGACTGGTATTACGCCCGACCTAGAAGGCGTGTCGGGTCCTTTATTGTCTTTTTCGTCAGGTCGGGTTTTATATAAATGTTGTGTGAAAGTTTTTAATAAGTCAGTGCTGAATGGACGGTCTGACACAGTCTGGAGGGACAAGCTTGGAGTGGGTTTAGACAAAAGACCAGTGTGGAGGGTACTGTACAAGTCCCCTCTGGTAAAGAGGTCTGGGGATCTGCAATGGAGAATTCTGCATGGCGTTTTTGCTGTTAATGCTTTTGTTTCAGTTATTCATCCAGCAGTCAGTGATTTATGTGTTTTTTGTGGTCTTAGAGAGACAGTGTTCCATTGTTTTTTAGAATGTCGGAGGCTAAGACCCCTTTTTGATACACTTGGTTTGATTTTTCAGAGGGGTGGGGTTGTTTTTAATCCTACAACGTTTATTTTTGGGGCTGGGTACAGTCAGAAGGAGAGGGTTAAGTGGTAACTGTTAAATGTTCTATCTGGTCAAGCAAAACTGGCTGTGTACAATTCGAGGAAAAACAGAATGGAGGATAAATCAGGCCAAGAGGTGTTGCCACTGTTTCTAGCTCTAGTAGAGTCCAGGATCCGTTTTGAATTTGGTTTCCATAAGCTTATGGATACAATTGAGATTTTTTAACTGGAATGGTGTTATAAGCACATTTTGTGTAGTGTAGAGGAAGGAGAGATAGCCTTCCCTTGGAACTAAGTGTGCCAAAGGATTTTTTGCCTCTTTTAATTTTGATTGTCTTAAGATATTGATTGGACTGTGTGAAGGAGGGTCATTTTTGTTTAAGGATTTAATAAAATGTATTTAAAAAAAAATAAAAAATCCTTCTCTCTTCCTCTCATTCTCCCTTTCTCGTTCTCTCTTTCTCATTCTCTTCCTCATTCTCTCTCTTTTTCATTTTCATTCTCTCTCTTGTTCTTTCTTTTTCATTCTCTCTTTCTCCTTCTCTCTTCTTCTCATTCTCTCTTTCTCCTTCTCTATTCTTCTCATTCTCTCTTTCTCCTTCTCTCTTCTTCTCATTCTCTCTTTCTCCTTCTCTCTTCTTCTCATTCTCCCTTTCTCCTTCTCTTTTTCTCATTCTCTCTACTTCTCATTTTCTTTCTCATTCTCTCTCTCATTCTCTTTCTCGTTCTCTCATTCTCATTCTCTCTATTGTTAGATTAGAGTGTTTATGAGTTGAAAGCATAAGAATACTGATGATTTGAGTTCATTACATGGCTTATTAATTATTACTTTGATAAAATACATGGAGAAACAGCATCAGACGGAGTTATTTTTCTTGATAATCACGTCTCTAGGATACATGTAGATACTAAAAACCTGACACTCAGAGCAGCCTATGCCTTTCAGTTAATCAGGACACACAAAGAAAACTATATACAAAAATGTAAACTTTTTAGGCTAAATAAATACAAATTTAGTTTAGTGCAAAATAATTACTTAGTAAAAATATGCAAGTAAAACGATTAAAAACTATATCAAGTAGTGCGCACACCATACCTAGCTTTAGTTTGAGGAAAGCAGGTAGTTTCACACTTTTTCTGTGGACACCTTTGAGTCATTTACTGATATTATTTGGTTTGAAACATCATATAAATATGTTTGAAGCACTAAAGGTAAATAATATTAGTTGGGGAAGGAGATCTCACTTTTTTAGGTGTTTTTCTCAATGGGTTTCTTGTAGATTTAGCTTTACTGCACTGGGATGTCATTGCTATTTTTAGAAAGAGTAAGCTCCACCCTTTCTAACCATATATGGATTATGTTTATGTGTGAAGGGATTCCTGAGTAATTAAGCTGAGAACACAAGGTGAGATTTTGGATGTAAAATCCGTCCGTAGGGTTCTAAGGGTTAAACAAAATGATAAAAACGCCTTATTTTTCTTTGCCATTTCCAGGCTTTTATTAATCGTGCAACTTGCTTTGGCAGGAGGAAACAACTCCGCAACTCTCAAACTCATAAATAACATCATGTTATTGACTGAATCTCTGCTTATTCGGAAGCTCATTTGACTGAAGACGTGAGGCAGTGTTCCAAAAATACAAAAATATTCATGATTCACTTTAAAAAACTGAAGCTAAAATAGTATTTATTTTGTTGATTTTATTTACAGAGCAGAAAGAGATTTTTGTGACCTTGCATTTTGTGCATTATTTTCTCTAAAGATGAATTTCTGGAGTTCAAATTTTTGGTCCATGTTTTTCTCTCTTTCCCTGATCAAACCTTACCTGATACTAAACAAAATGAAAAAAAAAAAAAAAAAAAAAAACGGAATAAGATATATCGTATTTTACTCACAATTTTTTAAGGTGCCTTAAAATCCTTTGATTTTCCCCCAAAATTTTACCAGTCAGGTATTAAGGAGCAGTAATACTGCTCTGCTAAAGTACAGAGTTATACAGGAGTTTCAGTAAAGTTTCTCCAGCACCAAGACTGGGAGCAGTATTAGCATTAATCCACTATCCATGCTAAGCGCTAGCTCTAATGCCGTTCAGAGGTGAGTATTATTGGCCTGCAGCTTACCCCGGCTAGCACTGCTGGAGCAGCATTAGCATTAGTAGCTAACTGTGCTAGGCTCTTACTCTTGTTTCTAAGTAGTTGCTATGTTGTTGCTATGGTATCCATGGTGGACGCTATGTTGCTATGGTATCAGTGGTGGATGCTATGATGCTTTAGTATCCATGGTGGACGCTATGTTGCTATGGTATCAGTGGTGGATGCTATGTTGCTATAGTATTCATGGTGGACGCGATGTTGGTATGGTATCAGTGGTGGATGCTATGGTGTTGCTAAGCAGGTGCAAGGTGGTTGCTAAGGCATTGTTATGGTATCCATGGTGGTTGCTAGGTGTTTTTTAATTAACACCACTAATATAAATATAATCATTCTCTCTTTCTCTCTCTTTCTCATTCTCTCTCTCTTTCTCATTCTATCTCATTCTCTCTTTCTTGTTCTCCTTTTAATTCTCTCTTTATTTTTCTCTCTTTCTTGTTCTTCTTCTTTTTCTAATTATCTCTCTTTTTCTCATTCTCTCGCTCTCATTCTCTCTTTCTTGTTCTCCTCATCATTCTCTTTTCAATTTTCTCTTTCTTGTTCTCGTTCTCTTTCTAACTCTCACTCTTTTTCTCATTCTCTCTTTCTTGTTCTCTTTCTCATTCTGTCTCTCATTCTCTTTCTCATCCTCTCTTTAATATCCTCTCCTTCTTGTTTTCGTTCTCTCTTTAAAGCTCTCTCTTTCTCACTATATTTCTTGATCTCATTTTCTCTCTCTTTCTCATTATCTCTCTCTCAGTCTCTCTCTCATTCTCTCTTTCTCGTTGGATCTTTTGTGTCTTATTGTTATGAGATCTCTGTGTAGCTGGTTTGCGAAAAGAGCAGTTAAATATAATAGTATTAAGTATAATTTGATTTGATGAAATTGCTGAAATAGTTAACTTTCAATCTTGATATTTATTTTATTTCCGCTTCAGAGCTTCTGCGTCAGTCGCCAGAAGCACATTTGAGAAATTGCTGTCATTAACCTTGTTAAAGACCTGAGACTTTAGTGTGTTTATGTCAGAAATCTTCAGCCATTTCCATGGAAACGGTGGAGGTTACTGTGTTACAGTACAGGATCAGGTCTGGAGAATCTGAATCACTTTTATGCTTTTTTTCCCCTGCTTTTGGTTTCATACCAAAGACCTGGTGATGATCTGCATTAGCTGTGATACATGCTGACTGATCTGATCTGAGCAGCTTCCGTCTGATTAGCTGCACTTATCAGAAATATGACGTATAGACTGCTCACTCTCCTCGAGCGAATTCTGAAGAGCTTGCCTCTGAAACTCTGCTATTAGCCAGAGCTGAATGTTCGAGATGTTTGTGAGATGTTTGTCATTGATCAGTAACCCTGAATTTTTCTGAGTGGAATTTTTCTTTCACACACTGTAAAAAGAATTACTTGGCTACGGCGAAAAGCCTTGGATCAAATAATGCAACAAGCAACATCTAATTAATGTTTTTATTAATATAAACTGAAAGAACATTGCCTGCGCACACTGCTAAAAAAATATGTGAACTTCTATCTCTGTTCACTTAGTGAATAAATGAGGTTCTTTAATCCCTTAAAATGCTTTTTTCCATATATGAGCTACAGATGTAGGTGATGCAAAACACTTTTTTTCTTTTTTTCTGCAGTAAAATAACTTTTTATACTTTGAAATCTCCTACAGGACACTTGGAGAAGCTGCCTATTCCAGACCAGTAATAGGAATCAACCCAAATTCTGCATGTGTTGGAAAATAAAGAAGTAAAAACTAGACAAACGTAATGAAACTAAAGGTTTGGTGGAGATGAACTGTTTGATTTGTATTCAGGAAAATATTGATTTTAAAATGAAGTTCAGGAAAGAGCCGATTTTATGAGTTTATTCATTATATTTTGACATTAGCAGGTTTATTAAATATTTCTTTGACTATTTTCTATTACAGTTACAACTAGATTGCAGTTCCTGCAGATACTGAGAGTGTGGTTGCAGTGCTGATTCGTGGCTGGTTGCTATGGTGTTGTTAAGCAGTTGCAAAGATGTTGCTAAGGTGTTGCTAGGTGGTTGCGAAGGTGTTGCTCTGATATCCGTGGTAGTTGCTATGGTGTTGCTAGGTGGTTGCTAAGGAGTTGCTATGGTAGCCGTGGTGGTTGCTATGGTGTTGCTAGGTGGTTGCTAAGGTGTTGCCAAGAATTTGCTAGGAGGTTACTAAGGTGTTACTAGGTGGGTTGCCAAGGTGTTGCTATGGTGTCTGTAGTGGTTGATACAGATACAAAGGCGCAAGGCGTGTAGGCATTCTGGGTACCCAATGCATGTACACTCCCTGCAACAATACACAGAATACTAAATAAAATAACATTGCAGTTCCCGTAAATGAGCTCAGTTTCCTCTGCTGAGAAGCGTTTGTTAGACATGTCCAGGTAGCTACACCATTAAAATAGCAATCCACCAAAGTCAGAGCTCATCTGATTTTTAAAGGGAATGATGAGCAAGAGACACTCTGATTGGTTTATTTCACATTACGCCCAAAATTAATTAACACCACACCCATGATTAATTAAAAGAATTAGTATGACTTTTAGCAATCTATTTGCCAATGAACTGCTAAAATAGGGCCCTAAATTTGATCAGGCATTGTACAAAATTGCTGACCATGGTACCATAAATCCATGACAGTCTGGCCTGACAACCCACCACATTTCACTCCTGTTGGTAGATTCGTTCTGGATGCAACTGGATGCAAATTTGTTTTTTTGAGTTCTTAAGTGTGTAATTTTGCTAGGCTTTTATCAAACTATTTTAATTCCAGCAGTAATATGTTCTATATTTTGCATTGAGAGCAATAACAGGTATCTCTTTTTAATTTTTAATTTCTATTAATAAAACAGCTGTTACGTGTCCATCAGATAGACAGATTGAATTAAAACAATATTCTTCTATTCTATCAGAGTTCCAGTGGTTATTTATCATTAATGCCGCAGTGTGTTTATTCTGTTTATCAGCTTCAGGTATGTATTAATTTATACAGTTAGTTATATATCTCTCGAGGCTACGGCACCGAAACCAGATTACTTCTGTCACATGCTAATTAGCAGCTTAGAGATAAAACTGTATGTCACGCAAACGCAAGCCTGCTGTAAACGTGAGGCATTACCGATAACAAAAGGCCAGCCGAGATGATTACAGTGCATTAAAACGCCCAAATCATCAAAACTGCTACACAGTGCATATAAGGAAACAAGATTTTAAGAAAATAAGGCTTTTTAGATGCATAAATGTCACGAAAACAAACTCTATCTAACTATAAAATCATTTTTATCCATTTCTGATTGGTCAGAGGTTATCAGTGCTGTTCAGAACGAAGATAAAAGTTACCAGGAACAATAAATGACTATAATTTTAGACTGATATGGGAAACCTTGGTCATATTTATTAATCTACATATACTGAAGTAGTGTACAATGTGTGTGTTCTTAATAAAGTCCAGAGGTGATGGTAACCTTAAATCCAAGATTTGCGGATTGTTATCACACATTTTTTTCAACTAAATAATTCCTAGGGTATCCTACAGAATTGGCATTAAGGAAGTGGAATTTAATTGTATTTTAGAGAAATTCAGTTTTATCACAGATCAGTGAGAATTTGATACTTTTAACAAATGCAAAAGTCGTGCTTTAACTTCAGTGTCAACACACAGGTCAGTATCCTCTGCTGAGACGCTCAAAAGTGCTGCGCTGTTAAGATACGAACGTGCTAAAGTCAGAGCTCACCTGACTCTTAAAGGGAACAACAATTCGCTCACTGTTTATTTCACGCCGTGTCATATAGAGCATTTATTTGCAGAAAATGAGAAATGGCTGAAATAACAACAAAAAAAAAAAGATGCAGAGCTTTCAGACCTCAAATAATGCAAAGAAAACAAGTTTATATTCATAAAGTTTTAAGAGTTCAGAAATCAATATTTGGTGGAATAACCCTGTTTTTTATCAGTCTTTTTTATGCAACTTGGCATCAAGTTCTCCTCCACCAGTCTTACACACTTCTTTTGAATAACTTTATGCTTTTACTCCTGGTGCAATGAGAATTCAGCTTGTTCAGTTTGGTTTAATGGCTTGTGATCATCCATCTTCATCTTGATTATATTCCAGAGGTTTTCAATTTGGTAAAATCAAAGAAACTCATCATTTTTAAGAGCTCTCTTATTTTTTTTACAGAGCTGTATGTATACATGAGTGTATATACTATATTACTTTATTTCTGTATACCGTAAATATACATGTCATGTAGACCCAGGCAGGGTGACGAGGAAAGCGGACACAAGTGCAGGTAGGGTGAAATCAATAAATAATAATTTAATAAATAAATAACAAGTAACAAAGAAACAAGAAACAAGTAAACACTTAAATACGGAACAGGGAGATAAATACAAGGAACAACCAAAAACCAATAACCAAAATAAACAGTGAAACAAAATAACATAAACCTAAACAAACAAGAGATAATAAATAGCAAAATAAACTGGGAGTAAATAAACAAAGAAACAAACGAGGGACTGAATAAATACAATACTAAACAAGGCAGGGATATATACAAGGAAAACTAACAAGAGGCTAAACTAGACAGGGAAAAACTAAACTAGACAAGAATAAATAAACTAAGCAGGGAACTAAAGGGAAGAAGAAACAAGAAGATGTAAACAAGGAACTAGGGCTAGGGCTAAGGCTGAAATCACAAAGAGACACGGAGAGACAAACAACAGGGGTTAGTGCAAAGACCGACGGAGACAAAGTGGCACAGGGGATCTATTTAAAGAAACAGGAAACACACTAGAATTGGAAACACCTGGGGAAGGGGCGGAGCTACAAATGAGAAACACATGGTGGAAATCTACTAACAAGAGACACAGAGGAGTACAGGTCACGTGAGGAAAACACACAGAGACATGAGACAGGGCTAAGACATGACAATACACAGGCATATGAAACAAGTTGAATCATATTATAGATCTGATATTATTAATGGCAGGGCTTTCCAGAGCTTTCCTTTAATAAAAAAGGGAGGAGACGAAGGCGGAGGTTAAAAAAAGAGGGATCAATTTATAGACTGACAGCTTGTCACCGTGACGTGGGAGTCAGATATCAGAGCTGCCAGAGAGAGAGAGAGCGAGCGAGAGAGAGACAGACAGACATTTATATACATATACATTTATAGTGGCTTGCAAAAGTATTCATTCTACATTATGACCGCAAACATAAATGTATTTAATAGAGATTTTAAGTGATAAACCAACACAAAATATTGCATAAGTGTAAAGTGGAACAGAAATGATACATGGTTTTCATGTTTGTTATAAGATAAAATAAATATGTATTGTTAAGTCTGTAAATAACTCAAGTTCTGTTGTTGTAATTGTATCGATGTATGTAATCATTCTCTTATTATTTGTGTTTTATGTTTTATGCTTTGGCAATAGTGTTTATTATTATGTTCATGCCAATAAAGCACTGTAGAACTGAACTGAGAGAGAGAGATACAGAGAGAGAAAGAGAGAGAGAGAGATAGAGGGAGACAGAGAGAGAGAGATAAAGAGAGAGAGAGATTTACTTGATTTACTTTTATATATAATATTATAATATATGTATTATTATATGTACTGTTATTTTTTTAACCTTTTGTAAATTAACTTATTTTATTGCTTTGGCAAAAGTAGTTAATAGCAATTCATGAAAAATCATGAAAAAATGAAACATTGAGAAAGAGAGAGATACAGAGAGATACAAAGAAAGAGAATGAAAGATAGAGATACACAGAGAGAGAGAAAGAAAGATACAGAAAAATAGAATGAAATATATATATATATAGAGAGAAGAGAGAGAGAGAGAGAAATACAGAGAGAGAATGAAAGAGAATGGGAGATACAAAGAGAGAGAATGAAAGAGAGATACAGAGAGATACAGAGAGATACAGAGAGAGAGAATGAAAGAGAATGGGAGATACAAAGAGAGAGAGAATGAAAGAGAGATACAGAGAGATACAGAGAAAGAGAATAAAAGAGAGATACAGAGAGAGAGTGAAAGAGAGAGAGAGATACAGAGAGAGAATGAAAGAGAGATAAAGAGAGAGAGAATGAAAGATAGAGAGAGAATGAAAGATAGAGAGAGAATGAAAGAGAATGGGAGAGAGAATGAAAGAGAGAGAGAGAGAGAGATACAGAGAGAGAATGAAAGAGAGAGAGATAGAGAGAGAATGAGAGAGAGAGAGAGAATAACATGCATCAGCATGCTGCGATGATCAGTTGAGCAGTGGGTCAGTAAGCAGGTCAGGGGGTTCATGTGATGCTACAGGGTGGCTGTCCGCCTCCTGACACAGCAGCTCTTACGCCGTCACGACCTTTGGCTGACCCTGAGCGAATTACACGACCCGGGAAGTGAAATAAATAAAGATGAAGGTAAATTGAATTTGATCTCACCCCGGATTCATGATCAAGCGCTGAAAAACAGAGGCGGCCAATCACGGCCCTCGTTTAAATTCTCCGCAGGAACGAGTGAAGTACCTGAGCTGACTCTAACTGCTCTACTTAACTTCCGCTGCTTTCGGAAGGTTGTTCGGCCGTAGGTTGTAGAGTCTGCTCTCGAACAGGACCAAGGACCTGGTAAATTATTTGGAAGCGATGCAGTTACTCCACTAAAACCGCTGATGAAGTCTCTGAGGTTGAGCAGATGGCGAGGGCAAGGGTGGAATACAAACCAGAAGAGCTGCAGATTAAATTATCTCCCCTAACAAACTTGAATTCGCCTCAAAAACGCTCTTTACTTGCATGAGCTTTCGCAAATAAGCTCTCGCGTATGAGCTCTCGCGCATGCAGAGCTGCTGCAGTGACTGCAGTGGTGTTTTGTGTGCACATTCACACATTCAGCTTAATAATAATAATTGTACACCTCTACATGGTGCACAAGGTACGTTGTGATGCTCATTGCTATCTTACACTCTATTTTTTTACAGTCTATTTTCATGATTTTCACCTGCCTCGCTTAAATAGCAGCAGAGCTTCTGAATATATCTACACTGATGGGCATGGTGGTCTGGAAATTAGGTGTGTTCAGCCACAGTAAATTTCTGGAGTTTTGCTTGTTTATCTTGGCAACAGAAAAAACACAGGAGCTCGTTCATTGCTATCTTGTCATGGACATAGACATGCAGCAGTGCACAAACCCATAGCGCATGCTAGTTGGCACCTATACAAACTTTAACATCAACAATACAACAGATGAGAAGCGTTGGACACGTCCAGGTAGCTGCGCTGTTAAAATAGCAATCCGCCAAGGTCAGAGCTCACCAGGATCTTAAAGATGAGGAAATGACAAGCAAGTGACACTCTCATTTGTTTATTATTTTATGTTATGGCCAAAATTAACCACACACATGAATGATTAAGAGAATTAGCACAAGTCTTTTGTGCATTTTGATCCTGTCGTTACAATAGCAAAGACACACTGACCACTCCTTAAATCAAACCGCATGGTGCACGGTTGATGGCTCGCCTATAAATTTATGCTTTATCTTTAACATTCCTGTTGCATGTATGTATTATTAAGTGAATATTAGGTGCATTTGTCATATTTCCTGTATTATTTAAAAGTATTAAATAATTCACTTGTAGTATCCTTAATTTTGTTTAGCTATTGTTTTATTAAGGGGTCCAAACACTGCATATACTAGTAGTCATTATTAGTAGTAGTCAAAGTAGTAGTAGTAGTAGTAGTAGTAGTAGTAGTTCATGTGTTGTATTTAATGTTTTTTTTACATATAAAATCTATATACAGGAATATCTAATATTATATAGTTAGTACAACTAAGCCATAGGCTATAGGTTTTATTTTTTATGTTTTCTGCTTTGAAATATATAGCAAAGCATTCTCATTCTCTAGTTCTTGAACCCTTCAACGCTCAGCTACTTTGTAAATCAGTCACCCTCTGCTCAGCATTTAATTACAGATTGATTGGTTAATTGATTTTCTTTCAATTTATATTCATTCCCACTTGGGCTCGACTAATGATCCTTCTGAGGGTTTATATATCTAAAACCATCACTCATTCAAACATTACCATTTCCCTTATTCCCAATTTTTTTGTCTATTGCTAGAAATAAACCAGCTGATGTTTAAGACTAGTATACAGCTCTGGAAAAAAACAAATAATAGAGCCCTTAAAAATTTGATTTTACCAAACTGACAACCTCTGGAATATAATCAAGAGGAAGATGGATGATCACAAGCCATCAAACCACCAAGCTGAACTGCTTGATTTTTTGCACCAGGAATAAAGCAGCATAAAGTTATCCAAAAGCAGTGTGTAAGACTGGTGGAGGAGAACATGATGCCAAGATGCATGAAAACTGTGATTAAAAACCAGGGTTATTCCAACAAATATTGATTTCTGAACTCTTAAAACTCTAAAAACTCTTAATGAAAATTAACTTGTATTCTTTGCATTATTTGAGGATCTGAAAGCTCTGCATCTTTTTTGTTGTTTTATTTCAGGCTTTTCTCATTTTCTGCAAATAATTTCGCTAAAGGACTAAATATATATAAAGCTTTATGTAAATTAGCTATTTTTTGATTTTCCATCCAACATTGTGCCTTATTTAAAATGCAATGGTGCTTTTCTTTCACTCTTTATAGTAACAGTGAGAATGGAGAATAGAAAGGAGCTTAACAGCTGAAGCCTGAACAAGGAGCAAATACAGTATATCAGTTATTTCTTATAGTTTTGAATATTAAAAATCTTAAAAGAACTAAATTCAAAAGGTAGTTGCTGTAGTTTGCAGTATATATATTAGAATATGTACTCAAATTTTACTCCACTGTTGTACAAACCCCCCCCCCCATTCCAGCTGTAAACATGCATTTCTGGACAAGCTGAGAGATACAGAACTATCATTTGAAATGAGAGAAGCATGTGGATTGAGGCGGTACAATAATATGACGTGTTTTACAGTTCTGGAGCATCAATATGATTCTGAAGTTGATATATTGTTGAGTAAAATTGCTTTATTTGCTCAAAACTGCAATGTTACTTGAGGTGCATTCGTTTTACAGCTCTAGAACAAAAAATATAGGAGACCAGGACGAGTTTCTTTGATTGGACCAAATTTAAAAACCTCTGGATTATATAATCAAGAGGAAGATGGATGATCACAAGCCATCAAAACAAATTTTTGCACCGGGATAAAAGATAAGAATTACAACTTTGAGCAAGGAAATGTTACTATTTTAATACGTATAAAATAAGGACTTTTACAGTATATCTCTATTCACCCTCAGCCCTGTGGTGGAGCTTCTTCCCTTTCGGTGCAGCCTAGATTACCTAACTCTGAAAATACGTTAGGGAATTCTGAGAGCCCGAGTAGAACAGTCTAAGCTGTTTGGGACATCCGTAATTTACTTGACGGCTCTGCCGTCGCAACTTAAGGGCAGGCGCGAGAGGAAGAGAATGCAGACGAATGCGTCGTGGCGGAGGGGATGATATTCTGGAATGCAGGAGAGGTTCAGCAGCAGGCTTGCAGTGGAAAGCCTGTGCCAGTCCCGCGAGTGCCAGCGAGAAACCTCCCGCTAAACCTGTTATACTGCAGCACTGGAAGGAAGCCATCTGTACTCACTGGCACATGTGCACCCCCTGTTAGAAATATGCTTTAAAAAAATATTATAATCAATAACTTTACTATAATGAAATATAATCAACTGCATTACTATCATTCCAAAACTAATCAGTTTAATGAAGTATAACTAAATGCATGATGAATAAGAGTGTGATACTGCGTTAGGCAACATGGCTTGACATAAAGCTTGCCCCTCTGATCTAGAGGTTAGCTAAAGAGAAGGTGTTGACATGTTACGAGCAGAGTGGAGGAAGGCAGCTGAGACAGTTCTCTTAGGGTGTTTTCACACCAGCATTGTTTGGTCCGGTTTATGCCCGAATCAGACTACGCAATTTTAGCCCGATTTTGACCCAATTTTGTCGGCGCCGTCACATTGCGTGTGTCCAGGGGCCGATCTAGCCATTTTGGGGCCCTAGGCAAAATATAAACAAGGGGCCCTCATTCTTGAAACACACACATAAACCAAATAACTAGAGATGGATTGATCGATTGGCAGTGTATCGGTATCTGCCGATTTTCAGCCAAAATAAGGTATTGGCGATCGTCAGATATTCTTCAGATTTTAGCCGATCTGATTCAGGAGTTTAGGGTTAAGCAGTTTATCAGAGCTATGTGTGGCTGAAACTAGTGAAACCGGTGAAACTGCTCGCTTACAGGAAGCTGCAGTTCCTCATCCAACCACTAGTCGGAGCTGCAGCAGCAGCACAAGCCCCGCTGTCTTTACTTACTCAGAGCTACAGCCCAGCCACGGGCTACAGTCAAAGCTCAGCTTTTCTTAAGTTCATCTGTGTAGGAAATAAAAGTTTTAACCCCACTAAACGGATAATACAGCTCTCTACACTTCATCTTTCAGCCCAAGCAGCTAACAGCAGCCTAATCACTGCTGGGATTACATTATGAACAGGTTAGTTAGCGCACTGCTAACCTCATGATGTTTATAACTACGGAGTTTAGTGGGCAGCCAGGTTAGACTGTTGAAGGCTACTGAAGACTAGCGCTGTCACAGTGATGTTTATTGACGTCATTAAAACAGATTTTGTCAGGTATTGTCTTATAAATATTTACACATAACTTAGAACTTTCCTAAAAAGCGTTTATTTTGGTCAGTAACACTCGTGTTTATTTACTAGCAGCGTAAATTACCAGTGTTTGCTTTGCCGTGGATGTAAGTAGGGGAATCAGTTCCAGGTTTGCCTGGCATCTGTGTGGCATTAATGTGGCATTTGGCCCCGCCCAATATCGGTATCGGCGATCGGCCGATCGTGGTGAAAGACGCCCCAA
This sequence comes from Astyanax mexicanus, assembly GCF_023375975.1. Taxonomy (NCBI): domain Eukaryota; kingdom Metazoa; phylum Chordata; class Actinopteri; order Characiformes; family Acestrorhamphidae; genus Astyanax; species Astyanax mexicanus. The sequence continues at coordinate 17,264,762 of NC_064427.1, read as the reverse complement.
AAACACTGATCGGTCCAGGAGGTGTAAAAAAATTAGGTGAGTTTTGGCAGTGCATCTGCGATTCTTTTGCTCTCTGCCCGTTTCTTTCTTTTAGCACAACCACTGCTGGTATGTGTGTTTAGACAATTAGTATTTAGACATTAATTCGGTATTCTACTGATATTTCTGTTGTTTTTTTAATAGAATAATTTTTTCTTTACTTTACATAAGTAACAAATTAACATTGTTTTTGGTGTATTTACTGTTGCTGGGATGGTCAGATTTGGGGGCCCCTATGGAGGACAGATTTGGTCGAGGCCCTAGGCAAATGCCTAGGTTTGCCTAATTAAAGAACCGCCTCTGATGTGCGGACTGTGCTGCGTCACTGCTCACAGCTGCGTGACTATGTTTACATCTGCGCTGCTGCACGTCCCTTTAAAAACACTGTTTGAAAGCACAGCGTTTAAGAGTTCAGTGTTAAAGAAAGTTAAATATTGGCGCTGGAAAACAGAATCTTCACCCTATATTTACTTTTTTCGTATATTTATATTTACTCCCTTATCAGACAGCTCTGACCAATCAGAGGACACAGCCTGCTCGCGTGGTTTATTGGTGCGCATTTTGGTGCGTTTATATTTATGTCTGTGTGAATCCAGACCAAACAGAGGGAGAAAATGCTCCAAGTAAACAAACTCATCAACTGATTCGAATCAGAGAAACAAACTACAGGTGTGAAAATGCCCTAAAATACTTCTGTTTTAACTATCAGTTACTTGCAAGATCTGGCCGTTAGAGCCTAGTCCCCAAAATCGTAGTTAGGCAAAGATAATTGAGTCCTACTGTATGCGTAAGAAAGATTTTGACAGATAAACTTCTGATCACGAATCAGCCAGAACCAGTTTTTGGGGAACTTACCAGGGTGCCTTTCTCTGTGACCTTGAGGTGGGGTTTGTCTATAAATGCTTGTGTCTGTGAAAAATACTCTTTGGACTATTTCTTTTTAACTCCTTGTGAGTGGAAGTGGTTCCCAGAGGTCTCTGTACAAATACATTTTGAGGTGCACCTCAGTTTCTTTTCCCATTGCAAACAAACTCATGAGAAGCGCCAATATATAGGATTTTAGAGCGTACTCAACAACCCCATACACCGCCCAGCCTCCTCTCACGTTCCCCGTCCCTTCCCATACACCCTCAGCCACTCAGCCACTCGCCGCCAGTCTGCAGTCTTCAGTCGCTCACTCGCTCACTCACTGGCTCTTTCACATGCATACTGTCCATGCTCCACTGAGGGCGTGATGGATGAGCCATTCATTGGACGTTAACGTCCCTGTGAAAGTGATTTAATCGCGAGCTCTTGATTGCGCCTCTGATGAAGAACCCCGCTGTCAGTGCCAGACGCTCTCGCCCAGGGATATCTAACTCATTCTGGACACTGGACAGCAGCGATCAGGCCGCGGTCACCCCCACCGTCCTCCCCGCAGCACCTTATCTGTCTTTGTTATCCATCTTTCGCAGGGGATCAACTCTTCCTTTCTTCCCCTCGGTTGGATTCTGCCCCGTCAAGATTAAACTCTGCTCCCGACGACGTCCCTTTGTAACCCGTTCAATTTATAAGACCCTCCGGAGGGCAGAAAGGGACAGAGCCAGCTTCCTTCCACTTCCTTTCCTTTGCTTAGTCCCAGAAAGCCTAGTCTTTGGCGAGGCGAGGCCTCTGGCGATGGCGAATCTGATTTTCCATTCCATTTAGTAGATTAACTCCACGTCCTGTCGGCTCGCTGCACGTCCTCGTCCGTCGCCCCTTGCAACTCGCTTCTCGCTCCGCCGTGTGGATTGGCCATTATTTAGCCTCCCCCAAAAAAACACTTCATGATTCTGTCTCAGGGTGGGTGAGCAACTTCCTCGCCGGACACCAGACGCCGGAGGCTCGAAAGCTTAAAGCTTTTTCATACAGGCCTCTTTTTTTTATTTTCTTTTTTATTCCGCACTCTGGCAGCTTTCCCACGTCACCCACTGTCTGCTTTCTGTAGCTACTGGACACAAACTGACACCGAAAAACTTTTTTCCGGATTAGCCCTTAAGGACCTGAGTGAGAAATGAGTGCTGAAAAAAGTCCTGATGATGAACCGAACTTTCAGGACTTGAAGGTCGCGCCATTCGTGTTGCTGTTATTGTTGCTGTTGTTGGTGATGGAGTTTCATGTGTGACTCTACGCAGCAGCCTGTGAGATTAAACGTATTTTAAAAAAAAAAGCGTATTTACTTGTGCTTCAATTGCAGCTGTTACTGCAGGGAATGTTTTCACACTTACCTTACAGACTTACAGTACTTTAATCAAAGGAAGGGACAGTTAAGTCCAAGTCTAAATTTGGTAAAACCTTTACAGTAATACAACTCTGGAAAGAAATTAAACCACTTCAGTTTCTGAATCAGTGTAATTTTCTTTGATTTTGCTATTTATAGGTATAGGTTTGAGTCAAATAAAAAAAAAACATTGCTTTATTCTATAAACTACGGACAACCTTTCTCCCAAATTCAAATTCCAAATACAAATATTGTCATACAAAGCATTTATTTATATAAAATTTACAAAAAAGACGCAGGGCTTTCAGACCTAAAAGAATGCAAAGAAAAAAACAAGTTCATATTCATAAAAAAGCTTTAAGAGTTCAGAAATCAATATTTGTTGAATTAACCCTGGTTTTTAATTAAAGTTTTTTTTTTTAATACATCTTTGCATAATATTCTCCTCCACCAGTCTTACACACTGCTTTTGGATAACTTTATGCTGCTTTACTCCTGGTGCAAAAATCAAGCTGTTGTCTTAAATGTACGCACAAGCCCCATGAAATCTGCATGAAAAAGGCAACTCTTGGAATTAAATTCAAAATTCAAAGTTCAAGTCTGTTTATTATTATTAATGCATCACTTTGTAAAAAGAAATAAGGATACACACTCGTGATGATATGTTGATATACAGTAAAAACAGCTCTGGAAAAAAAAAATTCAGGTCTCTCTGTTTTTGCTATTTGTAGGTATATGTTTGAGTAAAATAAAAAAAATGTTATTGTTTTATTCTATAAACTACAGACAACATTCCTCCCAAATTCAAATTCCAAATAAAAATATTGTCATTTGGAGAAATTTATTCACAGAAAATTAACGCAGAGCTTTCAGACCTCAAATAATGCAAAGAAAAAAACAAGCTTATATTCATAAAAAGCTTTAAGAGTTAAGAAATCAATATTTGGTGGAAAAACCCTGTTTTTTAATCACAGACTTTTTTTTTTATAAATCTTGGCATCATGTTCTCCTCCACCAGTCTTACACACTGCTTTTGAATAACTTTATGCTGATTTACTCCTGGTGCAAAAATCAAGCAGTTTCAAGCAGTTCAGCTTGGTTTGATGGCTTGTGATCATCTAACTTCCTCATCATTTTTAAGTTGTCCTATATTATTCTTTTTTTTCTGAGCTCTATAAGCTGCATAAAATCTGCATGGAAAAAGGCGACTCTTGAAATCAAATAAAGTTCAAATCTGTGTTTATTATTATTAATGCATCACTTTGTACTCATGATACATTATGATACTCTATGGATCTTATCTGAAATCAGAATCAGTATTTAGTGATAAGACATTTTCCAGTCGCACTTAAACCCCCTTCCTCTGGAGTAGAACCGAAACCTGGTCCATCCAATTACGGCCCCGTTCCGGCATGGCCCAAAACAGGGCTCCGCCCACAGACAGCACCCCCACGGTCACAGCCAGGCTGAAGAAGATGCGGGATGCCGTGCGGGAGGACCTGCGGTTCCAAGATTCAGCCAAGTGCGCCGGCACCCGATTGGACCGAGCCCTCGCCGCCCGGAGCTCGTCCTCAGACAGTGCTGAGGGACAGACGCCTGACAGGACCTCCAGGGCTGCCCGCCGGCCGGCTTGGACGGCCCCGCTGAGGTACCCGCACCACTGGGTAGCCGTCTCAGTTCCAGCCCAGTGAATCCTGGAAGCAGAGGTGTGAAGAAGGAGAGAGGAATTAGGGCGGCGGTGGCGTTCAGACTCCGCCACGGGCGTTTCTATAATAGCTTCAGTGAGGAAAGCCTGAGCTCAGGCCTTTGAAGTCTGGAGATATTACTGTCAATTTACTATACTATACATCTGCTTTAAATGTCATAATTATATACAGTACATGTAAGTGCATAATTAGATAATTGGTTACACACTCATCCACACATTACATCCTGTGTCGACAGATTTAGGTCTGAACTCCTGACCTAGTTCTAGGTATAGAATGTATATGTTTATTCAGACACTAAAAAGCCGGGAAAAAACATGTCAAAAACATGACGAGTGTCTTTTCGTTAAACAGAAAAAGACTGTAAAGATTATGAATCACATTTACAGTGAAAGTGGGTCACAGTTGCGCATTTGTCTCGTTCACAAACAAGGATTTCTCGCCTCTTTATGATTGTAGGATATGTATGTGGTGCTACTGTCTCTTTTTCCCTTATTTTCAAAATAAATGCAAAAAACATGCTAATTTTGCCTTCAAGTCGTGTCGGAAATATCCTACTGACGAGATAAGAGCACAGAGCACATGAAGGCAAGGCAAGCTTATTTATATAACACCTTTTAATACACAATGGTCATTCAAAGTGTTTTACAAACTAGAAAACTCAAACAGAAGTAAAAAAAAAATATGTAATAGAATAAAGAAATAAAACTAAAGTTTAGGTCTGAACTTCTGACTTAGTTCTATGTATATTTCTATAAACACCGCCGCACAAACTCGCATTTTTCAGTGGGGAAACTTTTTACATAAGCCCCGAATTTCCGCATGTCAAGTCGTAATTACAACCTCTATCTTCATAAGTAGCTTTTTTCCAGCAGGTAACTGTTGTATGAGAGCCTCAGGGAAACGTTATCTGCAGATTTTTCAGTAAGTGGATAACTTCCCTCCATCAGTTCATTAGTATTCATGCTTTGTTCTTCTCCCTAATTTTAGTATCTAGGTTAGGTTTTTAAATGCTAGATAACTAGTTAACTAGGTTAGCAAACTCAGGTTAGCTAACTTGTTAGGTGAAAATGACAGTGAAAGGCAAAGAGTAATTGAAGGGGAGGGCCTCAGTGTTTTGGCAGTCACACGGCTCTGCCTCCCACCTCTGCCGTGCCAGTTCTGGCTCCAATATGCCTCTATACTGCGCAAGCACATGCAAAGATGGCAGCTTCCATTTCGGCCATATTTTGGCTTCAAAACGCTGAAATGAGAGTGAATGGGGACGCCCTGTCCACACTCATATACAGTCTATGGAATACTACAAAAAGGGAAGTTAACATGGCCACCCCCCCTCCCAATCGAGGACAACAACTAGGTAAGTATATTTTGTATATTTAAACACCTTTATTTAAGTATTTAATTAATGTTCCCAGCAGTACTGGTGATTTGGCCAGGCCTCTGCCATCATCACACATTCATAGTCTAAAAATAACAACACCAGAAGATATGAAAGCGTTTTAAAAGCAGTGTAATACAATTGCTTTGTTTGAAGTGTCTTTATTCAAGTGTCCATCACCATTTAAAAAAAAACAAAAAAAACGTAGAGTTCTCATTTCCCCCGACGGCGTGATGGTGATACGGCGTGATGGTGATACGATGCAGCTCATCGCTGCAATCGCAAGATTACCTAAAGCTGTGTGATTCGAGTGTAGCAGCTATTCTACTCTTAATCCGCGGCTCCTTCGCTGTATTGTTACAGGTTTCTTCAGCTGGCATTCATGTGGAGCCGCCGGCACGTGCCAACATGCACGGGTTCAATGTCACCTACACCACGCTGCATCGTATCACCAACACTTGTTAGCATTGGCGAAGTGGCATCATCGCATCAAAGCCGCCGCCGCACTTCGGAGAGGATCTATAGAAATACCTGGAAGTGTGTGCTGTGTACTGTCAATATATATGCACACATGCACATGCATATCTATATACACACACTCATGAGCTTTGAGCCTTGTCACACAAAAAAATGTGCAGGTTTTTTTTATTTCATCTCCATCTCCGCGCTATCTGAGGCTGTTTCTCTGTTTATTCGTCATGCATTATGGATGCGTCAGCCGGGGCTGTGCGTGAAACCCCCGAGGCGTGTTTTTACCCATACTGCCTCTCTTTCACCTGTAGTCTAGCCGCATGCAGATCACTCGCACTTGAAAGGCGGTTCTGAGCGGGTTCTGTTCCACCGGGTTACAGCAGCGCAGGACGAGCGGGTTACGCCGCATTGGAGGACGAGCTGAGTGAGTGAGTGAGCTCTGGAGTGCTGAATGGGCCTCCAGGAAGAAAAGAAAAAACTAAAAAAGAGCAGAAGAAAAGACATAATCCTTCATCAGCCAGAATCCTGCCATCCTCTCTTCTCTTGGCACTGCTGCAATCAGTTTATTCAGATTAGGCCGAGAGACTGGCACAGCATGGCACAGCACGGTGTGGTATGGCGTGGTGCGGCATGCCATATAGTAATCTCGCGTTCATCACCCTTTGTGTTCATCTGTGTCTCATTTGTAACCCAACCCTCTTGTTATCTTCCCCAGGAGTTCCTTGTCTGTGTGTGTATATACAGTATGTGTTCAAGTCCAGTCAGTTTGTGATGTGTTTGGAGTTTATTTCAGTTTATTTAATTAAAATGACTTGCTGCAACTGTGACATTTGGTCATAATAATGTATAGTACATGAAAAAACAAAATAAATAAAATATCATTTGTGTGTATATATATATATATATATATATATATATATATATATATATATATATATATCATTTAATAACATTCTAGGGTTATTTATTATTATTTTTGTAATTTTTTGTCTTATTATTATTTATGATAAATGCATATATAATTTAATAATTTATTAAAACATTTTTTTATAATGATCCCAGTGAATTTTTAGAGGTTTGTATAAATGATGATACACCTGGTTTTAAAGGGTGCTGTATGTATTTACTGATGTACCTCTATGAGGAGAATCTGTGTTATATGGGGTTTATCAGTGCTGAAAGGACGCTGTAGGTGTATTGTGGCGTTTCTGAAAGTGGGCAAGCTGCATTTGGTCTGTGTTTAAGTGGGTCAAGGACAGATTACGGATTGCTTTCAGTTTACACAGCACGGTCCCCACCGTCCCCGCCCCCCACACCGTCGCCCCACAGCGTCCCCCTCACTCAGCCCCGTTAAGGCCGATCTTTACATCCTTCATCCTCCTGATTTGATGAGATCATTCTCCTCCCTGTGGATTTAATTCTATTATGGAAATGGATTACCTAGCCGGAACCCCCCCACCCCTAACTCCCACTTCCCTCACCCCATCCCCCCTCCCACCCCCTGGACCCAGCAGCACTGCCAACAAACCAACGGCCCACCGGCCTCGCAGTGCCCTCCCCTTCCCAGAATCCTTCATGGCCGAGCGTTCATCAGGGAGCCATTACCAATGGATTATGCGAGTGTTTTCCTCTGGAGAGTGCTGTCCCCCCGACCTCCAGCCCATCGGTCTGAGGTGCATTAGTGCTTCACACACACACACATATACACACACACACTTCTGTCCTGTCAATTAACACACTCCTAATTACACACTGGTGTCTCATCTGTCCTCTACAGAGTGGCGACTAACAGGGACCAGACAGCTGAACGCAACTGTTTTGGAGACTTTCTTGGCTTCTCTAGTATTAGACCTTCTGTAAAAATGGGGTTTGTGCAGATTCATCCATCAATCCATCCATCAAAAATTATCAGTATTAATTTAATCTGACCAAATTCCCACCTTTCATTTTTCAATAATTTGAAGTGACAATTGGTTTTGTCAGCAATTTCTGTGAATTTTAGATCGTTGTCGCAAATCACATTGAATTGAGGGGAACTTGGTCGGTCACTTAAAGCCCCTGGGAACATAATTTAATATATTGATTTTTTTTTTTTTGTATAATACCAAGGGGGAAGTGTAAGGGTTAGAAGTGGCCAGAGGATATGGTTAAGGTCTAAGGTTAGGGTTTGAGCTGGGTTTGGTCTAGGATTAATGTCTAAAGGTGCGCTAAAGTTGGGTTGGGTCTAGTATTAAGGTCTTAGGTTGGGGTTAGATTTGAATTGGAGTTAGGGATAAAGTCTAAGGCTTGGGTTAGAGTTGGGTTTGTAGTATAGGTTTGGCTTAATGTCTAAGGTTATGGTTAGCGTTGGGTTTTGCTTTGGCTTAAGGTCTAAGGGTTGGGTCTAGTATTAAGGTCTAAGATAAGGGGAAAGTGTTGAGATGTTGTTAGAGTTAAGGTGTAGTTAGAGTAAGAAATGGGTTAAGGTCTTGGGTTAGGGTTAGAGCTGGGTTGGCGTTTTGGTCTAGGGTTAAGATTAAGGCTAGAGTTGGGTTGGGATTTGGGTTTGGCTTAAGGTTAGGGTCAGATTTGGGTTGGGTGTAGGGTTAAGGTCTAAGGTTAGAGTTGGGTTGGGATTTGGCTTAAGGTCAAAGGTTAGGGTAAGAGTTTGGCTGAGGTTTAGATTTGGGTTAAGGTCTAAGGTTAGTGTTAGAGTTGAGTTGGGGACAGTGTTAAGGTTTAAGGTTAGGGTAAGGGTTGTCTTACAGTCTTACAAGTTTGGCTTAGAGTTTGGTTTGGTCTGGGATTAATGTCTAAAGGTGTGCTAAATTTGGGTAGCATCTAGTAAGGTCTAAGGTTAGTGTTAGAGTTGGGTAGGGGATAAGGGTAAAGACTAAAGTTAGAGTTGGATTGGGGATAAGGGTAAGGGTTGGGTTGGGCGTAGGGTTAAGGTCAAAGGTTTGGATCAGAGTTGAGTTGGGATTTGGCTTAAGGTCTAAGGTTAGCGTTGAGGTCTGGGTCTAGGATTAAGGTCTAAGGTTAGGGTTAGAGCTGGGTTGGGTTTGGGTTAAGGTGTAATTTTAGGGTTATGGATAGTATTAAGATCTAAGGTTAGGGTAGAGTTGAGATGGGTCTAGGATTAAGGTCTACGTTTAGGGTTAGAGTTGGGTTGGTGATAAGGTTAAGGCCTAATGGTAGGGTTAGAGTTGGATTGGGGTTTGGGTTGAGATTTTAAGAATGAGGTTAGGCATGGGTTGAGACTTGGATTAAAGTCTAAGGGAACAGGTGTTGGCTGAAGAATAGGATGGGGTGTTTGAAGGTTTAGGGATTTAATTAATGGTCAGTCAATGGGTATGTGTACAAACAAGGACACAATTATATTTTAATGCCTAACTGCAAAAGAAAACCATGCTAATTTTAAGGAAAGGTATTACTGATAAACTGGTAGAAACTTGACAATTTTAAATATTTGAATCTATTTAAGCAGTGCAGTGTGTTACCTGCCACAAGGCTTTCGGAGGGCGGGGTGGTAGTAGGTTAGCATTCCTGGAACCATGACATTGACAGGACATCCTCCATTATATTCCTCTTTAGACCAGTCCTACAATACACACACAAACACACACACACACACTTTCTTAGACACAGTTACAAATTCAGCTCACAGTATCAGTCCATTCATTTTGTATTCTCCACCACTGGCAGTGTTTACCACCCAGCACATGCTTGGAGCTGGGAGACGTGGGGGTTTCCAGCTGGCCACACGTGTCTCCCAAATAAACACATTCGTTTTCTTGACACATCGGAGATACCGAGACTAGCGTGAGAGCTAACCACGGCCTGTTGACTCAAAGGATCCATGAAACACTGGTATTCCAGCGCTGCACAAAACAGAAAGAAATAATCCAATACGGACTCCCTGCCAAACCTCCTAGTTCTCTCCCAGCAACGAGAAAAGAGACGCCAGCTGAGAAGGATCTGCTGGACCTTCTTTTATGAAGAAGCCGGGGGCTCGTGGGTGGGCAATCATTCTAACACTGGTCTGAAACTCTTCTAAAATCTTATACCCAAACCCATCTGCAACCCTGCACGCAGCTTCCAGGTCTTCAAATCGAGAAGCTGAGAAAGGCATTCATCCAAATATTGCTTCAGGAGTCCAAGAGAAAATAATTGGCATTGCTCTTTGGTGAGGATAACCTGAATCCCAACTAATTTCTGGGTTTTCTCCTTTCTTTTGTCTTAAAATTCAATTGTAGCCCTAATGCATTTCTAACTTTAACTATTTTTTTTAGTAAGACTTTAATCGTAACTCTGTTCTTTCTCTAAACCTAACTCTTAACCCTTTAGTTCCCTACAATGAAAATCTACCTTGCCAGCTGGTCTGACAACATCAATAAACACTAATTTCAGGTTGAATATTGGTCATGACATCAGATAACAAAAGATTCTGTCAGGATAACGTCTAATATCGTTTCGTGCAGGCAGAATTAATAATAACTCATTCCAATCCGTACACTTTTCTTATTTAACTATAATTTTAATCCCAACCAATCCCTAAACCAAACATTAACCCTAACCATAATACATCCCTAATCCTAATGTTTTCTTTCTTAAACCTAAATCCATTTATACCTCTGACTTTTGTCTTTTAGACCATAATCTGACTGTTTTGTTATTTATCCTTGAACCATAAACCACAGTCCATCTCTAATTCCATATGTATTCCCTTAGAATTTAACCCTAAGGTGTATCCTGCACTAGACTTCAGGAAGCTTCAGGTAAAACCATTAATATATTGTCAGATATTATCAACCAATTAAAAAATGATATATTATTATTTTGTTTTCTCTTTTCCCTATATTGAATCTCAGTTCAGCATAATTATTATTATTTTTATGTTTATATGGTCTATATTTGTGTTTCTCATTACCCATTGTACTGACCTGTCCCACTGCTCATCTTTTCAATAAACAAAAAGTTGTTCACCCCCCCCCCCCCCCCCCCCAAAAAAAAAAGTACTTTAAATATTACGACTTTACTCTCCGGACTTTTCCTGGTAGGCTACTGTTTTTTTTTTTTTTTATCAGCCATGTCGCAGCACTGTCCTTGGTACATAACATTATTTGTGTATATAGCTTATTTAATTAAAGGTGCGGCATACAGTTTGGTGTGGCCTGGCAGGTAGTGTTCTCCTCCAAGCATGTTGATCCAATTTTCTTTTTACACACGCTTCGAGCACTGTAGCTTATATAACGGTGCAACTAATATATGTTTATTTTTATTTTTTTTACGGCAAAACAAGCTTAAAAAGTGCTTTACTCACTGAAAATAAACTGTGTTCAGAAGAGATAAGTGTGTAGATGAGTCCAGGGCTCATCAGGACACAGTATTTGCAGCTACTCAACATCACGGCATGCTCTCCCACCACGGCATCTTGCGGCGGGGGTGATAAAGCTGAAGCACAATATAGCTAGGCTAAGCTACTGGTAGCGACACCGCGCAAAATCTTAACACAGTTTTATCTAACTTTAGCACTAGAGCATTAATAAGTAATAAGTAGCAGTTGATAAATGTAGATAACTGATGGTAATCACAGCAGCCTTGTAACAGATCATGGGCAGAAAATGCTCCTTTCCCTCTGAGCTTCTTAAACTGGCAGCACAATTTGAGTAATTAATCTGCTTTTCTCTTTTAGCATTATGACTTTAACTTTACTCTCGTGACTTTTCCTAGAAGAGGATAGATTTTTTTTTAATTAGCCATGTCGCAGCGCATTGCATAACCCGGAAATGATGGTATATTGTATCAGTAGCTCAATAAGATTTGATGGTCTATTACGACTTTCCTGTCTAGACTCTCTCTCTCAGTACTAAAAGGAAATTTCTACAAACCTGGATGTTTGCATCACATACATGATCACATGATCACATCGAATTTAAAGTTGATGATACTGTGCCTGAGAAACGCTGGATGACTTTAGAATCACCCCTTCAGTCAGCCTGTGGGATCCGGCTTTTCTAACCGGCTTCATTTTGGTTCTCCTCCTGCTAATGATCTCCCAGTGCAGAGAGGATGGAAACTGAGTAAACGGTTCAGAGACTCCTCCAAAGCGTGCATCATTTCCAGCTTCTGGAAGTATTTAATATGAATATGTGCTTTAATAACTAAATACAGCCAGTAGCAGTGGCCAGATCTCTTTTTTTCCCCTCATCTATTACAGAACAAAATGAGATTCCAACCATCTGCTCTGCAAAAAAAAACAAAAAAAAAAACTTTCTATGGAGTGTGCTTTTTAAAACAAAATAAACAATTGTAATATCTTCAAAAGGCTGGATTTTATGGCTTTTAAAAATATGCAAATGCATGCGCATTTTAATAGATAATGTATGATTTGCATATCTTTGTCGTTTATGGGAATTCTTCCAATGGAACAAAAAAATACAAATATTCTAGCAATATCAGCAATCCACTGGCAAAGATTCATCCTGGTATCTAATATAATCTAATAAATATCTATATTCCAAAAGTCATAGGAGAGTATATATGTATATTGGTCATTACCAATGTAGTATAGTGTCACCACAGGGGAGGACAACTTGGGTGCACGCGCACTTGTATAAGTTGTGAGGTGTTATCTTGTGAGCGAGGTTGAGAACACAGGCCAGTATGTTTATGGCAACGTCTTGTGAATTATTGATATTTACAAAGTTATATGTACAGTTGTTATGCATTTAAAATGAATTGATTCACAGAAGTCATGAAATTCCACCAAGATTGCACAGTGCATCGGGTGGTAATGATTGTGACCGGTGGTATCTGGCTAGAATTACAGAGTACAGGAGACCCCACACACATTCTAGAGCTTCTACCAGTTTCCATGATTTTTAATGTGTTCTTCATCAAAAATGACTTCACTCATGCATCATCAACCAACAGGAATGAAACTTGATGGGTAGTCGTACCAAACTGTCATGGAGTGATGGTTCATCTTCAGTGACGAGTCCTGTTTTGGTCTTCGTGGAGAAGACCATGGTCAGCACCAAAATCAACATCCAGAAGATCGTGTCGGGATGCTCATTGCTATCTTACACCCCATCAACAGTCTATTTTCACCTGTCTGCGCTGTTAAAATAGCGTCAGAGTTTGGGAATATATCTATGCTGGGAAATACAGTTGCGCCACAGACTGATTAAAACTCAGTCAACCATCTAATCTTATCTTATTCAAAACGAGGCATTAATAACTTAAAAAGTGCACAAGAAGCTTATTAAAAATGAACATAGAATCATAGAATCTCTCTTTCTCTCTCTCTCTCTCTCTCTCTATATATATATATATATATATATATATATATATATATACGTATATATATATATTATCAGTACAGTAATGGCGGTGCATGGAACTGAAGCTAGCGTTATTGGATGTAAACAGTGTTTTTTTAATAAGCTTCTTCTGCACTTTTTAAGTATCGTTTTAAGTATCAGTGTTTTTCAGATTCTAGCAAGGAGGTGTGGAGCTACTTTGAGCTGGATAACGGTGGAAACAGCAATTTATTGGGGCACATTATGCCCTTACATGGTAGTTGTACAGAGTGCTGAGCAAAAAGTATAAAATTACTGGATCACAGAAAGAGTGGAGCAGGGCTATTCAACAAAGGTAAGTACTATTTATCATGTTTTACTACACTAAAAGTAAATTTCACAACAGATTTCTCCTTTAATAAATATGAACAAAGGTTTCCTATATCAAAATTTTGAATCATTTATGGTTCTTGCTAACTTTTATCCTTCTTTCGATTAGCACTGCGATCCTACAGTTCACTGAAAAAAGGATGAGTAAAATTGACTTTTTTTGCATTTGCTTTTTTAAAATAAAAATTTTATTTCATGTAAATTTAAGTAACTTCAATTCGGTTTTAAGACTTAAATTATACATAGAGTAAAAAAGTGAACTGAACTTCAGTCAATTCTTTCTTTTATTAAACTTTACTTCATTTCTGCATTTAATATTTCCTAAATACAATTACTTTTTTTTACAATTTACAATTTTACAATTAATTTATACAATATTACTTAAATAATAATATTTTAGTTAAAACACACATATTAAACTGTTTCAACACATGGATGGCATGTAATACATTTTTTATACTACTATATAATAAAAATAATGTATTACATGCCATCCATTTGTTGAAACAGTGAGACTTGGTAAAAATATTTAAATTATAATATATTATGTATCATAAATTATTTGAGTAATATTGTATAAATTAAGTCATTGTAATTAGTGTAGTTGTGTAATATAGTATGCAGAAATGAAGTAAAGTTTACTAAAAGAAAGGATTGACTGAAGTTCAGTTCACTTATTTACTCTATGTAACATTTAGGTATTGAAACCGAGTTAAAGTTACTTACATTTATCTGAAATTAAATTTACAAAAAAAAAGGAAATGCAGAAAGTTGAGAAACTTTTTTAAAGTAAATTTTACTCATCATTTATTTCAGTGTATACAGCACGCACAACCTCTACAGCTCTCTCTCAGCTCAAACTCACTGAACTTTAAAAGGGAACAGCCAGTTCATTTTACCAGCAGATTTATTTTGGGTTGTTCAGGTTGAATTAAGCGGTCTGGAACAATCCATTTCCAGGGTCTTGCTCCTTTTCTACCGTCCAGCGTCTCGTCTCTCCAGCAGGATCTGACCCCGGCACTGAGAGGATTCCTGCACACGGCAAGAGCCAGCATCGATTCGACTCCTACTTATTATCAGAGCATCTCCCTCGCACCAGGAGATCGGAACAGACACGCTCCGCTTCACTCCAGCTCACTACCAGGAGAACATCACAGATTTAGAGGCTGAGGCTTCGGGGGAAGAACTTCCATATCAACAGAGAAGTGGAGAAATGTCGAGTTTACTTCTTCTGAGGCGATGCGTCTTTATTACCCGGCTTTGAGGATTGATTTATTGAGGTGTACCACTGCCTGTCCAAACTCTGACTCCTCCTGAAATGAGAAAACTAGACTCTTCAAACAGTTTTAGCCTTAAAATTGTGCCTGATAGCATCAAGGCTTTAACCTCTGCCTAGTTTTGCTGATGTATCTGTTTAGCAATGCTGTTATAACAATGCTATGGTTTTAACCCTGCTATGGCTGACTGTTAGCTTAGCATAACGGCTAAACCACCCTAAACCTGCAGAGACTAGCTGATGTGTCTGTTAGCAATGCTATGGTTTTAACGCTGCTATGGCTGACTGTTAGCTTAGCATAACGGCTAAACCACCCCAAACCTGCAGAGATTAGCTGAGGTGTTTGTTAGCAATGCTATGGTTTTAACCCTGCTATGTGATGTATCTGTTAGCAATGCTGTTATAACAATGCTATAGTTGTAACCCTGTATTGACTGATGTGTCTCTTAGCAATGCTATGGTTTTAACCCTGCTATAGCTGACTGTTAGCATAACGGCTAAACCACCTAAAATCCTGCAGATCCTAGCTGCTGGGTCTGTCGGCAATGCTATGATTTTAACCCTCCTATGGTTGACTGTTAGCATAATGACTAAACCACCTTAAACCTGCAGACCCCAGCTGCTGGGTCTGTTAGCAATGCTATGGTTTTAATCTGATTATGACTGACTGTTAGCATAATGGCTAAACCACTCCAAACCTGCAAAGCCTGGCTGATGTGTCTGTTAGCAATGCTGTTATAACAGTGCTATAGTTTTAACCCTGTATTGACTGATGTGTCTGTTAGAAGTGCTATGGTTTTAACCCTGCTATGGCTGACTGTTAGCTTAGCATAACGGCTAAACCACCCCAAACCTGCAAAGCCTAGCTGATGTACCTGTTAGCAATAACAAACTATAACAATGCTATAGTTTTAATCCTGTATTGACTGATGTGTCTGTTACCAATGCTGTGGTTTTAACCCTGCTATGGCTGACTGTTAGCTTAGCATAACGGCTAAACCACCCCAAACCTGCAGAGATTAGCTGAGGTGTTTGTTAGCAATGCTATGGTTTTAACCCTGCTATGTGATGTATCTGTTAGCAATGCTGTTATAACAATGCTATAGTTGTAACCCTGTATTGACTGATGTGTCTCTTAGCAATGCTATGGTTTTAACCCTGCTATAGCTGACTGTTAGCATAACGGCTAAACCACCTAAAATCCTGCAGATCCTAGCTGCTGGGTCTGTCGGCAATGCTATGATTTTAACCCTCCTATGGTTGACTGTTAGCATAATGACTAAACCACCTTAAACCTGCAGACCCCAGCTGCTGGGTCTGTTAGCAATGCTATGGTTTTAATCTGATTATGACTGACTGTTAGCATAATGGCTAAACCACTCCAAACCTGCAAAGCCTGGCTGATGTGTCTGTTAGCAATGCTGTTATAACAGTGCTATAGTTTTAACCCTGTATTGACTGATGTGTCTGTTAGAAGTGCTATGGTTTTAACCCTGCTATGGCTGACTGTTAGCTTAGCATAACGGCTAAACCACCCCAAACCTGCAAAGCCTAGCTGATGTACCTGTTAGCAATAACAAACTATAACAATGCTATAGTTTTAATCCTGTATTGACTGATGTGTCTGTTACCAATGCTGTGGTTTTAACCCTGCTATGGCTGACTGTTGGCTTAGCATAACGGCTAAACCACCCTAAACCTGCAGAGACTAGCTGATGTGTCTGTTAGCAATGCTATGGTTTTAACGCTGCTATGGCTGACTGTTAGCTTAGCATAACGGCTAAACCACCCTAAACCTGCAGAGACTAGCTGATGTGTCTGTTAGCAATGCTATGGTTTTAACGCTGCTATGGCTGACTGTTAGCTTAGCATAACGGCTAAACCACCCCAAACCTGCAGAGACTAGCTGATGTGTCTGTTAGCAATGGTATGGTTTTAACGCTGCTATGGCTGACTGTTAGCTTAGCATAACGGCTAAACCACCCCAAACCTGCAGAGATTAGCTGAGGTGTTTGTTAGCAATGCTATGGTTTTAACCCTGCTATGTGATGTATCTGTTAGCAATGCTGTTATAACAATGCTATAGTTGTAACCCTGTATTGACTGATGTGTCTCTTAGCAATGCTATGGTTTTAACCCTGCTATAGCTGACTGTTAGCATAACGGCTAAACCACCTAAAATCCTGCAGATCCTAGCTGCTGGGTCTGTCGGCAATGCTATGATTTTAACCCTCCTATGGTTGACTGTTAGCATAATGACTAAACCACCTTAAACCTGCAGACCCCAGCTGCTGGGTCTGTTAGCAATGCTATGGTTTTAATCTGATTATGACTGACTGTTAGCATAATGGCTAAACCACTCCAAACCTGCAAAGCCTGGCTGATGTGTCTGTTAGCAATGCTGTTATAACAGTGCTATAGTTTTAACCCTGTATTGACTGATGTGTCTGTTAGAAGTGCTATGGTTTTAACCCTGCTATGGCTGACTGTTAGCTTAGCATAACGGCTAAACCACCCCAAACCTGCAAAGCCTAGCTGATGTACCTGTTAGCAATAACAAACTATAACAATGCTATAGTTTTAATCCTGTATTGACTGATGTGTCTGTTACCAATGCTGTGGTTTTAACCCTGATATAGCTGACTGTTAGCATAATGGCTAAACCACCTAAAATCCTGCAGATCCTAGCTGCTCGGTCTGTCAGCAATGCTACGATTTTAACCCTGCTATGGTTGACTGTTAGCATAACGGCTAAACCACCCCAAACCTGCAAAGCCTGACTGATGCATCTGTTAGCAATGCTGTTATAACAGTGCTATAGTTTTAATCCTGTATTGACTGATGTGTCTGTTAGCAATGCTATGGTTTTATGTACTGTTAGCAGAATGGCTACACCACCCTACACCTGTAGAGCCTAGCTTATGTCTGTTACCAATGCTATGGTTTTAACCCTGCTATGGCTGACTGTTAACAGTAATTTAAAGTCATGCAAGATCTTTCATCTTTTTGAATGGGTAGAGACTAAAATACTTTCCCTACTAGCATGCATGCTACCAGCAATCTGATTGGTTCTTTTTGTCCTTGAATGGATGCCAGTTATATTAATATTTCAAGTTTAATACTGTTTATATTACTAAATATCAGTGGTTGGTCTCTTCATTAATAATAATGATCATTAATAATCTCTGATCCTGCCAAACCCAGCTGTTAGCATCACCTTGCAAACACGCTCTAACTATGTGGATCAGGGCTGTTTACCAGTTAGCATCACAGCTATCCTGCTGTAGACCTTAAATTTCAAACACTGCACTGTTTTAATATATTTGAATAGATGCTTGTATCTAAATGAATGAGCATGCTGCACTCTATCATCTTGCATGTGCAGTGCAATGTATGTTTGGTCATAATCTTGTCTGTTAGCATCACTAGTCCAACCCTGCCAAGGCTGACTGTTAGCATCTTGGGTAGCTAAGCACTGAAGCTTATTATTATCTTATTAGAATTTCCATCACACCAGGAGATTCAAACAGACTTCCATATGGTTTATCTATGGAGCGAATTTTGTGCCAAAAGTTTTACACAAAAAAAATAAAATCCGTAATTAAAATTTTAAGAATCAAAAGGAAAAAATGTATGTTGCAAATTTAAAAGAGAAATAATCAATAGCAAATATATATTTTTAAATATACTTGGTTACTTTTTATCCTTTGCAGTTAATAAAAAAAATACTGTTTGAATTTTGCCAGTCTTTGCTTTTATTTTTGTGTTTTTGTGAATTTTCTGTGGATTTTTCTGCTAAAGAATATCACAGATCTAAGGCAAAGGTTATAGCACTAAAGCTTCCGTATCTACAAAAATATATATACAATAAAATAAAGAAACACTGCATTTATTTCTTCAGACATGATGCTCCTCTTCTACCAGACTTTGAGTAACTCTTTGAGGACGGATTTATTGAGGCATGCATTGCCTGTCAAGAACATTGCTTTTTCTCCTGAAATTAAAATGTTTTCCCAGTTTGTTTTCAATTAAGTGAAGAAAAACCTGCAGATGTGGTGCTGCTTTAAACAGCCTCATGCTAATCCTTCGAGTTCGCTCATCTTCAGCACTTCAGACTGATTACTCTGCTATAAAAAAAACAGGTTCTGCTTAAATAATGATTTGACAGTTTACCTTTTTCCAAGCTATTATTCTGTAAGAGCATCGACTGAAACTGGTGCTGTCAAAGTTAACATGTTAATAATGATTTAATTATAGATTATTAATGCCACTATATAAATACACTGGTCACTTTGCTATAAAATATATGGGATTGGATGCTCTATCAACACTCCTAATGAACTGTGTAAGTATATTGGAGCTGCATGGATCTGATCTCCATTAGGAACCTCTACAACTCTTTACATGTGAAGACATCTGGCATGTTGCAGCGTTAAACATGCATTACACACTACGTCTTTTTGTGTAGCTCAGTAAATATGACTAATATGACCCTATTTTAGTGATCTATAGTTGAGCCATCAACGGTGTACCATGCATCTTGATTTAGGGTATGTCTGTGTGTCTTTGCTATCATAACGATGGGAAAAGTACACCTTGTGCAACTCAAAACATGCAAGAGGCATGTACTAATTCTCTTGATTAATTATGGGTGTGGTTAATTTTGTGCGTAACGTGAAATAAACCAATCAGAGTGTCACTCGCTCATCACTACCTTTAAGAACCAGGTGTACTCTGACTTTGGCGGATAGCTATTTTAACAGTGCAGCTACCTGGACGTGTCCAACTCTTCTCAGCAGAGGAAACTGAGCTGCTGGTTCACGTTCGTTCATGTTGATTCACGGCTAATTCACTGCCAAGATAGCAATGAACATCTCACTGTTGGCGTCTGACTAGGATGTATTCAGTCAGTGGAGCATGTGTTTTTTTGTTGTCAAGGTAGCAATATACCTCATTTCCAAACCACCACAACCATTACCGTAGATACAGCTCTGCAAAAACTGAAGAGAGCACTTTAGTTTCTGAATCAGTTTCTCTGATTTTGCTATTTATAGGTTTATGTTTTAGTAAAATTAACATTGTTGTTTTATTCTACTGTATAAACTATGGACAACATTTCCCAAATTCCAAATAAAACTATTGCAATTTAGAGCATTTTCTGTATTTGCAGAAAATGAGAAATGGCTGAAATAACAAAACAAAAGATGCAGAGCTTTCAGACCTTAAATAATGATGCAAATATATATATATATATACAAGTTCATATTCATATAATTTTAAGAGTTCAGAAATCAATATTTGGTGGAATAACTCCGGTTTTTAATCACAGTTTTTTTTTCATGCATCTTGGCATCATGTTCTCCTCCACACAGCTTTTGGATAACTTTATGATAAACACACCTGGTGCAAAAACTTAAGCAGTTCAGTTTGGTTTGGTTCTTCCTCTTGATTATATTCCAGAGGTTTTCAATTGGGAAAAATCAAATGTTTGGTAAATAACTCATCATTTTAAAGTGTCTCTTTTTTTTTTACAGAGCTATATTTTCACACACACTGTTGCTATAGTTGCTCAGTTTCCAATTCCACATCTTCCACAAAACTCCATGCATTCCTTTATTCATACTGACCCACACTCATGTATATGCAATTTTCTCTTTTTTCACACCCCTCGTTTCTCTCACTTTAGCTTTGCAGCCATCCTGGTCCACAACACCAGTTGTTCTCAAACAGGTCCTCAGGGACTCCCAGATGGTCCAGATTTCTGCTCTATTTTTTACTCCATCCTCATGTTTGCGGGATGGTCGGGCGCTTATATCGAGACTGTCTGGGGCGTCCCTGAGGAGAGGTTTGAGAAGCAGTGCTTCAGACGGTGTACTGTGAGCTGCGAGGGTGCTCAGATCAATAACCCACTAAAACTGCTTTACAAACACCAAATAAAGTGTGGCAGAGCTGTGGGAGCTTATGAAACCAGAGCAGCTCAGCACTTCTGAAGAACCTTTGGTGAAACTGGGGCTTCTTCAGCTTTTGTGGCTTGTTTATTACTGAGTTCGAGCACAGAAAGTGTTGGGACAGTAAAGAAAATACTCTCCCAGCTCTAAACTACATGTACTCTGACTTTGACTTTTTACTTCTTTTTTGGTCCTTTAACACTTAAAACCCTACGGACGGATTTTCCGTTCAAAACAGCACCTTGTGTTTTCAGCTTAATTACTCAGGAATCCCTTCACATAAACATAATCCATATATGATTAGAAAGGGTGGAACTTACTCTTTCTAAAAATAGTAATGACACCACAGTGCGGTAAAGCTAAATCTACAAGAAACCCATTGAGAAAAACACCTAAAAAAGTGAAATCTTCTTCCCCAACCAATATTATTTACCTTTAGTGCTTCAAACATATTTATATGATGTTTTCAAACCAAATCGTCCACAGAAAAAGTGTGAAACTACCTGCTTTACTCAAACTAAAGCTAGGTATGGTGTGCGCACTACTTTATATAGTTTTTAATCATTTTACTTGCACATTTTTACTAAGTAGTTATTTTGCACTAAACTAAATTTTTATTTATTTAGACTAAAAAGTTTACATTTTTGGGTTAATTTGTTGACACACATTTCTGCATTTCGGATTAAAGTTACTGCAACAGATTAAAGTTAAACAATAAAACTTGGGACAGTCAATAATTTCACTCTATAATGTTGTCATTGCTTTTTCAACACTTAAAAGAGGTTTTGGCACTGAAGAAACCAATTGGTAAAGTCCAGTATGCTCTTTTGTCACAGCCATGGCTTTGTAATAATGTGTGCAGCATGTGGTTTTGCGTTGTCTTGTTGAAAAGTGGGTGCATGGATGTCCTTAATATGTTGCTCTAATATCTCAATGTACTTTAATGCTGCATTATTTGTTGCACTGACACACCCTATATCATGACAGAACCCTGGACTTTAGACTTGCTCATGAGCAGAGAAGTGGACGGCGCTTCTGGACATGGTGAACATAAGGCTTCTGTTCTGCACAAGTAAGTGTAAAAAGCTAGTAAAAAAAAAGTAGTATTAGTGAATGTAACTCTGTATGGTAAAAAGAAAAACATAAAAAAATGTCAAAGAGGGCGCTGAGTGGTCCAGCAGTCTAAAGCGCTGCCACTATGAGCAGGAGGTCGCAGGTTCGAACCCCCGCTCATGCAGCTTTGCCATCAAGCTGCCGGCGCTCAGAGGGAGCAAAATTGGCCCTGCTCCCTCTGGGTGGGTAGATGGCGCTCTCTCCCCACATCACTCTTACGGTGATGTCTGCAGCACAGGGCGTCTGTGAGCTGATGTATCGGAACTGAGTTGCTGCGCTTTCCTCCGAGCGCGCTGTGATGCTGCTCGGTAATGCTGCATCAGTAGCAGCTCGAAAAGAAGTGGTGGCTGACTTCACATGTATTGGAGGAAGCATCTGTTAGTCTTCACCCTCCTGGTGTGTTGGGGCATCACTAGTGATAGGGGGAGTCCTAATGAGTGGGTTGGGTAATTGGCCGTGTAAATTGGGGAGAAAATGGGAAAAAATAGAAAAAGAAAAAGTCAAACAAATCAGAATATGTTCTATATTTTAGATTGTTTAAAGACCATAAAAATGTTATGATGAAACTGGCCTTAAATTATTACCACCCTACAGGTGGTAGGGTAGTAGCACAATGCAGCAAAGACAATTTTTTTTTATTATCTCTGAAAAAAGGTCTTTGAACCAATTACAAAAACCCATTTTGCTGTGCAACTTTAAGATATTTCCTTGCTTATTTCTGATTGGCTCTTTGAGTCATATATATAAAAGCGGGAGACTGTTTAGAGGAGATCATTCAGAGATGTTCTGGTTCAGTACGATGGGTCCTGTCAGTGTGAACTTGTAAGGCAGGGATATATAAGGCCAAATGAAACACTTCTTACAGATTAAACTTTAGACTTTCACACAGTAACATTTGCAAAACTGTGGTGATTTGTTGCTCAGTGTCACTGGCTTTTAACCCTTTTGTTGCTTAACTTGTAGTATTAGCAGGTCGCTGTTAAGCAAGTTACTAACTTTGTTAAAAGCAGCTGACCTCTCCCAACACAGATGTAACTTGATACCCCTCTGCACTGTAGGAAAGCCTATAATGCATCCTTTTCTCTTTACAGAGCTCAGCGCGATGGCAAGAACGAAGCAGACCTAAGCAGTCTCTGTTTAAAGATCAAGCTCCCAGACTTCTTGTCTCTTCACTGAAAACCAGCGTCTCTATCCAAGCTGTTTTAAAAGAGCAAGATCAAAGAAAGGAGCCAAGCCAAGCGCGCAGCGCACCGCACCGCAGCGCAGCACCGCGAGGTGCCTGCGAGAGCCAAGTAAGAAGACCTAATGGCGTCTGTTGCCTCACGTATCAAGCACTGGGTTAAGCTGAAGTTCATCGGCCATGACGACCCCCCTGAGAGGAACATTGTGGGCCGGATGATTTTAGATTCTCATTGGATAACTGCTCAAGATCTACTATCTTTCATTGGACTCCCCAACAAGAAGGAGTTTGAAGTATGTTTTAAGGAACAAAGAGCTTTTTCAACTTTTATTGACAATTTTAACAACAATACTGAGAAATGGAAAGATTTTGAAATTTTTTCCCCAAATGAAGATGAAGTCAAGAACATCATTGTCAAATTCTGGACAGGAAGAATTCAAGATGAAGACATCGAAACTTATCTGAAAAGATATTGTGATATCCTGAAACCTGTCATCAAACCAACAGACAATCTTGGATTATGGTACGGTGTGAGGAAATATGTGGTCAAGATGAAGAAAACAAATGGACAAATTATGCGAATTCCTAATTCAGTTTCTTTGGGGCCTTATACTGGCAAAATCAGCTATCCTGGACAAGTTTCTGCATGTTTCATATGTAACTCTACTGAGCATCAAGCAAGAGAATGCTCAGAAACAAAGTGCTGGCAATGTGGTAGCCTTGGGCATAAATCAAAAGACTGCAGCAGTGTGCCTTTGTGCAGTTTGTGTGGAGAAAAAGGGCATAATTACTTCAACTGCCCCAATTCTTACGCGAACAGATCCAGAATGTCTAATAACAACCAGACAAGTACATCAAGGGATCCAACACTGTCTGCAGTTCTAAGACCAAGAACCCAAGAAGAAGCAGCTTCAAGACCAAAAGCTCAAGATCATACAGTCACAAGACCAAGAATCCAAGAAGAAGCAGCCTCAAGATCAAAAGCTCAAGATCACACAGCCACAAGACCAAGAACCCAAGATGAAGCAGCTCAAGACCAAACAGTCACAAGACCAAGAATCCAAGAAGAAGCAGCTATAAGACCAAGACCTCAAGATCACACAAACACAAGACCAATAACTCAAACTCAAATGGTTCCAAGACCAAGAAACCAAGATCATGCAGTAATTGAAGATTTTCCACCTCTCCCAAGATCAAGTTTCCCAGTAACCCCACCAAAGAATAATAGTCACAAAGTTAAGTCTACACATCAAGACAAAGGAAAGCAAAAGATTAAAGTTCCAAGTATCCAGCCTGCAACGCCGACAAGTACTCCAAGAACGTCACCGAAACAACGTACTCAAAACACTGGGGAGACATCTACAGAAGGTGACTTTAGCTCTGATTCCTTAACACCTCAAGCACCAAGATGTCTCACCCACCATCCAAGAAAGACTCAGCAAAAGACACTGACCAATGACGAAATAAATGCGTTATGGTCTCTCTCTGTTACGGAATATAAAAGAAAGAGACATTCGTCGACTGAAACAGATGGTGGAAATTCAACGCTGCAGCCAAGACCCAGTAAACCCACCTCATGAAGACTCAGCTTTAACTCTGCACCTGTTGTGATTTTATTTCCTTTGTGGTATGTCTTTTAAGACTCTCTTAATTGCGAGCTGTAACATCAGAAGCATTCAATCAAAAAGATTTCAATCTACTAAATTAAACAAATTTAAGAGAGAAAAATTAGACATTGTCTTCTTACAGGAAACACAGTTAACATCCTTTAACGATGCAAAGGAAGCTCAGTGTAGATGGGGTATAAATACTTCTGTTTTCTCTGTCGGACCAGACAGAGCAGATGGAGTCGCTATTCTATTTTATAATAAGGTTAATATAATAAAAAAAAAGAGAAATAATTCCAGGAAGACTTCTATTTATTGATGTGTATATTAAAAATATCAAAATTAGATTAATAAATATATATGCTCCACATAAGAGGAGTGAAAAATTTAATCTGTTTAGAAAATTAGAAACAATAATGAATGTCAGTTTTCCTATTGTAATCTGTGGAGATTTTAACACAATAACAGACATAAAAGATACCACAGCAAAGTCATGTTTAAACATTACACGAGATGGTGAAATTCTTAAAGAATGTATGGAAAGAAATAAATTTAATGATATTTTTAAGTTAGTATATCCTAATAAAATTGATTATACATATTATGGTTATTTAACAAATACACGAACAGTAGACAGAACTGCAGACAGAGTATATATTAATGAACACTTTAAAGCTCTCATATAAAACTAAAATGATTATAAACTCTGACCATCTAACTATTATAAGCAAAATTCAATTTGGGAATCAGCTAAATAAATCACAAGGGTGTTGGAAAATGAATTCACTTATCCTTAAAAATAAGGACATGATAGCAACACTTTACGATCAAATAGAGGGGACTTTAACACTTAAGGATTTTCTAAACTCTGATGGTGAAATATGGGAATTAATTAAAATACGATTAGCTGACCAAAGTAAACGTTTAAGTATAGAATTAAATAAAGAAAGAAATAAAATATATAGTTCACTAGTCAGAGATTATATTAATTTAAAAAAGAAAAAAAAAAGACTAAATATATTTTATCTTTATTAAAGATAAAATAAATGAAAACGAAGTAAAAAAAATATATATGTTCCGACATCAGATGATGACAAACAAAAACTTGAGCTTGAAAATATCTTTTATAATGTTTCTCAAAAAAATTCTAATATTACTAAAATTGCACATAATGGAAATATTACTACAGAATTAGAAGAAATTAAAGAAAGAATTAAAGAGGTATGTAAAGAAATGTATAAAAAGATAGATATAGATAAAACAATTATTGATAATTATTTAAAAGCTTTAAAACTACAACAAGTAGAGCAGATAAATAATGACATTACAGAAGAAGAAATTTTGAAAGCTATTAATTCTCTAAATGATTGTAAATCTCCTGGGCCTGATGGATTGTCCGCCGAGCTTTATAAAAAATGTAAACATCGATTAGTAAAAACTTTAAAATATGCGTATGATGAAGGAATTAAAAACGGAAAAATGCACGAGTCTTTTTTACCAAGGTATTTTAACTCTTATTCTGAAGAAAGGGCCTGAAGAAAATCTAAATAATTATAGACACATTACACTTATGAACATGGACTATAAGGTTTTTGCAAAAATCATAGCTAACAAAATAGAAGAACATCTGGGCATGATTGTTGACGATGAACAATCGTGCGCCATTAAAGGAAGATATATGTGGGACAACCTAAATACACTAAGGGAGATCATTTTGACCAAACAAGAGTCACATTTTTATTTAATTGCTCTAGACCAAAAAAAAGCCTTCGACCTTATATCACAGGAATATATATGGTGTGTCCTCAAAAAATATGTTTTTTGTGAACATTTTATTAATTTGGTGAAGTGTCTGTACGCAAAATCTATAGTAAAAGTAAATGTCAATGGCCAACTGACAGAGCAATTTGAGATTTCGAGAGGTGTAAAGCAAGGTTGTCCACTCAGTGCAGCTTTATATATCCTAGCAACTAGTCCTTTAATTAAATGCATCAAAGACGATCCCAGAATACAAGGTGTCCAAATTAATGGTAATAAATATGTCATATTCGCATACGCGGATGATATTACAGTTCTGGTTAAATCTAATAAAGATCTCGAATATATATATGAACATTTTAAAAACTATGAGATGGTATCTGGTGCTGAACTAAACAAAGATAAATGTGAATGTGTATGGATTGGAGACACAGGGAGTAAAAGTAAATTTTCAATAGACATTCAAGAACAAAAACAAATAAAGATTTTAGGCATATATTTTGATAACAATCAGTGTGTTGATTTTAACTGGTCTAAGAAAGAGGTGGAAATTGATAAAGAAATCGAAAAATATTCTAAAATAAAGTTGAATTATAAAACAAAAATAAATATTATAAATACTTTTATTTTACCAAAAACCCTTTTTTTAGCTTCGGTTTTTCCGCCCACACAAAAATGGGCTGTAAGAATAAATAAGAAAACGTGCACATTCATATGGGGAAGCTACAGAGAAATAGCTAAAAGAGATTTACTATTTAAACACAAGAAAAAAGGAGGGTTAGGAGCAATAAACATCGTTCTTAAATTTAACATCTCTTTCTGTAAAATAACTGCAAACGCAATAGAAAGAGAAACTAAATGGATAGGTGACAAAAATCAGTGGGTAAGAAAGCGTGGCCTTAAACGAAATTCCATCCCTTATTATAAATTAATTTATCTAGACTTTATAAATAAATATAAACATCTTAAAATAAACTGGATTACTGAAACAAATAAGAATATATATAAAACAATACAAGAAGCCGATTATGGCGAAATGGCTAATTATAATGGACTAAATAATTTAGAAACTGAAAAAACTGTAAAAAATCTTATGAGCTTTAATCTAACAGAAAATATAAAAGATACTGCCTGGTTAATAGCAAATGAAAGATTACCTGTTAAAAGATTGTTAAAATGGAATTACAACGTGGACAGCCCGACCTGTCCTATACCAGATTGCCATGCAGAAGAAACAATAGATCACTTAATTCTTGAATGTCATAGAGCAAAATTAATCTGGGATTTTTCTGAAAAAATCTTTAAATTTAAAATAACCTTTGACTTAAAAACCATAAAATACGGAATTAGTAAAGAAAACCCCTCGAGATCCCAAATAGATTTCGTATGGTTATGGGTATGTATTGTTAAAAATAAAATGTGGAAAACTCGATGTAAGATTGCTATGGATAATTGTGTAATTCCAGGTCTCTGTGTTTTAAAACAAGCTCTTGCTGATATTAAAAAAAGAAGAAAAGATTCTGAAAAATACTTAAATGATGTTGGAAATACATTTGTTTTATTTTAAAATGTTTAGAATTTTGTATGAAACTGTAACCTGTATTTTATTTCTCACTTTTATTGATGTATGTAACAAGGATGTAATGATGAAACATGACTGGAATTTTCTGTATGTACTGTTTTCTTGTAAATTGACTTGTAAACAAACTTTAATAAAATTTATATAAAAGAAGAATATTGATGATAGTTGGATGATACATGGCTTATTAATTATTACTTTGATAAAATACATGGAGAAACAGCATCAGGCGGAGTTATTTTTCTTGATAATCACACCTCTAGGATACATGTAGATACTAAAAACCTGACACTCAGAGCAGCCTTTCAGTATTTTAATCAGGACACACAAAGAAAACTATATACAAAAATGTAAACTTTTTAATCTAAATCAATAAAAAATTAGTTTAGTGCAAAATAACTACTTAGTAAAAATGTGGAAGTAAAATGATTAAAAACTATATCAAGTAGTGCGCACACCATACCTAGCTTTAGTTTGAGTAAAGCAGGTAGTTTCACACTTTTTCTGTGGACACTTTTGAGTCTTTATTTACTGATATTATTTGGTTTGAAACATCATATAAATATGTTTGAAGCACTAAAGGTAAATAATATTGGTTGGGGAAGGAGATCTCACTTTTTTAGGTGTTTTTCTTAATGGGTTTCTTGTAGATGTTTTTCCGCACTGGGATGTCATCACTATTTTTAGAAAGGTAAGTTCCACCCTTTCTAATCATATATGAATTATGTTTATGTGTGATGGGATTCCTGAGTAATTAAGCTGAGAACACAAGGTGCGATTTTGGATGTAAAATCCGTCCGTAGGGTTCTAAGGGTCAATGATGAAGACTGAATGCAAACTTACTGAAAAGCGATAAAGAAAGCTGAAACTTTTGACGAGCCGTGTGGAAAAAAGTCATAATTCTAGATACAAACACATTTAAATGAATTAAAACTGCGTCTCTGGGAGTAGCAGCAGTAACGGCAGTGAGCCGCCAGCAGCTCATTCTTCTTAATTCAGACTCACAGCATCGGGGTGACCATGAATCTCCTCCAGCTCTGCCGCAATATCTCATAAAACCCACCGGTTCCTCCTGTGCATCTCTCGGCAAGTCGTTGCATATTTGATGAGGTCACTCCCTCAGCTGGAGGCGGAGAGAGGCTTTAATGTGATATTCGCTCGCTGTTCTCGTAACCACTTGTTCAAATCATGTTCGGGCTGCTCGCCGACCGACGCCGAAAAATACAAGTGCACTGTTTCATTATTTAGACCCAACTTTTACCGAAAACAAACTCTGACGAACTGCTTACTCCTAAAAATACGGTCTATATTAACATGAAGACAGCGTAACACTGTAATAGTGTTTTATAGCTGCGCATTATTATACTATACTAACTCATCATCTGAAGCCTGGTACTGAGATCATCAAACTAAATAGAAAAGCTGAAACCAAACCAAATCTGGTTCTTCTGTGGCTTTCTGAGGTCTTTAAATTGGGATCTAAGGATCCAGACCATATATATATATATATATATATATATATATATATATGCTTTGCTATTTACAAAAAAATGCAATTTGTTTTGTTCTGAGGCTAAATAATAGTGTGGTAAATAGGCTTTAATGATACAGGTGCATCGCAAAAAATAATTTAGAATATAATTTTTAAAAAGTTACTTTATTTCATTAATAAATCAGTAAAAAATGTGAAACTCATATATTATATAGATGTATTAAACACAGAGTGATCTATTTTAAGTGTTTATTTCTTTCATTGTTGATGATAAGAACCAAAAATGAAAACAGAAAAAATCTATAAAAAATGTATATATATTTATATAAGTTTCACATTTTGAACTGAATTACTGAAATAAAGTAACTTTTCAATGATATTGTCATATTTGAGATGCACCTGTATCTGAGATTTTTACCCCAACCAAGGGGAAAGTCACATGAGTCACATGCTGGGGTACATTAAGGAGTGAACTTGCACTGCTGAGTTAAATTTACAACTAAATTTGCACTGCTGAGGTAAATATATGACTACAATTGCATTGCTAAGGTAAATTTATGACTAAAATTGCACAGCTCAGGTACATATATGACGAAACTTGCACTGCTGAGGTAAGTATATGACTAAACTTGCACTGCTGAGGTAAATGTATGACTAAAGTTGCACTGCTGAGGTAAATGTGCCGAAACTTGCACTGCTGAGGTAAATTTATGACTAAAATTGCATTGCTAAGGTAAATTTATGACTAAAATTGAACTGCTGAGGTAAATCCATGACTACAGTTGCACTGCTGAGATAAATTTATGACTAAAATTGCACTGCTGAGGTAAATATATGACTAAACTTGCACTGCTGAAGTAAATATATGACTAAACTTCCACTGCTGAGGTATGTTTACCACTTAAGTTGCACTGCTGAGGTAAATTTATGACTAAAAATCTACCTAGCCTAGGTGTTGTAGGCTATAGTGTCATGATGTTTACTCTATAGCATTTTATGAAATGAAAATGAAACCAAGAAGAAAATAAATGTAAATCTAATTTATTTACCTATAAATTGCAAAGCAATTCATTAATCTACAATTAAGGCATGAAAACTAAATAATCTGAGTATTATTAACTTAAATAATTTCAGTTTATCTTGGCTGACATTGCATATATGCTGACACATATATTATAGGTGTTCCCCAGAGCAACTGGCAGCAAATTCAGTGCTTTTACACATTATTCGCTTCAAAAGACATAAAGAAAACTAAATTATGTGTGACAGCACAGGGAAAAGTGCAGATTTATTATATGTTTAACGTATTATTTAGTGTTATACATGCTGTATATGTGTTGTATATGTTATATCTCTGTATGTATCCTCCGTATATTGATGCATCCCTCGTTGCTGTATGATTGAAAGCTCTGAAGGGGGGATGCTGTGTTTCATAACACAGAGATCAAATCACAGAACAGTTCTCCCTTAGCATTAGCATAACTGCTAACTCTGCTCCCTTCCCCTTTCCCATCACTGCCGGTAGATTCTCATCATATTTCATTTTTATATTTCACAAATCAGCCTGTGATTAAAGTAATCCTAACTGGAGCTTCAGGAACCTTGTACAAAATGAATCACTGAAAATAGAACCAATACCCTTTTAATTAGACAGAGATATTAAAATATATGGACTTTTGATCAGTAGGAATTAGTGCTGTTGATGTTAACGCAATGCTAAACTAGCACAGCAAAATGTTTAATAACTGGGTGTCTTTGGGAGCTATTTATTGCGTTTTTTTATGTTATATTCAACATTATATTAATTTGTTTTTTTTTTCTGCCTTTTTAGGGATGCACCATATATTTGGCAACCACAATCATTTTGCCAAAAATGCCAAAAAAGCACTTTTGGTGTTCAGCTGAACAAGTAAAAAGGCTGAATAATTAATACAGAACAATGACACATTTTAAAGACTTGAGGTTCAATGCTGAGGTAAATTTGGGACTAACATTGCACTGCTGAGGTAAATTCATGATTACTACTGCACTACTGAGATAAATGTATTACTACAATTACAATGCTGAGGTAAATTTCTGAGTAAAATTGCATTGAGGTGATTTTTTATATTAGGTGATTAGGACTATAATTGCACGGCTGAGGTAAATGTATCACCAAAATTGCACTGCTGAGGTAAATATATGACTAAAATTAGACTGATGGCATAAAGTTAAGAATAAATTGCTCTTTTGAGGTAAATTTATCACAAAGTGCACTGTTGAGGAAATGTATGATTAAAATTGCACTACTGAAGTAAAATCAGGACTACAATAGCATTGCTGGGGTAAATATATGACTACAATTGCACTGCTAAGGTAAATTTATGACTACAATTGCACTGCTGAGGTAAATATATGACTGAAATTGCACTGATGAGGTAAATTTATGACTACAATTGCATTGCTGAGATAAATGTTTGACTACAATTGCACTGATGAGGTAAATGTATAACTACAATAGCACTGCTAAGTTAAATGTATGACTACAATTGCACTGCTGAGGTAAATTTAAGACTACAATTGCACTGCTGAGTTTAATTTATCACTAAAAAGCACCACTGAAGTAAATATATAACTACAATTGCACTGCTGAGGTAAATTAAATGCTAAATTTGAACTTTTTATGTAAATATATGACTAAAATTGCACTGCTGAGGTAGATATATGACTAAACTCATTCTTATTCTTCTTATTATTTTATTTGATTTTTTTCTGTATTTTCTAATTTGTGAAGCACTTTGAATGACTGTAGTGTGTGCAAGGTGCTGTATAAATAAACTTGCCTTGCCTAAAAGTGCACTCCCAAGGTTAATTTAGCACTACAATAGCACGGCTGAGGTAAATTCATGACTAAAATTGCCCTGCTGAAGTACATATATGACTACAATTGCACTGCTGAGGTACATTTGTGACTAAAATTTTATTTTATACAGTTTTATTTGAGTTTTCATGTACAGTTCACTCCAATGGTTCAATGAGATCAAAGCTGGTCTTTGATCATCTGCTTATCTAAATGAAAATATACTCTGTACTGGTAAGCTAGCTGGTTATCCAGCTCTTGACCAGCATAGAGGATGTTGCATTTGGTTTTGCTCATGCTTGGTCATGTTGGTCATCTGCATTGGTGATGTTGGTCAACCAGTGTGGTCATTCATGCCCATGACCATCTTAACCAGATGAACCAGTTTTTACCAGTTTAAGATATTAACAGCATTGTTTTATAGAACAAAGCATGTGTCTCATCTTAATGTACATATTTATAATTAATATTAAAGCAGATCTAAAATGTGCAACATTTCAACACGAAGCTCAGGAGATCTGTCTCAGAATGAGTCAGTGGGCAATTACCCCTAACCCCCGAACACGAGGCGTATAGAAAACCATCTGGACGTTTCATGAGTTTGTGTTTCAGTGTTTGGGTGAGTTGGTTAATTCATGCTGGCACCACAATCTGAAAACCAAGACCCGAGAAATTAACTTCAGACGTTAATTCCCTCATATTGTACAGATTCTTTGGAGAAGTTGATTATATTAAATATTTATTGTATAATAATGTAATAATGCCAGGCTTGGCTCGGTGCCCCGCCGGTCTGAAGACAGCGCTCTGAAGTTCTGGGCGAGTTTGCTGTCAGCCCTCCAGAACCACAGACGGCCGGCGTGCCACTCTGACCCCGCAGCCATGAACACACTCTTTAATTCAAGATGCTGCACTTTATTTGCTTTAGGCAGAAGTTTAAATAATGTAATGTAATGCAAATGAAGTTTAAGTGCTGCATTCACTACCATTTAAAAGTGTGGACAGTAAATAATTCAACATTTAGACTGGAATAGAAAACTCAGTTACCATATTTTTTCCTTGTAATGGTGAAGCTGGGAGAAGCGCTTAATTAAACAAAACTGCAATTTAAAAAAAAAAACTTATTTTAAAGATAAATGAGTGACACACAGATTTCTCTCCTAAAAACTGTTTATTTGGGTGAGTAAAGCACTTCCGTTTATTTACAGTAAGCTTAGATTTCCATAATGTTGTCTAAGGTTGAGTTTCTCCAGCACTAAGGCTAGGTGCAGCAGCATTAGCATTAGCCGCTTGCTATCTTGGCAACATAAAACACAGATGCACCACTGTATGAATACAACCTAGACAGATGTCAACAGTCAGATGTTTATTGCTATCTTGGCGCATCACATTTCAAGCATGCCCAACAAGTGTTACACCTACGCTTTTTACACAAAAACATGGACACACAGCAGTGCACAAACCCAACTTTCACATCAACAATAAACAGAATACTTTACATTGCTGTTCCTGTAAATGAGCTGCTTGCACACCCTCACAATGTGAATGAGCAGGTCAGTTTCCTCTGCTGAGAAGTGCAGAAGTGCTGTGCTGTTAGAATAGCAATAGCCAAAGTCAGAGCACACCTGGCTCTTAAAGGGAATGATAAGCAAGTGACACACACACATTGGTTTATTTCACGTTACGCCCAAAACTCAGGCATAATTAATTAATTAAGTGAATTAATAAATGCCTTTTAGGGGTTTTGAGCCATGAAAGGTGTACTTTTCCCATCGTTACGGTAGCAAAGACACACTGACACGTCTTAAATCAAGCTGCACGGTGCACAGTGGTTGACAGCTCGCCTGTAGATCGATAAAATTAGGCTCTTAGTGTTAATATTAACTGTAACACTTATTTGGATGGTCCATTTTATAGCTTCATTCATGCTTAACATTTAACTAATATTCAACTGCATGTCTATTAAATAATAATCTTTAAATCTCACCTTAAACACAATCCTAAAATGTTAAGATCAGAGTTTGATTTGATTTGGATGTAGAGTTACATTCAGTGGGCGTCATGGTGGCATAGTGGTTAGCACATTCGCCTCCCAGCACTGGGGTCTTGGGTTCAAGTGTTTGGGTTCATCTGCGTGGGTTTCCTCCCACAGTCCAAAAACATGGAGATCAGATAAATTGTATATTCTACGTATGTGTATGTGTACGTGTAAAGTGTGTAAGTAAGTATGTTGTACGTATGTACGTTTTTGTGCATGTGTGTATAAATGTATGTATGACTGGGTGCCCAGGTAATAATTGGCACTCTGTCCTGCGTAAATGCTGCAGTGCCTGATGCAGTCCTCCAGGTTTACAGTTGTTTCCGGTTGAGAGTATGCTGTACGTTATTGGCTGTCACTTCTCACCGGTGTGTGGATTATGGAGTGCTGAGTATGAATGGTTGTGTGTAAAATGTGTAAACTGTAAAGCTATATAAGTTGAACATTGATTCATTCATTCATTCAATAAAGAATTATTTACTTTCACCTTTCAGTTCAATTGCATTTAATAGACATGCAGTTGAAAGCAGTGGCGGATGCCAGTCTTTCAAGGAGGGGAAGCTCAATTTCGGCCTACATCTTAAAATGTGTCAGTTTATTTATATGAAAATTCTTCCCTCCCTGAGATGGTTTCATCAAGAGGCGTGGCCAACAGTACAGTTTATGTGTTACAGCACTTCCTGTCTGCCAGCTCACTTTCTCATACCAGGACACCTGAAAAAGACCTGTTACTTTTCAGTACACCTTTTGCACCAAATTAATCTGAGCAGTTGATCTGCCCTGCTGTTTAGGTTTTTCTTCATAAGGAAGACTATTAAATGGCTTCACCAAAATCTGGTCCACAACATTAAAACTGTCTGACATTATGTGCAGCTTTCTAGTGTTTTGTGGCAGTGAAGGGGCTCAGCAGCACCCGCTGGACAGACACTGCGATAGAAATCAGAAAGAGTGATAGAAGTCAGAAGGAGTGATAGAAGTCAGAAATAGTGATAGAAGTCAGTCTCCAAACACAAGCAGCTACAAAAAAACACCAGAAATAGAAGCTCGATTTGTCGCTAGTCGTTTTTAACAAAGAAAATGCCGCTAAAAGGATTAGCAAAGTCTCCGGTTCAACTCAGAACAGAATGAAAATTAAAAGCTCCCAGCACGGATGTTTACACCAATTTTTCTCAGACAGAGCATCCAATCATCACGCAGAAGCTGAGCGCCCGGGCCAGCCGAGGCCAGCCCACTGCCCCATAGACCCCCAGAAACGCTGAGCGTCTGATGGGCGGGACAAAGCCCAGCATTTATCCAATGAATCATCTCGTTTCGCTGCACTCTTTGCTTCACTATTGAACTCTGTGGATGCTCAGCGTCCGCACTGTTTAAAGCAGCGCTGTGAAGCTGCGGGAATGAGTGAGAGGAAAGCTGCGTCGTTATCAGTGATAAGAAACTGACTCTGAACAATAGTTGAGCGCGCTGTCACTTATTTTTCCGACATTTTAGGGGAAGCTGAGCTTCCCTTGCAGTCCTAGAGCAATCACCTCTGGTTGAAAGTTAGTTGAATGTTGAAAGTTGAGCATCAATGAGGCCATTGACCAAATGGACCATCCAAGTAAATTGTTACTGAATTAACATCCTTGCTGTTTAGATTAGATTGAAAACACTAGACTGAAAACACATTAGATTGAAAGAGTTTTCTGTATAGTGATT
Organism: Astyanax mexicanus; assembly: GCF_023375975.1. Classification (NCBI taxonomy): domain Eukaryota; kingdom Metazoa; phylum Chordata; class Actinopteri; order Characiformes; family Acestrorhamphidae; genus Astyanax; species Astyanax mexicanus. Next base: position 17,228,734 of record NC_064427.1, on the reverse strand, counting down.
ATATAACATTCCAGTCACGGATAAACATAACTCATAACTTGCAAATACAGGGTGTGTGTTAACAGGCAGCATGTGTACACCTTAATTAATATCACTTGTCTCGGCTCAGCTGCATGGAGAGTTCACATGGGGATCATTAGCATTAGCGAGTCTCTAGCATAAAGACACTCTGGCCTTTCCCTCCCTCCCTCTCTTTCTCTCTCTCTCTTTCTTTCTTTTTTTCTCTCTTTTTCGTAGAGTTCCTCCAGGCGAGTGTGTCAGTTGGTTGGAATGGCGAGCGCTGCACGACCGTTCTCGCCACTGAAGAAGGAAGAAGAAGAAGTGGAAAAAAGCTCTGCGGTACAGATCGGCACCGTGACGAGTGTGTCAGGCCGATGTGTCCATCTGTCAGTCTCACTTACACCTCGCGCGTCTCCGTCTGTACGCACAGGCCTGCATCTCAACTCCTTCAGGGGGGGGAATAAATAGCCGTTTTGGCTCCGACAGACAGCAGAACACCTTTTTGGATGTGACCGTGCGTCTTTTGAAGGTGCTTACCTCCCTCCTCCCACAGCTTTACTGAAAGAGAGGTGTATAAAAAGAAGCTGCTGGAGTTCTGTGGCTTCCTGACAGCACAGGCAGAACTTCTTGTGCAGGAAGTGGAAGCGTAGGGAGCGTAGGGTGTCAGGAATGAGGTGACGAACTCCTGACGTTCTCCTCCCCGAGCCAAGCTTGGTGTTCTGGAGATGTTAAACTCACGCCGGCGAGAGATTTCACTATCTGACTTATTCATGAGGAGCAGACGTACCCGTGACAGGCCGAGACGGAGGTTTACGGCACGGAGAAGTGAGCTAATGGTCTCAACCCTCAACCAACCCGACCCACGGAAAAAACCCAGACATCTGGTCAAGTTGAGGAGCAGCTGTGGACCTAAATTCGGGTGTGTTTTACGGTGTAAAACCTTCATCACTGAGCTGTAAAACCACACAGTCCGAAGTGGGTTTAGTTGATGGGAAGTAGAGCTTAGATCCTCTGCCCGAACCCGACCTGACATCTGTTAACTGAAACTAATAAAAATGGTAATAAAAAAAACATGGTAACTAACTGGAACTGTACTGTGTGTTTTTTTTTTTTATATAAATCTAACAGAACCACTTTTAAACAAGATTACCCTTATAAAGGGTTTATAAAGGTGTTTATTATTGGTTATTAATTTGGTTGGAAATACTTTAAAACCTATTAATAAGCAGTTAATAAATATATGACAATGCAAAAACTGTGTTTTTTTCATCAATTAGCGTTAAACTTGTCATAGTAATATATTTGTCAGTATGTTTATCTCTTTACTATAAATTAAATGACTAAGCAAAACCACAGATTTGACACTGTTGTCTTTTCAATTGATGTGTTTTAACTGTTTATCAAAGGTTTTTAAACATTTACAACCTAATCAATAATAATTAATTAAGGAACTTATAAACCATTTATAAACCCTTTATAAATGTAGTCTTATTTTAAAGTGGTACCAAACTAACTAAAACTAACTGAAATTACAGATAGAAAACCTCTCATTTTCGCGTTTGTTAATTTATTCATAAGCGCTGTGTCCACTCCAGCAGTGTGAAAAAAACTAATAAAAACTAGCAAACCCCAGTCTAAAAAACAATTAAAACTAACTGACTTGGAAAAAAAATAAACAAAATAAAATTAAACTATAATGAAACATTCAAAACTACTATAACCTTGTAAGTAACAAATCAAACTGTCTAAAAAAATTGCACCAGTCAGAATGTTATAATCACGCAGCTCCTCCACGTGTCCGTGTTTAATTTGCAGCGCTGTGTTTAGCTGTTCTTGCACATTTTTTTTAAATAATAGGTCTGTGCTTCTTCAGTGTTGCAATGTTCATTAACATCATTATGAACAGATTTTGCTCATTTAAACAGCCTGAAAACAGACAGTTTATGGTTCGAATCAGGCTCGGGCTCATAATGACCCTTTTTTTTTGGGTTGGTTTGGGTCAGGCTCAGGCAGAAAGTGCACAGGCTCTGGCCGGGTCAGGTCAGATTTTGGGCCCGATCTAAGTTCTAATGGTAAGTGGGTTCCTTTGCCTTTCTTTGCCTTTCTTTGCCTTTCTTTGCCTTTCTTTGCCTTTCTTTTGCCTTCCTATGTTTTAAAATTTTCAGAACATTCATGGAGCGGAGTTCACGTGGAGCCAACCTCAATGGTCATAGTCATGCATTAAGAATCCTGTCATGAATTCTTAAACTCCATAGAGGCCATAAACTCCATTCCATCCAGGCAGCTACTGGCGCTTGGTCTGAAGCAACCGGTGAGTCACTGACATCCTGTGGAGATGCCCTACCTCTGCGTCTCGGCGCGTGTGGGACACTTCAGACAGCGTCCTCGCCAAAAGATACCCTAAAAAATAGACTCCACGTCCAAAAAAAAGAGTTGAACTCAGAAGAAATCAAGAGGAATCGAGGAGAAACTTGAGTGGAAAGGTGAGTAGAAGGTTGGGTTAGTCATAGAAACTGTCATAGAGCGACTTTTTCAGGATGACAGAGGGTCATCTTCAGTGAGGAATTCTGTTTTTGCCTTGTGTGGAGGCACTGTGGTCAACGCCAACATGTCACAATGTCACATGTCTAAACAGCCCAAAGTTATTTCAATGAGGTCCAGCAACCAAAGGTTCTAGCTTTTTTTTTTGCTTTTTTTCTGATTGGTTGCTGTGGTGGTGTGGTGCAGTGGATAACAACACCGCCTGCTAGTAATGCCACCACATCATGTGGGAGACTGGGGTTCAATTCCAGGTCTGGGTGACTGAATTAAGTCATTCTGGATAAGAGTGTAAGATAAATGTCATAAATGTAAATGATTGCATGCTCTGGTGTGGTACTTTCCAACAAGACAATGCTCATCCACATGCGGCTTGCATGTCAGACACTACAGATATTATATATCCAGTTGTATCACCAGACCTATCACTTATTGAAATGTGTAGGATGCATAATTAGCAGGGTTTGTTTGAGAATATACATTCAGCTAATTGGGATCGATTTTGGTGCACACCTTTAGGAACCTCTACAACTTGTCTGGCATGCATTACACATACAGGTCTGGAAAAAAAAATAAGAGACCACTTCAGTTTCTGAATCAGTTTCTCTGATTTTGCTATTTATAGGTTTATGTTTGATTAAAATGAACATTGTTGTTTTATTCTATAAACTATGGACAACATTTCTCACTAATTCCAAATAAAAATATGGTCATTTAGAGCATTAATTTGCAGAAAATGAGAAATGAATGAAATAACAAAAAAAGATACAGAGCTTTCAGACCTCAAATAATGAGTTCATATTCATAAAGTTTTAAGAGTTCAGAAATCAATATTTGGTGGAATAACCCTGTTTTTTAATCACAGTTACATCTTGCATCTTCGCATCATGTTCTTCTCCACCAGTCTTACACACTGCTTTTGGATAACTTTTTTACGCTTTACTCCTGGTGCAAAAAATTCAAGCAGTTCAGCTTGGTTTGATGGCTTGTGATCATCCATCTTCCTCTTGCAAAGCAAAGAAACTAATCATTTTTAAGTGGTCTTTTATTATTTATTTTTTTTCAGAGCTGAATGTTACACACAAATTCTGAATGTGTAAGTCAATATCTGGTAGCTTGGTTTATTTTCCTTATGAATAGCACTGTTATCTGCAATTCGACAACTCTTTTGTTAATTATTTCTTTATTACAAGCCTTAAAAATGAAAGAGAAACCTACTATAAAACTTTTGAGCGAATTGTTGAGCATGCTAGCCAGCTAACTTCTTCTAACCTCCTGTCAAAAACGCCACCACTGCTGTAGCTTCAGGCCCGGCCACGGCTGGAGACTATCGTCAGACAGTCGCCTGTCCAAACACACGAGTTTAAATTCAGTGTTAAAGTCTGCTGTCCAAACAGTTCCTGCGAGAATTTGTCAGGACACATTAGCATGTTTTCTTAACCCACCACCCCCCTATACGCCCTGCACTGCAGCCTAGCAATTATCATAAAGCCGCCATAATTAACCTTTTGGTTTTGGTGTGTTTTTATTCGTTTTTTGTCAGTTCCTCTTTCAGATCATCTCTTTTACTCCAGAAGACATACAGCTGCTCAAAAATATAATCATTTAAAATGTAAAAGGAAGCAGAATTGTTATATTTACCTCGAACTGATCTAAATTTTACCAAGCGCCTGTTTTTTTTCACTTATTTTTGAATGTATAGACTTTAAATATATTCACACCTAAGATTTCTTTTCAAAAATGGTTAGACCAGAGTGTTTATGGGTTGAAAACATAAGAATATTGATGATAACAGTTCATTACATGGCTTATTAATTATTATTTTGACAAAGTAAGAAACATCATCAGGCGGACTTTTCGTTTTTTTCTTGATAATCACACCTCTAGGATACATGTAGATACTAAAAACCTGAGACTCAGAGCAGCCTATGCCTTTCAGTATTTTAATCAGGACACACAAAGAAAACTATATACAAAAATGTAAACTTTTTACGCTAAATAAATAAAAATGTAGTTTAGTGCAAAATAACTACTTGGTAAAAATATGGAAGTAAAATGACTACAAACTATATAAAGTAGTGCGCACACCATACCTAGCTTTAGTTTGAGTAAAGCAGGTAGTTTCACACTTTTTCTGTGGACACTTTTGAGTCATTTACTGATATTATTTGGTTTGAAACATCATATAAATATGTTTGAAGCACTAAAGGTAAATAATATTGGTTGGGGAAGAAGATCTCACTTTTTTAGGTGATTTTCTCAATGGGTTTCTTGTAGATTTATCTTTACCACACTGGGATGTCATCACTATTTTTAGAAAGAGTGACTTCTGCACTTTCTAACCATATATGGATTATGTTTATGTGTGAAGGGATTCCTGAGTAATTAAGCTGAGAACACAAGGTGCGATTTTGGACGGAAACAAGCTCATGGCCGCACAGGGCGATGACTCAGGGGTCGTGTCAGAAGCAAGTCAAGCTCAGGACTTACTTTCTCCTGGTAGTGGATGTAGGTGGTTGCTTCTGGGCCCAGGTACTTGGCCAGGCTGGAGACGACAGCATCCCTCCTCTCCTCCATCTGAAAGAGAAGCAGGAATAGATATAGGATAGAGCTTCTTTCATTTTTAGATCTCTCTCTCTCTCTCTCTCTCTGCAGAGCGAGTCGTGATGGCTTCTCTCTGGCTCTCTGAGAGGAAATGAAAATGGCGAGGGCTGATCCTTCTGGAGAGCTGGGTGGTGGAGATACAATTTAATTTCAGGAGAAGCTTCTGAAGACATGTCAAGAGTGTAGACATGACATGATTTTTAATTTTTCTTTTTTCTTTCATCCAATACTGATAATGAAGCAAAAATATTGTAGAACCATACTGTAGTTCTGGTTAGCAACTTTTTAAACTATTTAAAAAGAAAGAGAACATGAATGCTATACTGCCAAAAGTATTCATTCATTCACTCACCCATCCAAATAATTGAATTCATTGAGTTTCTTTAATTTTACCAAATTGAAAACCTCTGGAATATAATCAAAAGGGAGGTGAATGATCACAAGCCATCAAACCACCAAACTGAACTGCTTGATTTTTTGCACCAGGAGTGAAGCAGCATAAAGTTATCCAAAAGCAGTGTGTAAGACTGGTGGAGGAGAACTGTGATTAAAAACCAACCAGGATTATTCCACCAAATATTGATTTCTGAACTCTTAAAACGTATGAACTTATGAATATGAACTTGTTTTCTTTGCATTATTCTTTGAGGTCTGAAAGCTCTGCATCTTTTTTTTTTTATTTCTGCCATTTCTCATTTTCTGTAAATAAATGCTCTAAATGACAATATTTTTATTTGTAATTTGGGAGAAATGTTGTCTGTAGTTTATAGAATAAAACAACAATGTTCATTTTACTCAAACATAAACCTATAAATAGCAAAATCAGAGAAACTGATTCAGAAACTGAAGTGCTCTCTATATTTTCTTTTCCAGAGCTGTATAAGCAGTTGAAACAGGGAACAGGCTAGTGCATGCCAAATATATCAACAATAACATTTTAATATAACATTATAGTCATTATGTTATATTTTGTTTTAGAATAATGTGTTTTGGGGAAGGGGTAGGACCTTTGTGGTGCCCCACCTAAGCTTTTTTTATTAATGGCTTTATTTTTCTTAAATTATTTACACTTTTATACTTATACTATAGTTTTAAAACCATTACTTTTATTATACTTTTATTTAAAGTGTAAAAAGCTTCAACTTCTACAGAAGTATTTTAAACCCTAGTATGTATACTTTTACCTACAGACTAATTAATGTGAATATGATTAACACATTTCGGTGCCACTTTAAAATAAGACTACCTTTATAACGGGTTTATAAATGGTTTACAATTAGTTTATTAATGGTTACTAATTAGGTTGTAAATGCCTTAAAAATCATTAATAATCAGTTATAGAACATACGCAGAAAGGGCATTTGTAAACCATTTATAAACCCTTTATAAAGGTAGTACCCACATTTCTTAATACCCATTTGGTTATATAATATATTTAGAGACTCTTTTTTTCCCAAAGAACTGTCAATACTGCACCAATATGCATGGCCATGAGCACATCTACAGTTCAAGGCAGCGTTCTTTAGCTTCCATTGGACGGTATACTAGTTTGTGCTCCAATGACATTTGTCATGTCAGTATATTTTGCTATGAAAGTATTGCTATATCTGAATACAATATTATGGTACACTGGCGGAGTATTTATAGGAATATATCATCCGGTGCTAGAAGCCGTAAACCTGCCATAAAAGCTGCAGTCCGGGCTGCGTGAGGGGGCGGGTCACTGAGTGTCTGATCGATTAGAATTAATCCGCCCCTCGCTCTAACTCATACTGTGAGTTATGAATGTCAGCAAAATGGACCCAGCAGCTGCAGATCGGCTATAACTACAGACTGACAGATGCTACAGAACATCTGCAAGCTGGAGGCTAACACCGTCTTCCCGCCCTGGTGAAAAAAATATATACTTAATTGTCCTAAAAAAATATTGCAAAATGTCTTAATATGCTGTAAATATACTAACAGATTTATGTACTTAGTTAAAATATGTTAAAAATACATTAAAATTATGCTTTCATCAAATGTTTGAAAGTAAAAAGTACAATATAGTATATTTAAATATACTTCTATGAAGTACACTTTTAGTTTAATGTAATTCAATATACTTCTAAAATACATATTTCCAAATATACTTTCTTACATTTTTTTTTGCAGTGTGTAAAAAAAAACAACTGTTACAGTAGTTCACTTAAAGTACAATGTATCGTGTAACTTTTTAGAAAGTAAATCAAATTACTACTACTAATTAAAAAAATATTAAAGTAAATGTTTAACAGGCTTAAAATTGTAGCACATTATATTACAATATATGTTTATACCCAACTAAGTATAGTGCTACTTACAAAAGACAGGAACAAGAAGCATGTATATTTGTACTCTAATGTAAATATAGATCACATATATTTAACATCAATTCTTAGTACATTTGTAATATACTTGGTCACTATAGTAGTGATACAGTTGTAATACTGTGTATTAATGTAATAATGTGTATTAATGTATTATAATTTTACTGTAAGCATTTTTAAAATATGGGGTTAAATACATGAATGTTACGTATATTTAAATTTAATATTTAGTACAGTTTAGTACACTTTGCACAATTTAAGTAGGACTTTTATGCTATTTTTATACCTTTAAAGTAAAATAAAAAATGTGTTCTGTTTTAGCATTTTAGCACTCTTTAAATATACTGATTAATAATAATGTGGCTACAAGAAAACACTTTAGTGCACTATAGCATAATAATGCTTAGTATACTTTAATCTACTTTTTTTTTTTTTTGCTAGGGCGAGCAATAACTGATCTGAGGAGCAGCGGGGGGTCTGTGGAGTTGAGCCAACCGGAGATCATACATGGTGTGATCAGACAGCAGAAGATCAGACCGAAGCTAACGAGGGGGTATGAAAGTGTCTGTAAGGATCGGCCGGGCTAAGCATTAATACCTGCTAATAAAACCAGGCTTGCAGAATCACTCGGCGTGTGCAGCACTCTCTAAACTCTGACAGCTCTCTACAGTGAGATGAATGCTAAATAACTGCCAGCTTGGGCCTGGAAAAACGAAAGAGCAGCATGATGGAGCAGAAAACGTCGAGCCTCAGAAGTTTGGGGACAAACGTCCTACCGAAATATATTTAAAGTGGACATGGAACACTTCAAGTACTTAGTATAATTCACAAGATGTATTTTCACTCTAACAAATCTTATATGTTTAACAGCTGTCAGTGAAACGGAATTAAAATAATAAGCAATCTAAATGTCATTTTTTAAGTAAGCGCAGCGCCATCTTGTCCCAGCGCTGAAAGTGACGTCACAAGGTTTGTTCCTGAACGCCTCACTAACATAAACTATGAGCCTACAGAAACTTAGTTCCTCAATAGATAATAAAAGCTAAACCAAGAATCGATGCAAAGGGGGGCACTTTTGTATTGCCCCTGGATGTAGTAATACTGGGTGTAGTGACATTTTTATAGGGTAAAGAATGAGACAAAGATTTACTTTCACTTTCAGATCTCACCTCTTAAGCGGACAGCTGTTTTTCGGGGGTGGCTAGCGGCGCTGAAGTGCGAGAATCCTCCGGTTAGCTGCAATGCTAGGGGTTAGGAGCGAGCACTTTCTAGACCAGGACTATGTGTGGGAGAGGGTTTTTGAGTCAGGAGCATTAAGTTAGTCGTTGTCCGAAAAAATAAGATGAAGTCCGAGGCTTTTTTCCACTGATCAGCTGGGATGTACAGACCATCCGACTGAGGGTACTATAAAAGCAGCAGCTGTGAGCCGCAAGAAATGAGGCAAACGACGTGCCCACCCAGCAGAGCAGCGAGAGGTACCGAAAGTCTAGATAAGCTGACAGTTAAAAGATAATATAGCTAGCGTTAGCTACGTATCTAGCTATCTTACCATAGCTATCCAATGCTAGCTAACTAGCTAACGCTAACTAGATGAAGCTAGCTACCAGCAAGCCTTCTAACTTCCAAACTGAACAGTTTATCAACCAAACAGCGCCTGGGTGTTTCAATATCCACTTAAATCATGTACGTTTCATTCAGTCTTAATGAACTCTGGACTTTACATGTTAAATAGCTGAATGTATATAAAGAAGCTAATGTTAGTTAAATGGAGGGCAGTAAGTTACCTGCTGTTGACGGGCTGCAGGGTTTTGCACGGATCTCCCGTAGAGAGAGAGTAGACACCTCCAAAATGTGTCGCTCTCAGAAAAGCATCTGAAAATTTCTGCTCAGGTTTATGGAGGAAAGATCTCTAAGGAAAATGCTCCACGTTAGCCTAGTTCAGCTTCGTCTTCATCCATAATCTACACAAACAACAAGCTCTTTTTCTTAACCGTGACCGCTAGCTATGTGCCTGGACTCTTCAACCAACCATCCTCGTGACGTCACCAGTGCTGCATGGGCGAAATGGCGGTGCACTAGCCCAAACGTAACAAACATAAATATATTATAATTTAGTGTGTAAACATTTTATATAAAAATCCCCCCCAAATAAATTCCATTATATATAATCCCTTAGAAAACTTGTACAAACTGAAATGTTTCATGTCCACTTTAAAGCAGCGTTACACTGTAAGTAATTACTTAATACAGGAAGATATTAAATCTTGCACCTAACAACTGGGGTTATCCCTAGGGATAACCTCAGCCAGGGTGTATATTTATTATTCTCCCAACAAACAGAACAACCACAACTGCAACAATCAGCAATTTCATTAAATGCACAGTACAGTATCATGTACAGTATCAGTTAACTTTTTACTTGTGTCTGTGGATTTAAAAATGGTCTCCTTCCGCTAAAATCCACTTTTTCTTGTTCTTTGTGAAATACTACAGGTCTCTCTGAGTTGTTTATTATGCTGCATATGAAACTGTTTCTCAGCCTCTCTTTTCTGTAGTAGCTAGTAAAAATGAAAATCCTCAGAAATACAAGTTGATCAGGAAAGGCTCAAGGCCTCGCCCACCTCGGCTCAGGACCACCCGCAGGCGATCTTGATCTGAGAAGGACCTTACAGCTCTGTTTACAAAGCTATTTTTAGCTTTCGTTAGCTATAGTTTTCTAATCGGATCTCCGGTTGATTCTGCGTTTTACTGAGACCTTAAATATACACTGGGGAAGCACGGTTTGACAATTCAGCACAACTCAACAGAACAGCACTCAAAGGGAGCGTCGTTCACGTCAGATTTTATGACATAGAGTGTATGTACTTTCTGGGGTTTTGATGTGGTGAAACTGACTAAGAACCAAATCACCAAGTCTGAGGTAAGAGTTAAGTAGCTTTAGTTTAGCTAAAAGAAACACTATCAATACTGGGAGACAGCAGCGCTGAGAGTCTGACATTTAGCGAAATTTAAGGGTTAATTTTACCGAGCACTCAGTACTGTATCTACTGTATCTTTATAACTAATGCTGTATCTCTGAAAACATTTTGTCCTTTGAGTTTTAGCGCTGTAAAATTGACAGTGGGGGGGAGTGGGAGGCAGGTAGGCATTCTCTGCTGCAGTGCTGTTAGCCAATCAGAGACGATATGTTTGCATGTATGAATATTTATGAGCAAGAGCGGAAATCCTGTCTTTTTTTTAAGAGACCACTAGTTCAGTGATCTAAAGCAGGGCTAAATAGAAACACCTGAACGCTTTTTTTTCACCAAAAACAGTTCACATGGTGTTCATTTATACTAGAGACACAACAAAACATTTTAAAAACGATGAAATGCGATCTTTAAATGCAATGGAATCGAATAGTGTGCATTAATCAAGTCAGGCCTCAGCGTTTTAACATCTGAGGAGAAATGGACAGAACAGATTTCATTACCAAATATGTGAGTGGTCCAAATTGGAGTTTACAATGTGAAATTTAGTGTGTTTTTTGTGTGCTGTTCACACTGATGCACATATAACCCTTCTGGTTTGCAAATGATGAAATATATAAGGTTAGATAGGGACAATATTGGGACTTTTGCTCCCAATGAATTTCGTTTTTTTTTAATGGATGGAGGGATGGACAGTACAAATTTTATTAACACATCCAGCAGTTGGAATGAAACTAAAGCACCTGTCATTTTAGTGTGGGAGGTTTCATGGCTAAATTGGAGCAGCCGGGTGTTCAACCTTCATTATTGCACATTGCACCAGTAAGATCAGAGTGTGAAGGTTCAATTAGCAGGGTAAGAGAACAGTTCTGCTCAAAATATTGCAATGCACACAACATTTTGGGTGACATACCAGAGTTCAAAAGAGGACAAATTGTTGGTGCACGTCTTGCTGGCGCATCTGTGACCAAGACAGCAAGTCTTTGTGATGCATCAAGAGCCACGGTATCCAGGGTAATGTCAGCATACCACCAAGAAGAACGAACCACATCCAACAGGATTAACTGTGGACGCTGTAAGAGGAAGCTGTCTGAAAGGGATGTTCGCATGCTAACCCGGATTGTGTTCAAAAAACATAAAACCACGGCTGAACCCAAATCACGGCAGAATTCAATGTGCACCTCAACTCTCCTGTTTCCACCAGAACTGTCTGTCACCACAATAAATTATTGTGCTCTAAAACCAGGTGTTTCAGTTTCATTCTCCAACCGCTGTATGTGAGTGGCCCATTATTAGAATTTACAATGTCAGATTTAGCGTGTGTTTATTTTATTTATTTATTGTTTTATTTTTTATATAACACATTTGCTTATGCTTTAACATACAGGGTTGGATAGGGACAATATTGGGACTTTTGCACCCAATGATTTTCGGTTGGCTTTGCTCTGGATCTAACACAACCTTATAAAAAGCGAATAAAAAGAAAGATGGATGAGTTGATGGATGGACAGATGGATGGATGGATGGACATGTAATGTATTAATTAAAAAAGGAAGTGTCCCAAAAAATCGAAACAACACCCATCTGTCTGCGTTTCTGACGGGCAGCGGATTCATCACAAACATAACAGATAATAGGAAGATGGCGCACGCATGGAAGAGCCTGTTTATGGAACATGACGCGAGGATGAGCATGTCCATCTTAAAAGTTGATGATGTTGCTGAATTGGGAATGAAGGCAGCAGCAGCAGCAGCAGCAGGACGGAGGCTGAGCTGTATCTATAATGAATGAATGCCACCGGTGTGATGCTTTATCAGCGGCGGAAGGAAAAGTGCCCGTTATCAGACATGTAGCCTCAAAGAGCTCAGCGCCATGGAATCATCTGCATCTTTAGCTTAGAGACAACATGCTGTGTGTGTGTGTGTGTGTGTGTGTGTGTCTGTTGAAGCAATGAGTGATAAAGTGATATCATGCCCATGCACACACACACACACACACACACACACACTGCAGGACCAGTAAAATACCTTGAAATATTTTACTGTAGTAAATAAGGACTGCCAATAGAATAAGACCCCTTAGATTTAAACTTACTGTATCTACAATCTACAATAGATGAAACCTATCCTTATCCGGACAGTTACTCCAATTAAATCAGGATGCATTGTGAATTTTAGTAGAAGCAACAAATAAGCAGGTGTTTTACTTTTGTCTATAGATTTTATACAGTTTTTACAGTGACCACACTTATTATCCCTCTTTGTCTACAGGGTTTTCAATACATTTATTTTCTAAATTGTAAAAAATTCACAAAATCTCCTGTTGGAAACACCCCCAAAATAGAAAGTAAAAATGATTATGGCTTACAGCCAATAAAAAACGAAGAATTTGTGTCTCAGAAAATTAAAATATTATATAAGACCAATTGGTAGTTTTGGCCTGCGATGGATTGGCAGCCTGTTCAGGGTGTTTCCTGCCTTCCGCCCGTTGCCGGCTGGGATAAGCTCCAGCCCCCCCGCGACCCTTAACGGATCAAGCGGTTGACAATGAGTGAGTGAGTGAGTGGTAGTTTTGGCAGTGTGGGCAGTGTGCCAAGTCCTGCTGAAAAATGAAATCCGCATCTCCAAACCATCACTGTTTGAGGACACTTCACACTAGACCTCGAGCAGCTTGGACTGTGTGTCGCTCTTCCTCCAGACTTTGCTCCCTTGATTTACAAATGAAACGTAAAATGTACTGATGATCAGTGATGGTTTGTTTGGAGAGACATGTCATCTGCTGGTGTTGATCCACTGTGTTTTATTATCAAGTCTAAAGTCAGTGCAGTGCCCTGCTGATAACCTTTATGGAGATGCGGATTTCATTTTCCAGCAGGACTTGGCACACTGCCCACAATGTTAGAAACACTGCTTGAGATATTCTGAAATTGCTTCATATCCATATAAACAGACAAGCACCTCTAACTATCTATGGTTATTTCTTTGGGATATGGCAGAAGTAATGGCGCTCCGATATTATTCCCGTCCCTTGACTTTTGCCATGTCAGTGTATGGCTGAGAGGCTTAGTTTCTGTTTTTTTTTTTTTTTTCATATGTTGTGTTTAATATAGCAACAATCTGAGTCTGTTTATTGGATTTCCATTGGTGATAATGATACACACACCTCAGCAAACACATGCCGACACACACACACACACACACACACACAGTCATATATATTTAAAGTGCTGAAAGCCGTCACTTAGGAAATGTCTTCTAAGCTCGCTGCCTGAAGGCTGCATCCATTTGCACCTCCGTCCCTCAAGTGTGTAAATATTCCTCTCTTGCTCCTTTGCCCTTGTGCCCCCCTCACCACCCTCTCGCGCCACCCTCTCGTGCCAGGCTGCAAACAGCTCTGCCCGTGGGACACACTCACTTCACACACTCCGTACAGTTCAGTGTGCTGTTAAACCCAGTCACTCACTCTCTCTCTCTCACTCGCTCTCACACACACTTTACTCTCTCGCTCTCACTCACTCAGACTCTCACGCCCTCTTTCACTCCATCACCAGCCTATCACTTTCACATTCCTTCTGTTTTGTCTTTCCTGTGCTCTCTCCCTCTCTCTCTTTTTCTTTTCTCTCGCTTTATCTCTCTATCACCAATTAATAACTTTTTTCTCTCTCTATCACTTTCTCCTCTGCTGTTCCACTTTTTGCTTTGCTCTTCTTACACTCTCTCATCCCTCTCTCTCTCCCTCTCTTTCCATCATTCAAGCTTGCGTCCTCTCTTTCACTGATGCTTTCTCTCCATCACCAGCCTTTCACATTCCTTCTGTTTTGCCTGTGCTCTCTCTCTGTCTCTCTTTCTTTCTCTTACTCTATCTCTCTATCACCAATTATTACATTTTTTCTCTTTCTAACAATTCCCCCCTCTTTCTCTTTTGTCGTTCTCAGTCTCTCTCATCTCTAGCCTTCTCTCTCTCTCTCTCTCTCTCTCTCTCTCTGTTTTACCAATGTTTTCTCACTTTCTCACTCTTTCTTTCTTCTCTTCTCTCTCTTTCTCTCTCTATATGACCAACATTTTATATCTCTTTCTTCTTATTACTGTCTTCTGTGTTCCTGCACTTCCTTGCTTTGCTCAATTTCTTCATTCAATCCATCATCCATCTTTCTATGCTCTCTCTCTCTCTCTCTCTCTCTCTCTCTCTTAATTTTAATAACTTTTTCTCTATATATCCGTTCTTACACACTCTCACCCCACCTCTGTATCTCTCTCTCTCTCTCTTTAATTACAACTTTTCTTCCGTCTTCTATGTTCTTGCACTTCTTTCTCTCTTTATGTCTCTTTCTGTTTTTGATATTATCTCTCTATCACCTTATTTCTGTCCCTCTCTCTCTCTCTCTCTCTCTCTCTCTCCGTGTCTTTGCTATTCTCTTTCTTTGCTCAATTGCAATTTAAATGGCTTTATTAGCATGACTGCTCTGAAAACAATGTTGCCAAAGAACACAAAAGTCAATAACTGAACATATAGCAAAACAACAACAAAAATATTAACAGAACAATCATTAAAAATATATAGTAATATATTATTAATATAATATATTATAATATATAATAAATTGACTATATAAAATAGTCAAATATAAATATCTTTGTTAAGCTCACACGTTTTCTCTCTCTTTTTCTCTCTCTTCCTCTCTCTCTCACACACACACACACACACACACACACACACACCTTCTTTCACACTCTTTCACCTTCTCTCTCTCTCTCTCTCCCTCTCTCACCTCTCGGCTGTTCCAGTAGCAGGCCTGCACCCCAGCGATAAACCCCACCAGCGCAGGGCTTCCTCTGGGGGTGGAGGCGTCGAAGGTGACGGCGAAAGGGCAGTCTTCACCTGGACGAGACACGATCTCCCCGGAAAAGCCCTTCTGCTTCCAGAAAGCCTGAACACACCACACAACACACACCCTGTCAAACAACACCCTTTAAAACAGGCTGTAAACACTGTTAGATAAGCAGAGGCTGCTGATTATAGGATGTAGGTGTGCAGTTAATTAGTACAAAAGCAAAGGTTTTCACTGGAAAATGAGAAAAATGACAGTAAACATACAAAACTGGAGGAAGAGCAGCTTAGAAACAGTTCAGAGCACTTGACCAACAGACACGCTGCTGGGTTCTCATGTTTACTGTAAAATATTTTCACACTGCAGAATCTAAACTGCTCTCTTAGTTTCTGAGATCATTCTTTGCTTTTTCCAAATGAGGTTTTCAAATCATTTTTACATTTTTAGCAGAGCCTTTAAACTGGATTGAACTGAAACATCCACTGGACCATATCCAATGGGTTGTGTTAGACTGGGACATCCATTGGATTGTATAAGATTGAGACATCCAATGGATCAGAACATGCAGTGGATTAGGATTGGGATTGGATTAGACTAGCACCTCCAATAGACTGGAATGAATCAGTACAGCAAATGGATTGTATTAGAGTAGGATTTCTAATGGATTGTATTAGATTGAGATATCTAATGGATTGGATTAGACTGGAACATCCAATGAACTGTATTAGAGTGGGACATTCAATGGATTGGATTGAATGGGGACATGCAATAGATTGGAATGGATCAGAACATCCAATGGATTGAATTAACTGGGACATTCAACGGATTGGATTAAACATTCAAAAGATCGGAATGAATCAGTACATTCAATAATTTGTATTAGACTGGGAAATCCAATAGATTAAATTAGACTGGGACATCCAATAGATTGGATTAGACTGGGACATCCAGTGGATTGGATTAGACTGGGACATCCAATAGAGAGGAATGAATATAATAGATCGGATTAGACTAAGACATCCAATGAATTGGATCAGAGTAGGACATCCAATGAATTTGATTAGACTAGGATATCCAATGGATTGGATTAGACTGGGAAATCCAATAGATTAAAGTAGACTGGGACATCAATTTAATTTGATTAGAGTAGGACATCTAATGAATTGTATTAGACTTGGCAATCCAATAGATTAAAGTAGACTGGGACATGCAATAGATTAGATTAGACTAGGAGATCCAATTGATTGGATTAGACTGGGATATCCAATTGATTAAATTGGTACATCCAATGGGTTACACTAGACAGAGACATCCAATGAATTTGATTAGACTGGGACATCCAATAGATCAGAATAAATCAGTACATCAAATGGATTAGATTAGACTGGGACATCCAACAATTTAGATCAAATTGGGATATTCAATGGACTGTAATGAATCAGTACATCTAAGGGATTGGATTAGACTAGGACGTCTAATATATTGGATTAGATGGGGAAATGAATTAGATTTGAATGGATCAAAACATCCAATAGATTGAACTAGACTGGGACATCCAGTAATTTGGATTAGATTAGATTAGATTAGATAGGTCATCAGGTGTTATGGCTGATTGAAGTTAATTGAGTAAGATTGGGACATCCAAAACATTTTATTTGATCTGGAAAACAAATAGATTGAACTGATTCAGTGAATTCAATATCCTATGGATTTTGTTGGATCAAGACATCCAGTGGTTTGGATTAGATTTGGACGTCCAGTTGTTTGGATTAGAGTTGCTTTGTTATGACTGATTAAAGTATACAGTTAGCACTGACTTAACATGTACAGGTTAATTCAATAACAAAGAATATTTTCACTTTAACACATGAAACAAGACCAAGAATCGCTGTAATAATTTTCAAACAACAGCACCTACGACTCTTCATGCAGAATAAAAGACTGGATATTTACTGGAAAAGCACCAGGGAGGAGATCCCAGCATTCTCTGCATAAACGTCTGCATGCTTGTTCAACTTCATGCATTTATGATTATTCATAGCACATTCTTCGTGTGCATGCTCAGAGTCTCTGGAGCTCACAACACCACTGTTTCTGACTCTCTAAATTACTGCTAGAGCAGCGGCTTCATGCTTGTATGTAAGCAATGTAAAACCCATGTTTTTATAGTTTACATTGCTGAACGTTTGAAAAACACTTAAATGTGCTAAAAAACGCATGTATTTAAATGTATGCATTTTGAGTCATGTCTCATGGAAGATTATGCATGCATACATTGACACTGATTATATTTTTTGGTAACCCTTTACTTGGATGGTCCACTTCATGGCCTTGTTGCTGCTCAACTGACATTCAACTAACACTGAATTTAATGTCCATTAAATTTAACTTAACCACTGCTGTTCACTCTGCTGACTCATGACTGTACTGCAAAGTACAGCTCAAACCACATCATCAAGTTCGCTGATGACACAACTGTAGTTGGCCTCATCAGCAAGAACGACGAGTCAGCATACAGAGAGGAGGTGCAGTGGCTGACGGACTGGTGCAGAACCAACAACCTATCTCTTAACGTGGATAAAACCAAGGAGATGGTTGTTGACTTCAGGAGAGCTCCAGGTGTCCACCACCCGCTGAACATCAACGGCTCTGCTGTGGAAATTGTGGATAACACCAAGTTCCTCGGTGTTCACATTGCAGAGAACCTCACCTGGTCCCTCAACACCAGCTCCATAACCAAGAAAGCCCAGCAGCGCCTCTACTTCCTGCAGAGACTGAGGAAAGCACATCTCCCACCCCCCATCCTCACCATGTTCTACAGAGGCACTGTAGAAAGCATCCTGAGCACCTGCTTTACCGTCTGGTTTGGGAACTGCAACACCTCAGACCGCAAGACCCTACAGCGGATAGTGAGGACAGCTGAGAAGATCATCGGAGTCTCTCTTCCCTCCATCACCGATATCTACACCACACACTGCATCCGCAAAGCCACCAGCATTGTGGAAGA
Organism: Astyanax mexicanus; assembly: GCF_023375975.1. Classification (NCBI taxonomy): domain Eukaryota; kingdom Metazoa; phylum Chordata; class Actinopteri; order Characiformes; family Acestrorhamphidae; genus Astyanax; species Astyanax mexicanus. The sequence continues at coordinate 17,210,440 of NC_064427.1, read as the reverse complement.
CCCCACCCATCCCTCACACGGACTCTTCGCTCTGATGCCGTCCGGCAGAAGATACAGGAGCATCCGAGCCTCCACTACTAGACTCTGCAACAGCTTCATCCACCAGGCAGTCAGACTTCTCAATGCACAGAGACAGAACTGAACCCCCACCCCACCCACCACTCACCCAACACACTCGCACAAAACTAAACTGTACACCCCCCCCTTTAAACAAAACTAAAATGTACACCCCCCCCCCCCCTTTACACTCACAAAGAACTGAACTTCACCCACACACACCCAGTCAGCACACAGAGGCTGACATGACTTTATTTGCTGCACTCTTAAAAACTATAAACTCTACCTCAGTAACTGCTGTGATTATATATGTTCTATATGTTACAGTATGTCACACATCTCTGCACCTTATCCCCACTATACACTTTATTATACCGTATCGGTACTGCACTGTCCTGTCTTTAAATTGTCTCGTCTTTTGTATTTATTGTATTTATTGTTATTTAGTGTTATCATTTTATAATTTTATGTTGCACTGTCGTCACTCCTGCACTTTATGTTGTCTATTGCTTGTTGTTCTATGTTGCACCATGGTTCCGGAGGAACGTAATTTCATCACACTGTGTACCTGTACTCAGATGTAATGACAATAAAAGCCTCTTGACTTGACTTGACTTGACTTGGAGAAATGCATACAAGTAAAACTAAAACGGTGATTATAAGGTGCATAATCAGATGTCTGTGGAAGGGAAGGATGGAAGACATAATTCCAAAAGGTAGGAAGGAAGGAAGGTCAGAAATGATTCCAGAAAAAAAGAAAGAAAAAAGGAAGTCCAAAAGGAAAGAAGGAATCAATTCCTAAAGGAAAAAATGAAGTCCAGAAGGAAGGAAGGAATTTTAGAAGGAAGGAAGGAATCCCACAAGAAAGGAAGAAATTTTAGATGGAAGGAATCCCATAAGGAAGGATGGAATTCCAAAAGGAAAATAATTATTATTAATCTTATATTTTTACCATACTCAGCTTAAAATGGTTAAGTTTAATTTACCCTGTCATCGTAAAATATCACAGGAAAATCTAAATGTATCTGTTTGAATCAGAGCAACAAATCAACATGTCTGCAACTCTTACTAAAAATGCTAATTTTTGCAGACTTTTTCCCACCCTGTTGCGTAGCTTGCTTTGAAACAGTGGAGGTATGCATGCAAGAAAAAAAAGGTGATTAATCTGAAAAATCTGCTGAAAGATTTCCAGAAGAAGGAAATGAATATTAATCTCATATTGTTCTTATAGTTAAACTAATAATAAAGAGGTAAAGTATAAGCTTAAGTCCAAGCTGTCACTGTAAAATATCACAGTAATTACAATGATTTTAGAAAATCTAAATAATATTAGATTTATCTGTTTATATCTGTTTGAAACAAGAACCATGTCACCATAGCAATTCAACATGTCTGCTGCTCCAACTCAAACATGTTTATATTAAATGATAAAGCACAACTGCCTGTTGTGCATCTTGGTGTAAAAGTGTGGAGTCATGCATGCAAGTGAAATAATCTGGTTTCTGTGAAAGGGAGGAAGGAGAGAAGGAAATACTTCCAAATGGAAGGAAGGAAGGAATTTCAGAAAGAAGGAAGAAACTCCAGAAGGAAAGAAATATTTCCAGCTGGAAGGAAGGAAGGAATTCCAGAATGAAGGAAGAAACAAAATAATTCCAGAAGGAAGGAATTTCAGAAGGAAGGAAATAATTTCAGATGAAGGGCAGGAAGGAATTTTAGAAGGAAGAAACAAAAGAATTCCAGAAGGAAGGAAGGAATTCTAGAAAGAATGAAAGGAGAAAGTCCAGAAGGAAGGAATATCAGAAGGAAGGAAGGAATTCCATCATAAAGGAAGGACATCCATAAGAATAGAAGAAAGTCTACAAGGAAGGAAGGAAGCAAGCCATTCTTGAAAGAAGAAAGGAAGTCCAGAAGGAAGGAATTACAGAAGAAAGAAAGGAGGGAATTTGATCGATTGGAGACATGCATGTAAGTGAAAATAAGAGGTGATTAAAAGGTAATTAATCTGGATAATCTAAATTTCTGTATAATCTAAAGTCTTATAAACAGGATAAATGGCATGTGGGTATAGAGTCTCACTGCTGTTAAATATATAAGTCATATATACTCAGTAAAGCCGGCGGTGAGCGAGTGAGTGAATGCGCTACACAGCAGACAGTGAGCTTTATAAAATGATATTTGGGCTCCGGCGCTCGGGGACAGCGGCGGCACACCGAGCGAAAGCCCGGCTGGATGGAGGAGTGTGGATGAAAGAAGGGCAGTGGAGGAAAAAGAGGGAGGAGAGGAGGACAGATGAAAGTGAAATGGAGATGAGAGTATCGGAGGATGAGCAGAGAGAAACAGGGGAAAAGAGGACAGACAGGATGAGAGTGAGGGAGGTGGAAGAATGGAGGGAATAAAGTGCAGCACTCACGGAGGGATAAGTAATGATGAACTTGGTCATGTGACCCACGGGCATGCACTGCGTGAGGCGCTGGCGCTCCAGCGGGAGGGGGGGCTGGTACTGGATCTGAGCTGGGGAGATAAAAGGGGACACGGTGAGGACACGGCAGGGTTAAAGAGGGGACGACACAGGAGGACTGACATCTTTATGACCCTAAAATACAGCGGTTTTTAATTCTGACCAATCCAGAGCACCCAAAGATGGATGGGTTTAACCTCTTTCAATACAGTAAAACATATAATAAAAAAATAATAATAATAAAAGAAGAAGCTGTGCAGAGTCAATCACATTTTTATTCCTTCAGTCATTAATTTGCTCTTTTATATATACGATAAAATAGACTAGAGTCATATATCATACAACAGACAAATTATCTGTAATCTAATTATCTGAAAAATTTAAGAACTAAAAAATGTGTGTATTGTAACAATCTGTAAGAAAGAAGGGAACAAAGGAAGGAAGGAAGGAATTTCATAAGGAAGGAAATAATACCAGAAGGAAGGAAGGAAGGAATTCCAGAAAGCAGGAAGGAAGAAAGCACACAATATTAAAGGATGGAATTCCATAAAGAAGGATGGAGGAAGGAATTCTAGATGGAAGGAAGGAAGGAAGGAAGGAAGGAAGGAAGGAAGGAAGGAAATAATACCAGAAGGAAGGAAGATATTTTAAAAGGAAAGAAAATAATACCAGAAGGAAGGAAGGAAGGAAGCAGGATATATTAAAGGAAGGGATTCCAGAAAGAAGGAAAGGGGGAGGAATGAACAGAAGGAAGCAAGGGATTCTAGATGGAAGGAAGGGTGAGCCAACATGAAGAAAGTACTTTCAGAATGAAGGAAGGAAGGAAGGAAGGAAGGAAGGAATTTTGAGAAAAGGAAGTGTGTTTAGAAGGAAAAAACATTCCAAGAAAATGGAAGTCTTAATGCAAAGGAGGGTGAATGAGATGGGATGTCCGAATTTAAGTAATTATGGGAAAAAAGAAGGAAGTGGGGAAAGAAGGAGGGAAGGAAGGAGGGAAAGATGTCAGGAAGTCCAGAAGAAAGTTTAAACTAAGGAAGGAAATATGGACGGAAGTGCCTTAAAAAGAAAAGAAAATTGTAATTAAACCCAGAAGGAAAGATGGGAGTCTGAAAAGAAAGAAGAAAGGAAGAAAGAAAATAATAAAATAGACATGGAAAAGAAATAAAACCTTTTTTATTTAAATACATTAATCAAAAAATGCATATATATAGTTTTTCTCTAGAATATCCTGTTTTGTGATTGGGTAATTTTAGTGGTTTGTTCTTGATTTCTCTGATTCTCTCTGTGCTGCTCTGTTTTTCTTTTTTATGCATAAAACACACTTTTCCTGCAGGTGGTGGCGCACATGCCTGTGTTTGAGTTCAGCTATTTATGGAAATAATAAAGTGAAATATGACGAATGTAAAACAAAAGCTTTATTAAATGTCACACAGGGGCTCTCAGCAACATCAGCTCACTTCTTCAACTTCCTTTGAGGAAACCCACCCAACGCTTTGATATGAATACTGGAACACTGCCACCTGCTGCGCTGGTTAACCAAATATTTGATTACCCATAAACATCCTTATTAATTAGTGCCATGAGGGATTATGCAGCGTGCCTCAGATATCCAGCGTGAATACTAAAAGCACAGGAGCTCATTTCTTTATTCAGTATACAGCAGAGACCACTTAGCTCAGGGGTTCTGCTAGGGAAAGGCTGGCTATTTAAGTCTGCATCGTTTAATTAGGTAAAAAAGAAATGCGCCAAAGTATTTACAAATATGAGGAAATAGTATTTTAATAATTATACGTATTTATATAATACTATTATAAATATATATATATTTATTAAGATAAGATAAACTAGTTAGCAATAATGATATACCTGGGCACACATATTGTCATAGAGGCCAAACACAGGCTAAATACATGAAGATCTCAGTTTATTAAATAAAAAGCTTAATCTACAGTATACGAATGGTCAGGGACAGGTAAGGTCAGTAACAAAAAGGCAGCAAAGAGAAACAACATACTAAAGTGTGCAGTCAAATAGATCATACACAGGAAATCTCCATAAAATGCAAAGAAGGGCAAGGTAAAAGAATAGTCAAAATACAAAAACAGGTCACCAACAAGAAAGCTAAGAAACAACGAAGGGCTGGTCAAAAAAAAGAGTGGTCAAGTATAAAGAAAAACAGGGTTGATAACAAAATGACAAAAGCAAAGGAAAATGCAGGTAAAAGAGCTGTGTAAATATATTCAGTACAGGGCAACTTGGATCTGAAACAGGGGGCTATTTATACTAGAAGGACTAGGTGAAAATAATTAGAATGCTGGCGAGTTAGAACACTGAAGTGTTACGTAATCAGGCATGTCCAGAAGGTTAGGCGCAGGTGCATTCTGGGAAGTGGAGTCTTTAGTGCTTAAAATAAGCTCCAACAAGTTGTGATCGTGAGTTATTGTTGTTTTACTTCATTAATTTAAGTATTTAAGTAAATTACCAAGAATTTGGTAATTATGCAGTAACAATGCTTTAAAAACTACAGAAAAAAAGTGTTATAGTGCATTTATACAGCATAACGTTGTGACTATTACTACATTAATGCCCATTACAGCCTGTTTCCTTACAGTAGAGAACGCAAATAAACCTGACACCTGTTTATTTATAGCAGGTACTGAATAGAAACATGTATAAACTGTATAAAATAAGCTCCTAGAAGTCGATTTGTTGATCGTGAGTTATTGTGGTTTTACCTCATTAATTAATTGATGTACATGATTGCATGTTTATTTAAGTACTTAGCTGTGTAGTTAGTTCTATTTATTGTCATCCAGTCCTAAATATAATGAAATATCACCTCTTCTACAGTAAGATTTTGGTATTTCAATGCTGTGAAAACTATATTATTACTACATTAATGCTCATTACAGCCTGTTTCCTCACAGTAGACACAGTATAGAGTCTTTTATCTGCTTGGAGATGCTGATTTGTAGGATGAGCTAAATTGTGAGTAATTAAATGAACCCTTAGGAGTAATTATTGTGGATGTTTTGCTGTACGCGCTGTTTTCCCGCTACATTAATGACTGTGATTTGTAGCTTGTACAGCTTGTGTGTTTACAGTAGATACAGTAGTGGAGCTTCGTTCTGCCTGGAGACGCTGATTTCGAGGTAAAACCCAACTGTGACTGATTACATTAACGCTTAGAGAGCACAAATAAACCTGAAGCCTGTTTATATACAGTAGATAATGGGTAGAAACATGTGTAAAATGCTTAAAATAAGCCCCTAGAAGTCGTGATTGTGAGTTATTGTTGCTTTACCTCATTAATTAATGGATGTACATAATTATATGTTTATTTAAGTACTAAGCTGTGTATTTCATTCTATTTATGCTCATCCAGTCCAAAATATAATGATGTATCACCTCTTCTACCTACAAACGCACACTGTCTCAATGATCTGTCAGTGATTAATAATTTATATAGAGTTATTACAGCACTCTGTCATGGTGTGAGACAGCGGTGTGGCTGTAAGGGTTAAATATTGACCGGAATGAGTGAAAGGGTGAGATTTGATTTTGGGAGGATGGGAGATACAATAAATCAGAGGTGTGTGTGTGTGTGTGTGATAGAGAGAGATGTGCAGAGATACTGTATATAAAGAAGAAAAGAAAGAAAGAAAGAAAGAAAGAAAGAGGGAAGGAGATAAAAAAACTGAGAAACCCAGTTTTTTTTATTTAACCAAATTGAAAACCTCTGGAATATAATTAAGAGTAGGATAGATGATCTCAAGCCATCAAACCAAGCTGAACTGCTTGAATTTTTGCACCAGGAGTAAAGCAGTGTGTAAGACTGGTGGAGGAGAACATGATGCAAAGATGCATGAAAAAAACTGTGATTAAAAACCAGCGTTATTCCAACTCAAAAGAATGAATGAATATGAACTTGTTTTTTGAAAGCTCTGCATCTTTTTCGTTACTTCAGCCATTTATTTCTCATTTTCTGCAAATAAATGCTCTAAATGATGATATGTTTCATATTTTTATTTGGAATTTGAGAGAAATGTTGTCTGTAGTTTATAGAACAACAATGTTCATTCTACTCAAATATAAACTTATAGAAATCGATTAAGAAACTGAAGTGGTATTTAAGTTTTTTCTAGAGCTGTATATATACAGGTGTATAGAGGGGGAAATATAGGGAGAAATTATGGTTGAGAGAAAAAGAGATGGGGTAGAGAGAGAAAAGGAGAGAGAGGTTGAGATATAGAGAGATAGAGGTAAAGAAAGGCAGAAAAGAAAGAGAAAAACAAGCAAATTGTCATCCTGAGGAAAAAAGCAATCAGAATGAACTGATCAGAACCTTCTGACACATTTTGGGTCGTTCATCTGTGAAATATCTGAACTGAACGAAAAACAGAAAGTGAGGGAGAGAGAGCAAGAGGTAAGAACTGAAAAAGAGAGAGAAAAAAAAAAGAAAGTGAGATAGAGAGGAGGACTGAGGCTTCCATTAACAGAAGGATCTGTAAAAAGTACAATCAGTGAAGCAGTGAAAGGAGGATGAGATGAGAACACAGATAAAGAAGAGTGAGAAAGGGACCAAGAATTGGTAGAGATAGAGAGAAGTAGAGAAAGAGAGAGAGAGAAAGGTAAAGACATAGAGTGAGAGAGACCATGAAAGATATTGGTAGAGGAAAAGAGAAAGAGAGAGAGAGCGAGAGTTAGAGAGAATGGTAGAGGAGCATTAACAGAAGGACCTTCAAAAAGTACAATCAGTAAAGCAGTAAAAGATGAGGACACAGATAAAGAAAAAGAGATAGAGAGATAATGAGAGAGAGGAAGGTAAAGAGAGTGGTAGAGGGAGGGAAATAAAGGTAGAGAAAAGAATGGAAGAGAGATATACAGAAGGAAACAGAAGGACCTGCTAAAAGTGCAATCAGTAAAGCAGTAAAAGATGAGGACACAGATAAAGACAGAGGGTCAGAGAGAGAGAGAGAGAGAGAGAGTAAAAGGTAAAGAGAGTGGCAGAAGGAGGAACAGAAGAGAGATATACAGGGGCAAAAAAGGGTTAAAAGGGTTGAGAAAGAAAGAAAGAAAGAAAGAAAGAAAGAAAGAGAGAAGTAGAGAGATGAGTGAGAGAGATAGATAAAGAGAGTGGTAGCTAAAGAGAGAGATTGAAAGAGATAGAGAGAGAGAAAGAGAGAGATAAGTAAAGATAGAGAGAAAGAGTGGTAGTTAAAGAAAGAGATTGAAAGAGATAGATAAAATAGATAAAATTTATCAAGGACACGCATCATGGGACACGAATCCAATAGAAAAATTTCACCTGGAATTCTGCAAAGAAATTTTAAAAGTCCATCACAGCACGGTGAACCTGGCGTGCAGAGCAGAGCTCGGCCAGTTTCCTCTCTCCCTATCCATCATAACCAGAGCTTTAAAATTCCACTCTCACCTGTCCCAATCCCACCCAGACTCATACCACCACACAGCATACCTCAATACCTGCACACACCCAGAAACAGACCCTCTCACACACATTAAACACCACCACCACCTTCACACCACCACCTGCTACACCCTCAAACACACACACCTCCAAACCATCCACAAAACACAGCAATCAGACTATATTAATCACTGGCTTCATGAAATTTCCTCCATTAATAAATTAGAATGTTACAGATCATTAAATAGAGAATACACCCTCGCAGATTACCTGACTAAAATTAAAAACCCCAGAGAAAGACACACGCTGACGATGTACAGACTCAGTGCCCACAGCCTGGCGATAGAGAGCGGGAGACAGAGGAAACACTGGAGACCCAGAGCAGAGCGAGTGTGTGATCACTGCAGCTCCGGACAGGTAGAAACCGAGCAGCACTTCCTCTCCTCCTGCTCTAAATACACCCAGCTCAGACTCCAGTTCCTACAGAACATCACATCCACCATCCCATCGCTCAGATTAATAACAGAGGAAGATTTGATCAGACTATATTTAGGAGAGATTCCAGAATGTGTTGGATTATCTGCTAAATATGTACACAACTGCCACACCCTGAGAAACCAGAGCCCCACCCTACACTAAACCACCCTGCTTATATAATTATATATATATTATTGCATAAACTATATGTACATTTATTTCTTATTATTATTATTTTTTTTTTATCACATATTGTAATTTATTTATTATCCTTCAATTTTGTCATAAATTGATTATTATTTTTGTATTTGTTGAATTGTTTGCTTTGGCAACAGTTGTTGTTTACAATTCATGCCAATAAAGCCATTTGAATTTGATAGAGAGAGAGTGGTAGTTAAAGCAAGAGAGATTGAAAGAGAAATAAAGAGAGACAGAAGTAAAGAGAGAGAGAGATAAAGAGACAGAGATATAATGATAGATAGAGAGCGGTAGAGAGAGACAGAAGTAAAGTACAGTGAGATGAAGAGAGTGGTAGTTAAAGAGAGAGAGATAGGAAGAGAGATAGAGAGAGACAGAAGTAAAGAGAGAGAGAAAGAGAGTGGTAGTTAAATAAAGAGATATATAGGAAGAGAGATAGAGAGAGACAGAAGTAAAGAGAGAGAGAAGAGATAAAGAGAGTGGTAGTTAAATAGAGAGAGAGATAGGAAGAGAGATAGAAAGAGAGAGAGATAAAGAGAGTGGTAGTTAAATAGAGAGAGAGATAGAAAGAGAGAGAGATAAAGAGAGTGGTAGTTAAATAGAGAGAGAGATAGGAAGAGAGATAGAAAGAGAGATAGAGAGAGACAGAAGTAAAGAGAAAGAAGAGATTAAGAGAGTGGTAGTTAAATAGAGAAAGAGATAGGAAGAGAGATAGAGAGAGAGATAAAGAGAGTGGTAGTTAAATAGAGAGAGAGATAGGAAGAGAGAGAGATAAAGAGAGTGGTAGTTAAATAGAGAGAGATATTAACAGAAGGATCTGTTCAAAGCAGAAATAGTGAAGCAGTGAATAGTGAATGGGGGGATGAGATGAGGACACAGATAAAGAAAGAGATATCGAGAGAGAGAGAGATAAAGCGGGACAGTGAGTGACGCTACAGCGGCAGACGGAGGGCAGGATAACTCATAGCACTTTGATCAACCCATCTTATCGATCCGGGAGCGCTTCCTTTCTAATCGGACAGCAGCACTCCGGCAGATTGGATCCAGTGTCCTGCTGACTGGCTCTCCATGAAATTGCCAATCTATAAAAGAATAGCGGTGATTTAACACCACTACAGCGCCTGCTCTCTTAAAAGCCATAATTAAGCCACATCCATTTGTAGACGGCGAGCGTGGGCCGGCCTATCCCATACGGTTATCGGTGTGGTTTTGGGCCGTGCCGTCGCGTGAGAGGATGCACTCTCTCTACGCGTGAGAATGAGCTTGTTTTGGCCGTGAGTGTTAGCTGTGGCTTGTTTATGCTAAATGGCTGTCAGCACCTCGACTCGCCTTTTATCCTCTACACTGTAACGCTTACAGCTAGCTGTGCTGTTTACAATCAACACTGACTTACAGGGGTTGGACAATGACTCTGAAACACCAAGTTTTAGAGCACAATAATTTATTGTGGTGACGGACAGTTCTGATGGAAACAGGAGAGTTGAGGTGCACATTGAATTCTGCCGTGATTTGTTCAGCCGTGGTTTCATGTTTTTTGGATACAATCTGGGTTAGCACCTGAACATCCCTTTCAGACAGCTTCCTCTTACAGCTTCCACAGTTAATCCTGTTGGATGTGGTTGATCCTTCTTGGTGGTATGCTGACATTACAATGGATACTGTGGCTCTTGAGGGCATCACTAAGACTGGCTGTCTTGGTCACAGATGCTCCGGTAAGACGTGCACCAACAATTTGTCCTCTTTTGAACTCTGGTTTGTCACTCATAATGTTGAGTGCATTGCAATATTTTGAGTAAAACTGTGCTCTTACCCTGCTAATTGAACCTTCACACTCTGCTCTTACTGGTGCAATGTGCAATTAATGAAGATTGGTGACAGGTGTTTCAGTTTCATTGTCCAACCCCTGTATTTACATTCTATGTACCCTTTCGAAACTTTGATTATTTCAGTTCTACACTAGTAAGGAACAGGGGTGTCGCCATGTTTTCCTTTCAATTCAGCAGGTCTCACTGCTGGATAGTGGGGAGGATAACTAAATTAAGTAAAACTAAGTTAACTAACCAAAAAAAATTTAATTCTAAAAAAAACAAAAACAAACGAGTGCTGGATTGTAATCTACATTAATCTACTAGATTTCTCTCCCAATAAATGTGTTTATTTGGGCAACTTAAAAAAAAAAAAAGTGCTTCCATTTATTTACAGTAAGCTTAAATTTCCAGATTTCCAAGAAGCATTAGCATTAGCAGCTAATGGTTAGCAACTAACCTGAGTGTTCTGGTAAGCCAGGACGATGTTAGCTAGCGTATCGTCCCACATATCTTGTTTTAACATGGTAAACTTGCAGACTACAGTCTGGCATACTGTCAGAGCTAGTGCTTAGCGCTGTGGTTAGTGCTTATCCCCTGGGTTAGCAGCAAGCTACAGGCTGGTAATACTCACTTCTAAATGGACAAAAGAGCTAGCGCTTAGCATGGTAAGTGGCTAATGCTAACACAGCTCCAGCCTTAGTGATGGAGAAACTTCACTTAAAACTCACCCTTATGATGCTGTACTACCACAGCAGAGTGGCTTTACTGCTCTTTAATTAATACCTGACTGGTAGAATTCGTACATAAGGTGCACCTTGATGATTTTTGGAAGGTTTTTAAGTGTGCCTCATAGTGTGAAAAATATGGTAGGAAACATAAGATAAGCCATGAGTACAAGGAAGAACAACATGCGAACAGGCGACAAGATAATACTAATTACTAATACATTAAAACGTTATATACTGCCTGGACAACAAAATGTCAACTCCCATTGCATAGTAATAATAATTACTGCATGGGTGATTATTGTATGTTTCAACTGGCAACAAGTTATTTAACCCCACAAACATGTGGAAAGACACTGTGATCCTATGGTCATGGAAAAAAATAAAGAATCAGGTTGAGAACTGTGCAATGCATAATTGTAAAATGGAAGGACAGTTGAGAAATATCATCTAAATAAAGGCAATAATTTAAACATTTGGTGAAATAAATCAAATGGTAGGAAAACAACACCAGAACTAAAGGTTATGTTGTTTAATAGTGAAAGTAAGAGCTTTCCCCCAAGGGATTGGGACTAAAGAGCTGTGTAGCTATAAGAAGACCAATTATCATTGAGGATAACTAACACAAACAGCTTCTATTTGCTAAAAAGTAGAGGTGTGCCAAAAAATCGATTCACATAAGAATCTTGATTCTCATTTACTACGATTCAGAATCGATTTAAAATGTCCCAAAATCGATTCTGAGGGGCGGGTTTTAGACTGATTTTGGGCTGGGTATTTTTGTTGGACCTGGCAACCCTGGGGATAGGGCTTGTCCCTTCAAACGGAGATCTTCCAGACACACACAGAGCGTAGGTGTTTGAGAATCACCGGTAAGATGGCAGAACAAGCACTATATTACATTAGATTAACGTGTAGTTTCAATGTTTTATGGCAGAATGCTTCATAACAAGCATAAAAAAGATCGCTAGTAGTTAGTTTCAGTAACTGTTAGCTAGCTAACTAGCTAACTTTCCAGTTCCACCTTAAATAACGCTACAGGTGGCAGCGGGCTGCAGCATTTAAGGCGGAACGGAAAAATAACAATAAGCTAATCAGAGCTAATTTCAGCTCCTCATCACAGAGGAATTAAGGAATGGACAATATGAATTAATTTCTCCACCTCCTGCCCCCTTTCTGAAGAAATACAACGACCTTAAAGTTAACTAGTTAATCAGCAGCTGCTCCTGAACTTTAGCGCTTCACTGCTATCATCACATCAGCCCAGCAGCGTCACCTACACACCACCGCTAGTAGCCTGGTAATAAAGCAGTGTTATTTATTATTTATTTATTGTTCATTAACGTCATTGTGATATCCCAGTGATTTCTCTGTCACTGAGGACCCACATTCCTGCACATTTTATTGTTTTTGTAACACATTACCTGCTCCAGGACCAGTGTATATTATGGAGGGTTTTTTTTCAATAAGATTCATAAGCCAGAAGCAGAAATTTTTATAATTCAAATCGTTTTGAATCAAAAATCGATTTTGAATCGAATCGTGGCCCCCAAAATCGGAATCGAATCGAATCGTGATATAGTAAACGATTCCCACCCCTACTAAAAAGCATTAAATATTAGACTCTGGATCAATGAAAGGAGATGTCAGATCTTCCAGAAGAGCAGATGAGACTAGCATCTATGGACGTTTACAGCACAGCATAAAAAAGATACTGTATACTATCCACCTAACAGTGAACAGTGCTTTTTACTTTTCTATAGGCACTTGTGCAGTGAGCATTGAGGTCACCGAGTCCATGGATACCTCCAGCTGTATAAATGAACTCATATGGTTCTTTTCTATTTGTGGACAAGCAAAGCCTTTTTATTCTGATTGCAGAACCAGTTTTGTTGGATCCTGCAGTGAGCTAGAGGTTTATAAAGTGTCAAAGGAGTCTAAGGTATAGAGATACGTCAACAGCCAAGACTGCACAAGGCTATTAAGTCCTCCACACTCTTCACACATGGGTGGTGCATGGTGACAGATGATTGATGTTGTGCACAGACTCTTCGATTCGATGTTAACACCTTCAGAATCGTCCTTCCTTAAGTCGAGGCCACATGTTGCTATTTTCCTTTGGACACAGATTTATCATTAATTCGTTAAACAAACCAGAATATGTTTCATATTATACTTTCTTTAAAGTAGGACGACTTGGTTGCATTTTCTCAGTCAGCTTTATAAGGTAGAGTCACCTGGAATTCAGACTTTCAGTTAACAGCTGTGCTGAACTCATCAAGAGTTAATTACTTGTATTTCTCATCTCTTAATAAAGTGTTTGAGAGCATCAGTTAAAGTAAAGTAATGAAGAGGTTACAGTTACAGGTATACAGTGAATAACTCTATTTCAGTAATGTTCTAATCCATATTATGAGAAGCAAGAACTACTCAACTAAATAAAGAAAACATATATTTTCTATATTTTTCTAATACTAATATATGGCATATATTTACAAATAAAAGGTGGGAAGTAATCTGTGCTTTATTTACTGTAGGTAAAATAGTGCCTCCTAGTGAGTAGACCACTTAAAAATGATGAGTTTCTTTGATTTTACCAACTTAAAAACCTCTGGAATATAATCAAGAGGAAGATGGATGATCACAAGCCATCAAACCAAACTGAACTGCTTGAATTTTTGCACCAGGAGTAAAGCAGCATAAAGCAGTGTGTAAGACTGGTGGGGTTAAATAACGATGCCAGGATGCATGATTAAAAACTATGATTAAAAACCAGGGTTATTCCACCAAATATTGATTTCTGAACTCTTAAAACCTTAAGAATATGAACTTGTTTTCTTTGTATTATTCGAGGTCTGAAAGCTCTGCATCTTTTTTTGGTATTTCAGCCATTTCTCATTTTCTGCAAATAAATGCTCTAAATGACAATATTTTTATTTGGAATTTGGGAGAAATGTTGTTTGTAGTTTATAGAATAAAACAACAATGTTCATTTTTCTCAAACATAAACCTATAAATAGCAAAATCAGAGAAACTGATTCAGAAACTGAAGTGCTCTCTTCATTTCTTCCAGAGCTATAGATAGATAGATAGATAGATAGATAGATAGATAGATAGATAGATAGATAGATAGATAGATAGATAGATAGATAGATAGATAGCTAGATAGATAGATAGATAGATAGATAGGTAGACAGACACACAGACAGACAGATAGACAGACAGATAGAGATTGTGAACACATACCAGCAAAGAGAACAGTACATAGAGGTTTCATCATTTCAAAAATGTATGTGAGTGGGTAACAGGACACCAGATTCCACCATAATCAATTAAAATATATATTTTAGAATTATATTTTTCTTCCAATTCCTCCACATTCACATCACAGTCTTGTTTACTATGATACTTACTGTAGGAGTTCAGTACTTTTATTGGTAAACATGTTTAAAATGATGCCAAAAGCAATTAAAAAAAAATGAATTTAAAAAGTTACCATCACCCCATAGCACAATTAGCTTTATGATTACCTTACAAACAAAAAACGTATGTAAAACATTCTATCGTTGCATTAAATCATAATAAATTGCAACAAATTTCATATTTTCTATTAAACAATTAACATATCAATTTTTGCTAGTCATGCGGTGTAATGGCTCTACTTAAAGAAGGTAAAGGTAAATATTAATTTAGAAAAAAATATTAATTAGGTTAAAACAGTACAATCTCTCAGTTTGCAAAATGTGCAAGTTCAAAATTGACACAATTTATACAACAAAGAAAATAATCATTTAATTTACGACAATTTAGACTTTAAACAACAGAATTTCAAAATATTAGTCTATGAAAATGAGCAGTTTAGTTTAAAAAATATAATTTTTACCCACATTTGTCACACTTCATTATGAATTATGTCATTTTAGCTACAGTACAATAAACTAACAATGTAGAAATAGAAAAGTAAGCAAAACAGTCACACAAAGTGAACAATAATTTCATTTTTAAGCCTTAGAGGTCAGCTATCACTGATCAAAACAACTGCGTGTATTCCTTTTATATTATATTAGAAGAATTATTATATTCTCTACATAATTACATCCTTAACTAAAACTGACTGAAGTCACAGTAGTGAGGAAAAGGCTTCATCATTTTCCTCTTATAATATTCACTGAAAGAAGCAAAACACGCTGCCAAAAATGCAGATTCTAAACTTCCTCTCCACACCACGCTCACCTCCGAGAGCAGAAAATGTCATTTTTCATTATGATCTGAATTTGATTATGTAACTTGTACTGTATTTATGTAACTAATTATGTAACTGTATGTAAGTGATTATGGTAATAAGGTAAATTCAGTATGTAGCACAACAGCCGCAGTAACTCAGGGCGTGTAAGGGTTAATTGAATCAGGCAGCTGTGAAGTTTTCCAACAAATTATCTTCTACAAATCTTCCCCTACTGTAAAAGAACAGCCCGTGCAGCAAAACACAGCACAACAGAGTACAGTACAACAATACGATAATATTTAATCAGATAATCAGGTTATAAAGTTACTTTCTTTCAGTAATTCAGTTCAAAATGTGTAAAAATTCATATATTAGCTGCGGTCCAATCTGAAGGGAGCTGCCCAACTAGGCAGCATTTGCAGGCAGCATAGGCGCGCTCCCGAGAAAAGGACTGTCCCATTCGGAAGGTAGCATGTGCTGCCTACCTGGGCAGCTGCCTTATTTTACCCCGATTCTGAAGGCAGCGTGAGATGTATCCTTCACGGCGAAGGCAATCCCATGATGCATTTCACCAGCTCAGAGTTCCAGCGCTCAGATTTAAAAACATGGCGGACGGAGCCGGCCTGCCACGGAGTTTCTGTACAAATGTGAGTAATTCCCTCCTGTATTTCCACTCACCGCTGCGTGGGTTTATCAAACTAGCATATTTTAGACTGTTTTAAGTTGTTTTCCATCGTTGTTTTCGCCTGTACTTCATTTAATGTAAGACCTGACCGGCGGAAGCTACCGTTAGCTTATCGCGCTAATTTACCGGGTAAGCTAACACGCATCTAGCCGACTTACAGAGTACCAAACGCGGCTGCAGCGCTGAGGAAACCCCCGCTAGGAAACAAAGATACCCTGGCCGTCCAGTATAAATTTTTTTTAACTGTTTTAAGTCACTGTTACGTATAACTAAGTGATTTACTGTGTAAATAGTGTAAACGTGTAGAATAACCTGTAATTTAGTGATTTAATGCGTAAACAGTTTAATTGTTAGAGGGAATAACTAGATTTACCTGTAACTGAGTGATTAATTGTGTAAATAGTGGAATTATGAGCGTGTTCTCCATAAACCACTGTTACTAATTCAGATTTATTTTTTCCACAGGGATGAACGTGGGCCGGGGAAGGTGAACGCTGGTCAGACCGGCTGGAGGCAGCGTTAGCTCCCTTTATGAATATATATTTTTTTCTTTGAATGTAATAAAGTTTTCTCTCTTAACATTATTATTTTTGCTTGCTGTGTTTTATAGTCACTATGCTTATTGTAGTATCACATCTCAACTAGTGGGTATGGGTAAATAAATAAATAAAAAGTTTATGAATCATGTGTTTTATGCAACTAAAAGGTAAAGATAAATTAGCTGACTGTGTATGAATGTACTATTGTGTGAAACGTAGCTTAGTTTGATAATTTAGCTCTGATGGCTCATACAAAATATTTATTATATTATGGTTTCATTACTCATGCATTTCTATGAAGCATCTAATCAAAAATAAATTAAATACATAAATAAAACTGACCATACTCTGAGAATTAAGTGAGGAAAAGTGTAGAATTAAAGTAAATCATGAATATTTAAATATATGTAATATTTGGATGAGTAAAAGAGAAATAGCTGCCGCTGCATTTTGCCACTGATTTATCCCGAGGTAAGTGATCATTAACTTTAGTTATTTATAAACAGCTCACGGGCACAGCGCGCTAGACGTGATGACGTATGCTGACTCCAGAGCGTGTCCCGAACGCGCTGCCTTATAAGATCCCTTATGGGTGAAAATGCTGCCGAACGAGGGAGCTGCATTCGAAGGCAATGACTACCTAGGCAGCTCCCTTCAGATTGGACCGCAGCTAATATATGGATGTATTAGACACAGTGATCTATTTTAAGTGTGTATTACTTTTATTGTTGATGATCATGGAATACAGCCAATGAAAAACCAAAAATCAGTGTCTTCAAAAATCTTAATATCATATAAGACTAATTGGTACGTTTGGTACCAAGTCCTGCTGGAAAATGAAATCCGCATCTCCATAAAACTTATAGTCAGCAGAGGGAAGCATGAAGTGCTGTAAGATTTTGTGGGAAAACACTGCACTGACTTGGGACTTTGGACTTCGCAATGATATTCACATTTTTTAGATGCATCTATATATTCTTCAAGGAGAAAAAGGTTCTTCGGGAGATCATTAGTAAAAACAATGATTCTACATAAAACCTTACCAAATAAAACAACTAATGGAATGAATCTGTCTGGGATTTTGGGTGAAATAAGAGGATAATTGCTATAAATAAGCAAACATTTTAAAGTTGACTTGGTCTTTACCCAATCTCACTGTCATTTATTTTCAGTCTTGACTTGGTCTCAATATATTTAGATTTTTGGACTTTTAGAATTCTTGCTCAATCATTACTTGGCTTGATCTTGGATTTGGATTTGGTCTTGATTCAGTCAGATTTTCTTTTGAGATTAGTCTTAAAAATAATCGTTCTCATCTGGATTTGGTCTTGATTTGGTCTCAGTTTCATCTGGGCTGAAACTTGATTCAGTAATAATTGCTGTTCAGTCTTGAATCAATCTCAATCTCATCTAAATACTGCCTTGACTCAAACTCAATCTTATTTGGACTCAGCCTTTTCTCAAATTCAATCTTATTTAAAATCAACCTAATCTTACACTCAATCTCATTTAGACTCAGCCTAGACTCAAACTCGATCTCATTTAGACTCAGTCTAGACTCAAACTCTATCTCATCTGGGATCAGCCTTCACTCAAACTCAATCTCATTCAGACTCAGTCTAGACTCAAACTTAATGTCATTTGGGATCAACCTAGACTCAAACTTAATGTCATTTGGACTCGGCCTTAACTCAGACTCAATCTCATTTGGGCTCAGCCTACACTCAAACTCAATCTCATTTGCATCTAGTCTTGATTCAATCGTGCTAACTAGAACTGGTCTTGCCTCAGTCTTTCTTTTGGACTCAGCATTGACTCCATCTGATTCTTATATAGACTCAGCCTTAACTCAATCTTTCGCTCATTTGAACTCTACTTCAGTTTAGACTCAACCTTTTTCTCATTTAGACTCTAACTTAGTTTAGACTTGATCTTTCTCTCTTTTGGGCTTAGCCTAAACTCAAACTCAATCTCATTTGGACTCATCCTTTACTAAAACTGAATCTCATTTGGGTCCAGCTTTGACTCAAATTCACACATATTCGCTTACAGACTTGATTCAGTCTGTTTCTCATTTGGACTTGGTCTTGCCTCAGTCTTTCTTTTGGTCTCAGCTTTGACTCTATCTTTCTCTTATTAGGACTCTAACTTAGTTTAGACTTAATCTTACTCTCATTTGGGTCAGTCTAGACTCAAACTCAATCTCAATCTCATTAAAATCAACCTAATCTTAATCTCAATCCCATTTGGACTCCTCCTTTACTCAAACTAAATCTCATTTGGACTCCTCCTTTACTCAAACTAAATCTCATTTGGACTCAACCTTTACTCAAACTCAATCTCATTTGAACTCAGCCTTTATTAAAACTCAAGCTCATTTGGACTCATCCTTTACTCAAAGTCAATCTCATTTGGACTCAACCTTTACTCAAACTCAACCTCATTTGAACTCAGCCTTTACTGAAACTCAAGCTCATTTGTACTCAGCCTAGACTCAAAATCAATCTTAGTTTATACCTGATCTTACTCTCATTTGGGTCAGTCTTGACTCAAACTCAATCTCATTTGCATCTAGTCTTGATTCAATCTTGCTCTTATCTAGAACTGGTTATGCCTCAGTCTTTCTATTGGACTTTTTGGCCTTGACTTCATATGTTTCTCATTTGGACTCAGCCTTGACTCAACCTTTCTCTCATTTGAACTTTATGAACATATTATTGGTAAAATGGTAAAAACAAAAGCAAATATACAATTTCTGGGTGTCATTAAATTATTTATAAAATATTGCAATGCTAAAAGTGCTGCATGGTGAACTCAACTACAGCACCAGTATCGACTGTATACAAACAGGCTGCAGTTGCACACAACGTATTTAATAATGGAGTAATAGATACACATTATTAGTAGTATTATTAGTATTATTACTATTATATGGACGCAGTGATGTGAAAGGAAGCTAAGTGGGAAATGTCACTGCGAGCCGCTGTTCTACACTTAAAGAAGCTCCAGAGAAATGGCTGCATATGCAGCAGGCATGCCGGGGAGGCGGCGGGGGGATGTAATTGCGGTTAATGCTAATTTTCACTCCAGCCCTGACATTTCAAAGCCGCTCGAACAACACGGCGCCACTCGGCACGGGGGAGGGAGGAGGGGAGGCGGCGGCTGCATGAGGCGGAGGCAATCAGGCAGATATTCTGATTACATTCTTCTGTCAGAAACGAGAACAAATGATTTGGGTAGCTAATTGTACATCCAGCTCTGTTTAGCATTGCATTTCCATACCATCATCCCTCTCTCTCTCTCTCTTTCACTCTCTCCTCTCCTATATATCTTTTATCTCTCTGTCTCCCTTTTGTGCTTTTATCTCCCTCTTTTTCTAGATTTACCTCTCTCTATTTAACTTTCTTTTTGTTATACTCTCTCTTCTATATACCTTTTTGTATCTCTGTCTTCCTTTTCTGTCTTTACATTTCTATTTCTTCTCTTTCTTTCTCACTCTCTTCTCTCTTATATATTGTTTTTATCTCTGTCTTTCTTTTATCTCTTTACCACCCTCTTTCTCTAGCCTTCTCTCTCTCCCTCTATCTCTCTCTCTCTATCTATCTCTCTCTCTCTATCTCTCTGTTTTGCTCTCTTTTCTCTCCAATACATCTTTTATCTCTTTGTCTTCTTTTTATCTCTTTACCACCCTCTTTCTCAGCCTTATTTCTCTCTCTCTCTCTCTCTCTCTCTCTCTCTCTCTCTCTCTCTCTCTCTGTTTTAGTCTCTCCTGTCCTTTATATCTCTCTGTCCTTTTTTATCTCTTTTTCTCCCTCTTCCTTCAGCCATCTCTTTCTCTGTCTCTCTCTTTAACTCTCCTCTTTTCTATATGTCTTTAATGTCTCTGTCTTCCTTTATCTCCTTTACCTTTACCTTCCTGTTTCTGCAGCATCTCTCTCTCTCTCTTTTATTTCCGTCCAGAACGATCATGTACGTGTTTTTTTCAGACGTCCTCTGAGACAATTAGAGGCTGAATTATCTACTGTTTTTCTCTGAACTCCATGGTCGTCTGGTAATTTTAGTCCCATCCGGACGCACATTTCTGAGTTTCGTCTCCTCGCGTTTAATAATACAGCTATTTGTCCACTGCCGCGCACCGCAATTATTGTACACTTTGCTAGTATTGACCCACGCCCTTGATTGGGCAGAGAAGAAGAAAGAGGGGGAGCGAACTCAGAGTATTTGGGATGGAGTTCGGGGCAGCTTCGCTGTAAAGCGTGAAGCCGAAGCCCCCCCTCTCATGAAAAGAAACATGAGAAGAGAATAAAATTAAAGAAGGAGGAAGATGGGGAGGAGGTGGGTGCGAGGTTTGTTCAATGAGTAGGTAGAGAGGAAGTGACTGTTTAAATAGGGATGGAAGTGGGAGGAGTGAGGGCGTGGCTCACTCCCAAAACTTAGTTATGGCACATAACTCCACTTTGCTAGTATTGACCCACGCCCTTGATTGGGCAGAGAAGAAGAAAGAGGGGGAGCGAACTCAGAGTATTTGGGATGGAGTTCGGGGCAGCTTCGCTGTAAAGCGTGAAGCCGAAGCCCCAAAAATTAAATCAGAACTTTCGACCACTGCTAGGATTTAAGAAGCAACTGAGTATTGGAAGTCCGACCTTGTAGTCTTTGAGAAAGCCAGAGGATGAACCGATGCATGGGGAAGGCAGTGTGGAAGTCAAAGGAAAGAAAGGTAGGGAATAATTAAGTAAGGTATTTGAAGGTGCTGCCAGCCTATTCGAGTATAGGAATGTATGAGGTCCTTGGTGGCAGAAATCGGTTGAAGTGGAAAGGTAGTGTTGAGCGACCGAATGGAATGATGCACGTGTTGTACATGTAGTTTAAAGGCCCCAAAAGCAGCCACCGACCCGCATGCGCAGCAGGAGCGACCTGGTAAGGTAGAAGGGGTGCTCCTGATGGTCCAACAGAAGTGAGGGGGGGGGCCGACGGAGTGGTAAGACGGTGTGGGAAGACGGGGCGATGGAGTGGGAAGACGGGGCGATGGAGTGGGAAGACTGTGTGGGAAGACGAGGCGATGGAGTGGAAGACGGGGCAATGTAGTGGGAAGACGGAGTGGGAAGACGGGGCAATGTAGTGGGAAGATGGAGTGGGAAGACGGAGTGGGAAGACGGGGCGATGTAGTGGGAAGATGGAGTGGGAAGACGGGGCGATGGAGTGGGAAGACGGGGCGATGGAGTGGGAAGACTGTGTGGGAAGACGAGGCGATGGAGTGGAAGACGGGGCAATGTAGTGGGAAGACGGAGTGGGAAGACGGGGCAATGTAGTGGGAAGATGGAGTGGGAAGACGGAGTGGGAAGACGGGGCGATGGAGCGGGAAGACGGGGCGATGGAGCGGGAAGACGGGGCGATGGAGCGGGAAGACGGGGCGATGGAGCGGGAAGACGGGGCGATGGAGCGGGAAGACGGGGCGATGGAGCGGGAAGACGGGGCGATGGAGCGGGAAGACGGGGCGATGGAGTGGGAAGACGGAGTGGGAAGACGGGGCGATGGAGTGGGAAGACGGAGTGGGAAGACGGCAGCAACGGGAGAGTAAAAAAAAAAGAGTAGGGAGGACAGACAGAATGAGGACAGTTGGAATGGCGGTGGGAAGATGGAGGATGGGCAGGGAGGACAGACCGACTGGTGTAGCGAAGATGGGTAAGGAGGCGAAGACGAGGGTGGTGGTGACAAAGGTTAGTACAGTGAGGGTGATTGTTAAAACGGCAACGAAAGATTGGAATGAAGAGGGCGAGATTACGTCCCAGATGGTGGCGATTATGCGGGTGGGGAAGGTGCAAGCTATGAAGTTGCGGCGATGATGGCGATGACCTAGGCAGAGATGGTGGCAATGATGCCGATGGTGGTGAAGATGGCCAAAGTGAGGGCAAGATGATGCCCAAGACGATGGCGGCGAAGGCAAAGAAGATTGCGGCGAAGATGGCGATGACAGACAGATGGAAACAATGAGAACGGCCATGAAAACTGTGGCAGAGGTGATGAAGGTGATGCAGGCAGAGGTGGTGGCGATGATGACCATGGTGATGAATATGGCCATAGCGAGGGCGAGGTGATGCCCAAGACGATGGCGATGAAGACGAGGAAGATGAAGACGAAGGCGAGAAGATCGCAGCGACGATGATGTCGATGACAGAGACGACGACAATGAGGATGGCCATGACAACAGCGGCAGAGATGATGAAGGTGATGCAGGCAGAGATGGTGGCGATGGTGACCATGGTGGCGAAGATGGCCAAAGCGAGGGCAAGGTGATGCCCAAGACGATGGCGATGAAGATGAGGAAGATGGAGATGAAGGCGAGAAGATCGCAGTGATGATGGCGATGACAGAGACGACGACAATGAGGATGGCCATGACAACAGTGGCAGAGATGAAGGTGATGCAGGAAGAGATGGGGGCGATGATGACCATGGTGGCGAAGATAGCCATAGCGAGGGCAAGGTGATGCCCAAGACGATGGCAATGAAGACGAGGAAGATGAAGACGTAGGTGAGAAGATCGCGCTGATGGGATGTAGGCAGAGAGTGCGGCAATGATGAGGATGAAGATGGCTACTGCAATGACGATGATAGCCACGACAAAAACTATGGCAGCGACGATGAAGGCGATGCAGACGAAGAAGGAGGCGGAGACGATTAAGGTGAAAATGGCCACGATGAGGATGAGATGATGCTCAGCATGGCGTTGATGAGAGCGAAGAAGGTGAAAGCAACGAATATGCAGGCCAGAAGATGGCGGCAACGGAGATGAAGGCAGTGATGTAGGCAGAGACAATGGCAATGGTGATGAAGACTATGGCGGCGATGAAGGCGATGCAGGCGGAGATGGTGGTGATGACGATGGCAATAAAGAGGGCAATGACGAGAGTGAGATTACACTCAAGACCACGGCAATGACGAAGGCGATGATGCAGGCGAAGCAGGTGAAAGTGATGAAGATTGCGGCGATGATGGTAATGTGGGCAAAGATGGAGGTGATTATGATGGTGAAGACTGCCACGAAGATGACGACTACGGTGGTGACGATGGTGATGCAAAGATGGTGGTGATGACGACGATGGTGAAGATGGCCATGCGATGGTGATGATGGAGGTGAGTATGATGAGGGTGCCAAGGATCGTGGTGACGACAATGGCACAATGCAATAGACAGAGCAGCGATGGTGGCAGAGATATGGAGGCAAAGACTGCAAGGGTGAAGATGCCGATGGCAAAGATGAATACGATGGTAAGATAAGTATAATGATGGCGAAAATGATTACGATCATGGTGAGGAGGGTTATGATGGAAGCAGGGAGCATATGCGACCCACGCACTCTGTCCAGCTCAAAGGATAGACACCACGTAGGATAATTGTCTTCAATTCCGAAACGAGGTCAGCATTAGAAGGAACGCCAGTTCCGGGCCGAGCAGCACGCGACCAGCAGGCGGCGCCAAATCAGCAGCAGGAATATCACAGTGGCCATGCTCGAGTACCGCCCAGTGAGGCTGCAGGGGGGCGGAGCCACACCAAGCCAGCGTGTCAGGCGGAAAGCATGCTGGAAGGGGAAAAAGGAAAGGGCGGGCCACGGGAGCGGCGAGGGCGCCGGCAGCGGCAGTGGTGACGGCGTGGGCGCCGGTAGAGGCAGAGAGAGAAAGAAGATGCTGAGAGAGAGAGAGAGAGAGAGAGAGAGAGAGAGGGGCGCTGAACTCATATGCAGAAATACCGCTGATCCATGTATATGAAGGCACGCCGACAGAGAGAGAGAGAGAGAGAGAGAGAGAGAGAGAGAGAGGAGGCGTGGCTACGCTCTAGAACGGCCCAGTGAGGCTGTAGGAAGGCGGAGCCACACCCAGCCAGCGGGTCGGGCGGAAAAGAAACACGGGCCAGAAGGGGAAAAAGGGAAGAGCGGGCCGCGTGGGCGCCGGTAGCGAGCGAGCGAGAGAGAGAGAGAGAGAGAGAGAGAGAGAGAGGCGCTGAACACATCTGCAGAAATACCGCTGATCCAAGAAGGCACGCCGACAGAGAGAGAGAGAGAGAGGAGGCGTGGCTACGCTCAAGAATGGCCCAGTGAGGCTGTAGGAAGGCGGAGCCATACCCGGCCAGCGGGTTGGGTGGAAAAGAAACGCAGGTCGGAGCGGGCCGCGGTAGCGGCAGAGAGAGAAAGAGAGAGAAAGAGAAGGGCGCTAAACACATGTGCAGTAATACCGCCGGTCCACGGATATAAAGGCACGCCGGCACTCGCACGGGAGAGAGAGAGAGAGAGGGAGGAGGCGTGACCATGCTCGAAGCTCGAGTAACGCCCAGAGAGGCAGTAGTAGGAGGAAATGCAAAACAGACGGCTCCAAGCAGTGCAGCGAGCCGCCGGAGGGGCGCGTGCAGCGCCGAAAAGGGTTGAAGAGGAGTCCGGCGAAGACGCGAGGAAGCCCTGCGAGTGTAGCAGGAGTGGTTCAGCGGAAGCGCTGAGAGAGAGAGAGAGAGAGAGAGAGAGAGACCGCCGCGGATGACAGGGTCGCGGGGAGGCTTCGTGAAGGAAGCAGCAGCGGCGAAGAGAGAGGGAGAGAGACCGCCGAGGACGCGGAGATCGCGTGGAGGCCCCGCAGTGGCAGCAGGAGAGGATAAACAGCGGCAGCGTCGCTGGAGAGATGGCGGAAAGAGAGAGAACGCGGAGAATGCGTGGAGGCCCCGCAGGGGCAGGAGGAAGGGTTTAGCAGCCGCGGCAAGAGAGACCGCCCAAGGGCCGAGGAGACCATACGGGAGCCGCCAGACCAGGTAGAGGAGACGACAGCCACAGCAGCTGAGACAAGATAAAACCACTACCAGGGAAGGCAGCCTGGAGCAGAGGCAGTGGAGGAGTCAGGGTGGACGGGAGCAGCTGGTCGCAGGAGACAGACAGGTGCAGAACCATCGTGTACCAGGTAAGGAGCGGTCGGCAACACCACATGCGAGGTTTGTTCAATGAGTAGGTAGAGAGGAAGTGACTGTTTAAATAGGGATGGAAGTGGGAGGAGTGAGGGCGTGGCTCACTCCCAAAACTTAGTTATGGCACATAACTCCACTTTGGGCACTTTGGCACACGTTTCCACAGAGATTCACGTTAAAAACACAACTGCGAGTGGAAATGGAGGAGCTACTGAATGCCGCAATGTCATGTGACCTAGAAAAGCCTGAAAACTCATTGGTCCTCCTGCTTTTTTCAATTGCAGTCCGGATGCAGGAGTTTTATCACTGAGTAGAAGTGTGAAATATTTTTCACAGATGTCCCCCTGAGAAAATAATCCCATCTGGATAGTGCTTTAACCCCACTCTTTGTCCATGCCATGAGCACATTGACCATTTTTCAACCATTTTTCACAAGATAGCACCTCACAATTTATGATTATGGGCATTCCCAAGCTGTGATTTGAGGCAACACTTTAGGATTAATAGATTATGAGTGGATTCATAGGACCATACAAAATATATACATAATGCAGTATGAATAATAATGCAGGTCTACGTACATACAGGTGATGCAGAGAATTTAGCAGTGTCTTGAGCAAAATATGCAAATATTAGTGTGTCCAAATTTTTCAAATAACAGGAAAAATGTCAGATAACTTTAACATATTCTGCCCGTCTGTTTTTTGTTTATTCTGTAGCGTTGAAAACACGTGGCTAAAGAAAGTAAAGTCCAGTGAGTATAGAATATTTCTGTGCTGTTTATTCAGTGTATAATGGCCTTTGCTCTGTTTTCTTCTTATCCTGTTGCTGCTGCTTGGTTCCTGGAGTTTTCTCGTTACGGCGTCTGCACGCCTGTATTTTGTTTATTTAAATGAGGTGGTGCTGCACTCGCCTCCAGCACTCACATTTGTTAAAGCTGACCTGACCGGGGACACCTGACAAGACTGTTCATTAACCATTCATCATTCTGTGACAGCACTTCCCCCTTAAAAACAGACAGAACCAAATAAAACATGCTGCACTCTGAGAAATAAAGCTTTCCTAATTAGATCTGAGTTTGCATGTAGAGCTGTGAATATGCTATAAGGTATCTGAAGGGTTCTGTCAGCTGTGGACGTATAATACTCTGAGCCCTAGAGTACACCCTGTGTAAGGCACATAACAATGTTCATTTTTTTGTTACTACCATATGGGGTTAAAAAATATCAAAAAATACAGCTCTGGAAAAAATAATAAAGAGATAACTTCAGTTTCTGAATCAGTTTCTCTGATTTTGCTATTTATAGGTTTATTTTTGATTAAAATAAACATTGTTGTTTTATTCTATAAACTACAAACAACATTTCTCCCAAATTCCAAATAAAAATATTGTCATTTAGAACATTTGTATTATTTATTTGTCTCATAATATTTGCAGAAAATGAGAAATGGCTGAATTATCAAAAAAGATGCAGAGCTTTCAGACCTCAAATAATGCAAAGAAAACAAGTTCATATTCATAAAGTTTTAAGAGTTCAGAAATTAATATTTGGTGGAATAACTCTGGTTTTAATCACAGTTTTCATGCATCTTGGCATCATGTTCTCCTCCACCAGTCTTACACACTGCTTTTGAATAACTTTATGTTTTACACTCCTGGTGCAAAAAATCAAGCAGTTTACTTGAGGTTTTCAATTTGGTAAAATCAAAGAAACTCATCATTTTTAAGTGCTCTCTTATTTTTTTCCAGAGCTGTATATCTAATATCACTTTTCAGAACAAAAATATTAATATTAGCTTTGATAATATTTAGATTTTTGTATTTTTTATAATATATATTTTTTGAGCACTCATTCCATGCTGGGGTATATAAATAACACCATATAAATAGTAAGTATTCAATATAATGCATGCTTTTTTTATATTAGTAATTAATTTTACATTGTATAATTCAAGAGTCAAAGAGTTTAATGTCACGTGCGCAGGGCGTGGGAATGAGATACTAAGGCATGGCCACGTCTTATTTAGGTGTGGGAACGAGATACAAAGGCATGGCCACGTCTCATTTAGGTGTGGGAACAAGATACTAAGGCGGGGCCACGTCTTATTTAGATACGAGATACTAAGGTGCGGGAACGAGATAATTAAGGCATGGGAATGAGGTACTAATGCGTGGGAACGAGTTCATTAAGGCATGGGCACAATATCATTTAGGCGTGGGCATGACTTATTAAGAAAAAGTTGATTAAATGTAGCTGGAGAATAATAAAGCTGCTCTTCTGTAAATGAAAGCTCATGAAGAATTTTACATCAAAGCTCCTTTAAAAATGTGTAATTCTAAGTTAAAGACTCTTAATTCTCATACTAGAAGCTGACCATGCCATAATGATCTCATTCCCACCCCTTAATTATCTTGTTCCCATGCATTAGTATCTTGTTCCCATGCCTTAATGATCTCATTCCCTCGCCTTAATTATCTCGTTCCCATGCATTAGTATCTTATTCCCACGCCTTAATTATATAATTCCCATGCCTTAATTATCTCATTCCCATGCATTAGTATCTTGTTTCCATGCCTTAATGATCTTATTCCCACGTCTTAATTCTCTCGTTCCCACACATTAGTATCTTGTTCCCATGCCTTAATGATCTCATTCCCACACCTTAATTATCTCATTTCCACGCATTAGTATCTTATTCCCACGCCTTAATTATCTCGTTCCCACACCTTTATTATCTCATTCCCGCGCATTAGTTTCTTGTTTTCATGCCTTAATGATCTTATCCCCACTCCTTAATTATCTAATTCCCATGCATTAGTATCTTGTTACTACACCTTACTGATCTCGTTCCTGCGCCTTAAGTATCTCGTTCCCACGCATTAGAATCTTATTCCCACGCCTTAATTATCTTGTTTCCACGCCTTTATTATCTCGTTCCCACACATTAATATCTTGTTTTCCCGCCTTAATGATCTTATCCCCACGCTTTAACTATCTTGTTCCCACACCTTAATTATCTCTTTCCCACACATTAGTATCTTTTTCCCACGCCTTAATGAGCTCGTTCCCTCGGCTTAATTATCTCGTTCCCACACATTAGTATCTTTTTCCCACGCCTTAATGAGCTCGTTCCCTCGGCTTGATTATCTTGTTCCCACACATTAGTATCTTGTTCCCACACCTCAATTATCTCATTCCTACGCCTTAATTATCTTGTTCCCATGTATTAGTAGCTTGTTCCCACTCCTTAATGAGCTTGTTCCTGCGCCTTAGTTATCTTGTTCCCACGCATTAGTATCTTGTTCCCACGCCTTGATTATCTCATTCCCACGCCTTAATTATCTCATTCTACACATTAGTATCTTGTTCCCATGCCTTTATGATCTCGTTTCTGCGTACTAGGATCTCGTTATTTAGTTTATTTAGTCACCTTAGGTGCTCCGTAGGAAAATATATAATAAAGCAAGAAATAACAAACTAACTAAATATAAATATTAAAATGGTGTTTTAATATTTACACCCAGGATGGAAATACTGTATGTTTATGATTACAGTAATGTGTTATGGATATTATTATCAAGTAATTGGGTAATAAATCAATTTAAGCAACAAAAAATCTGACAAGCCTCTTGGAAGCTAAAAAGAGTCAAAAGAGCCGACTCTCTAAATAGAGGCAGAATTTCCATCACTATTGAGACACTATTTGTCTGCTTGTCTCAGCACTGCAGGGACGTCCCTGTCCTCGTCTTCCACAGGACCGCCTGTCCAACACCTGCACCAGAGACACAAGCATGAGCGAACGCATGCCTGTCCCCATCACCAAAAGCATCCCCTCGCTTAGCGTCCGTGTTATTTCCCCACCGCCGTGTCCCCCGGATGCTGACACCTCGTCTCCGGGGTTACTAGGCGACGGCGCCCCGCAGGACGGAGCGCGTTAGCATCGCTCCAGGCTAATGGAGCAGAAGAAGCATCAAGGTTTCTGCAGGACTGCTCTCCAGCTCTCTGCCTGCAGGGATGCAGACAGGGACGAGAGAGAGAGAGAGAGAGAGGGAGAGAAAGAGAGCGCCGGGAAACTGTCTAAATGTGTCTGAGAGAGAGTGTGTGTATATGTGTGTGTGTTTGTGTGTGTGTGTGTGTTTGTGTGAGTGTGTGTGAGGTAGGGTTACAGTGAGAGACACTTCCCACACACACACATAATAAACACACAGGTCCTCACGTATAAGACGACACAAGAGACGTGAGAATAGCCACTTAATTAATGATCCAGAAACCGCCCACTCTTAAATCACTCTCACTCAGGCCTCCTGAGGTAATTTCAGGGCCCTTAACTCTTAAATAAATGTATTTTTTTAGCGCAGGATGCTAACAGCCTTTAGCTTTGTCAATTACCTCAGCAGCCAAACTCAGAATTTCTTATCTGTGCTTTTATTTTTATATTGTTTTTACAGATAAATGACAATAAAAAACATCAAAAACATAATACATATTTTAAAAATCTACTTAAATTGTTTTCCTTAATGCGATTTTGAAGTCAGATGAACAGGAAATATTGAATTGCACTGTAAATCATAGCAAACTAATTCCCTCAAGTAACATTTTAAAGTTTCTTTTTAAACGTTGGTCTAGCTAAATAATCTGGGTTGGCAAAATTTTCTAAATGTAGATTAACCTTGAGGTCAACCTTCAGGTCAACTACTTTGCACTACTGCACATGCTCAGTTTGACTTTTCAGTTTACCAGGGTCTACCGAGCAATTCTGAAGGGGTTTTCACCTGAGGTTGGTCACGCTATTTGCATATTGGGTGTTTCCTCCAATCTCTCCCTCACCTTCAGTGTGTAAATTCACCACAGGCTACTTCTTATTTGATTTATATATGTGTTATATAATAGTTAATAGTAACTGCCTGGTCTCAGTGTTGAAGGCTATAACAGCAAATTGCTATGTTGTTTTTGGTTGAGTGTGACTTTATGCTATATTTTCCTTACCATAAATGTATATGATTGACAATAAATTCCCAGATTCTAAGTTAAATTAACAAAAAATATAGTGTCGCACCACTTCATGAATTTGACTGACGTTAAATCTTCATTTTAATTTTAGTTTTTAATTGATCCGAAAGGATTACAATACATGTACAATACACATTTCTTAGAACTTAAATTAGGCCAAATAAAAATATACATTTTTAAGTCGGTGGGACTCAATATTTTAAGTTTTTACACATCTGAAAAATGAGGCTTCTAGTCGACACAACTGGTGGTGGTTTTCCTAAAAACGTAAAAGTTTGAGTTGGCCTCAAAACTCAAAAATCTAGTGCAGTAAGTTGCCTTGAAATTTTGGCTTTTCTTAACTTTTCATTTATAAAGTGTGTTTTCTTAATTTGTGTTAATCATTTTTTACCTACACACTAAAACTCCTCATATCCTCATACACAAACCCATTGCAACAGGGCAAGCAAACCAGTTGGCCGATTTATAGGCACCGAGCTTGCGTATAAATTTAATGCGTTCTTGTGGCAGGACCACAAATGTCTGCAAAAAATGTAATATGAGTTTTAAAGCTAATTTAATGGTCAGTAAACATTGGGGTGTTTTCTACAAACTAATCCTTGGCTGTTTTTAAGGGTTAAGTCTACACATGCTATAAAGTGGGGCTGTCAATGCAGAATGTCCACTGAAAAATCCCTGTCTTCAGGACCCGGCTTAATCCGTGGCTAGAACCACGACCCAATAAATGAAAGTAAGGCCTTTTGGGCTTAATATTGATTTGATATCCACTCAAACTTCTGCGGGTGACGAAAACTCATTAAAACTCGGCAGCAGCAGAGAAATGAATGCTAATGCACTGCATACCTGTCCTCTTAAAGTATAAACAGGGCCTTAAGTAAAAAAATATAAGTGGCATTTCAGTAGGGCAGATTGCCACCGCTCTCGCTGGCTGTCATTAGCGATGACTCCATCACACGAGCCGAGAGGCCGGGCGAGGCGAGGCGACGGGAGGCGAGGGGAGGCGAGGCACTCGGCCGGCAGCCAGATACAGCTTAAGGGTGTAAAATGGCATCGAAGGAGGCATCGATCTGAAGGTGCTGCCTTGACTGCTTTGATTTTAGAGTGTTAGAATCAATTACAGTTGATTAAAATAATGTAATGCCAGAATAAAAGTCTCCAACTATTTGCAAACCGAATATTTGATGTATTGCTTGTATTGTCTAACAGTCTGTTACTGAGATTTATCCACCAGAGAAGGCTAGCATGTGATTTCTTCAAGCCTAAAAGCCACATTACTGAAGATCAACATGCTTGCAACATACATGTATTTGTAATGAACCATAATGGTACAGAGATTACTGTAGATTTTTAGATCCTGTACATTTGCAGAATGTTCATTTGGTGACAAATCTGGCAATTGAGGAGGACAATGAAGTTTTGGACAAAACAGATTCCTGGGAAACACTTACAGTGTGTAATCAAGCTTTGTGTTGATGAAAAATGCCAGTTTTAAGACTTATGAAGACCTGAACTAGCTTGTGAATGAGCAGAAGCCTGTGTCATCCTTCATAAGTCTTTACTTGAGCAGAAGCCTGTGGATGGACAGAAGCTTTTGAAAGGGCAGAAGCCTGTGGATGGGCAGAAGTCTGTGGATGGGCAGAAGCCTTTGGATGGGCAGAAGCTTGTGAATGGACAGAAGCCTGTGAATGGGCAGAGGCGTGTAAATGGGCAGAGGCCTGTGAATGGGCAGAAGCCTTTAAAAGAGCAGAAGCCTGTGGATAGGCAGAAGCTTGTGAATGGACAGAAGCCTGTGAATAGACAGAAGCGTGTAAATGGGCAGAAGCCTTTAAAAGAGCAGAAGCCTGTGGATAGGCAGAAGCTTGTGAATGGACAGAAGCCTGTGAATGGGCAGAAGCTTGTGAATGGACAGAAGCCTGTGAATAGACAGAAGCGTGTAAATGGGCAGAAGCCTTTAAAAGAGCAGAAGCCTGTGGATAGGCAGAAGCTTGTGAATGGGCAGAAGCCTATGAATGGGCAGAAGCCTGTGAATGGGCAGAAGCTTGTGAATAGGCAGAAACCTTTAAAAGAGCAGAAGCCTGTGGATGGGCAGAATCCTGTGGATGGGCAGAAGCCTGTGAATGGGCAGAAGCTTGTGAATAGGCAGAAGCCTTTAAAAGAGCAGAAGCCTGTGGATGGGCAGAAGCTTGTGAATGGTCTGAAGTCTGTGAATGGGCAGAAGCTTGTGAATGGACAGAAGCCTGTCAATGGGCAGAAGCCTTTAAAAGAGCAGAAGCCTGTGGATGGGCAGAAGCTTGTGAATGGTCAGAAGTCTGTGAATGGGCAGAAGCCTTTAAAAGAGCAGAAGCCTGTGAATGGGCAGAAGCATGTGAATGGGCAGAAGCCTGTTTCATCCTTTATAAGTCTTTACTTGAGCAAAAGGTGTTCCTTGGCAGGATCCTGCGATCTCACTAAAGACATTGTAGACGTTTTAGTTTGATTTAGAGCCCCCTGATTGGTTGGTAAGCGCGAGAAGCAATGTCCTCAAAATCACAACATATCAGTTAACCTAGTGTTTATCAAGTCCACAGTCTATATTCTGAAATATTACAAATTTAGGAAGTTAATTCATATAAGTTTTGATCTGGAAATCAACTGCCAATATTAAAAAGCATGGAGTTGAGCTTATCATAATGGTATTTCATTTTAATAAGCATCAACGTTTCATTGTCTATATCAGTAAAACTTCCACCAAGGCCTGAGCTGGCATTCTGCTAATTAGACAAATACATCAGCCAACTATATATTTACTTAGAACAACACAGCAAATATGGCAGTGTTAAATCAAAACTGTAAGTGTTAAATCAACACGGCGAGTGTTACAATAACACTAATGGAGTTGATTTAACATTGGCAAGCTCAGCTCCACAAACAGCATTAGGACTGTACAATAATAGACGTATAAATTCACAGCTGAGCATTTTATACCTCACAATAAGTTACATAATTACTCTAAATACATCAAACAATTACTCAAATACTCTATAAACCAAAAGCAGTGGTAGCAAGTTCATACACAGACACACACACACACACACACAAAAACACACACTGATGCACTAACCAAACTCAATATGAGAGTCCAAACAAGTGCTGGTGTACCAGGACAACACACAGAGAGGTGTCTCACACACACACACACACACACACACTCTCCAGAACCAAGTCAAGTGCCCAAACAAATACTGCACCAATACACACACACACACACACACACACACACAGCAACCTACCTAATCACCCACATGTGCTTCACCAAACCCAGAAATCGAGAAACTGCAGCTCACCCACACACACACTCTCTCAAACACACTCTCTCTCACACACACACTCACACACACACACTCACACATCACAGCAGCAGGGTTTCGACAGGCACACATTCCTCAAAGGCAGTGAGGATGCTGCCCACACACATACACACATCTCCTGTCTCTTCCTACCAGCCCTGACACACACACACACACACACACTGAAACACACACTGACAGAGCTCCTGTAGCACAAACATCAGCACGAACTTCAGGCCTTTGCTGTTTGCTGATCAATGACATTGAGTATAATCTGAGAGTATTACAGGTCCTCAAACACCATTGAGTGTGTGACATTTAGAGTGTGAAACAAACAAACACACACACACACACACACACACACACACACACGCTTACACAGACACACACAGATACACACACATACAAACTCACATTCGAGCTATTTTAACAGCGATGGCACACGGTGTGAAAATAGACTACTGATGGGGTGTAAGATAGCAAAGAGCATTGCGACACAATTGCAATTGCAGAGAGTGTCCATGCATTTTCAGAAAGACAGTGTGAAACCACATGCTGCACATATTGCAAATTTTGGAATGTTCCTACCAGTCCTGACACACGCACACACCCACAAACACACACACACACACACACACACAGAGCTCCTACAGCACACACATCAGCATACAGTACACATATGTGAGAGTTTTCACTAAAGCTATTTTACGATCAATGACATCGAGTGTAATCTGAGAGTATTACAGGTCCTCAAACAACATTCAGTGTGTGACATTTAGAGTGTGAAACAAACACACACACACTCACACTTACGCACACACACACTTACGCATGCAGAAGTTGAGCTCATTGGCTGCAGACAGAGCAAACACACTCGGTAAACAGGGGAAGACTTAACTAATCTCCACTCAGACCCGGCTCATGAATGATAGAGTAGAACAGAGGGGTGGTGGAAAGCAGATGCACGTGATTATAAAAGATGAATGGATGGAAGTGGGGAACCTCAGAGCTCCTAAACCCAGCAAGACCCTCAGAGAAGCAGGACTGGAGAGGGCAGATGTAACATGGAAGATGAAGATGGTACATAGTGGCATGATGGCTCATGCTGGGTTTTTTCTTCTTCTTCTTCTTCTTATAGTAGCTGGAATTAGGGACAATACGACCGCAGACTCAGAAATGTGAAAAGTGAGTTTTGAATCCGAGAAGACAGCAAGCTAAAGCTTTAACCCTTTCAGACCCTGTAGCCACTACAATGGACTAGCAGTGGGCGATATGGCTCTAAAGCAATATCACGATATTTCATGGTATTTTCGCAATAACGATACTTAAAAAAAAAAATCAAGAATACACTAATGCAACAAAATGAAAATTAGCTACATTTTAACTAACTGACATATAAAAAATACAAGAATTTTATCAGATTTGTAACAGAAGTCAGTGACCCAGAACGTCATGATACTAATAATAATAATAATAATAATAATGCACTCCAAATATTTCCATATATCCAGCATTAAAGTAAAATAAATGATACTGGACAGATATAATCTGTCTCTAGTAGATATATAATGGGAAATGAGAACAGTGTGAATTTCTTTTTTTGCTAAAAATAGTAAAACAGTAGTACCCTGATGTGATGATTAGGGGTGAGTGATATGGCACCATATTTCAGGGTATAATATCTATAATATTGTTCACAATATTCAAAATTGTTGGCGATATTATTGCGTACAATACGATATAGCACACTCCTACTACATAATAACAGTAGTTATGTTATGTTGCCTGTTGTCCATCAGAATAGATCATTAACTACCCAATGAAGCAGTAGCTTAGCCCCGCCCACTGCACTGGAAAACACGGCAACACGGACATTAGGGCATGGCAGCATTGAAACCAACTAGGCAAAGTAATTTGTAAGTTGATTTTTACTAAATGGTTTAGAACAGTTTTATATTGCATATTTGACTATTTAGGGGTGGTTTGTGAAATAAAAGGTCAATATCAAACATAAAATAAAAATGCTAAACCATGCAATGGACATTAAAAAGCAATTAAATATTCTAACTTCTATTGATTACTAGGTCCAACGTGTTTCTAGTACAGGATCATGAAGGAATGGATGCCATGTGCTTCAGACCAAACATGCAGACTGTTATCAGGAATAGGAATATTTTCAAAAGCGCGGGGTCTGTTAGGTATGAGGGTGTGTCAATACATCTCTGTGACCTTAGAGAAACATATGCTTTCTTCAAGAAGAAAAGACAAGATAGGAAAGTCATTTGTCAACAAGACAATGCAAAAACTGGCTAGCACTGCTAACCGGGACTAGCTAGCACTGGTAATCACAGCTGGCTAGCACTGGTAACCGGGACTAGCTAGAATTGGTAACCACGGCAGGCTAACGCTGGTAACTGAGACTAGCTAGCACTGGTAACAGCGGCTGGCTAGCATTGCTAATCAGGGCTAGCTAGAACTGGTATCCACGACTGGCCAGCACTGCTAACCGGGGCTGACAAGAACTGTAAGCCAAGGCCGGCTAGCACTGCTAACCGGGACTAGCTAGAACTGGTAACCACAGCAGGCTAACGCTGGTAACTGGGACTATCTAGCACTGGTAACAGGGGCTGGCTAGCACTGCTAACCAGGGCTGGCAAGAACTGGTAGCCAAGGCTGGCTAGCACTGCTAACCGGGGCTGGCAAGAATTGGTAACCACGGCTGACTAGCACTAGTAACTGTGACTAGCTAGCACTGGTAACAGCGGCTGGCTAGCACTGCTAATCTGGGCTAGCTAGAACTGGTATCCACGGCTGGCTAGCACTACTAACCGGGCCTAGCTAGAACTGGTAACCGTGGCTGGCTAGCACTGCTAACCGGGGCTAGCTAGCACTGGTAACAGCAGCTGGCTACCATTGCTAATCGGGGCTAGCTAGAACTGGTAACCATGGCTGGCTAGCACTGCTAACCGGGGCTAGCTAGAACTGGTAACAGCGGCTGGCTAGCACTGCTAACCGGGGCTACCTAGAACTGGTAACCATGGCTGGCTAGCACTGCTACCCAGGGCTAGTTAGAACTGGTAACCACGGCTGGCTAGCACTGCTAACCGGGACTAGCTAAAACTGGTAACCACGGCTGGCTACCACTGCTAACCGGGACTGGCAAGAACTGGTAGCCGAGGCTGGCTAAGCACTAGGGGTGGGAATCGATTACTATCTCACGATTCGATTCGATTCCGATTTTGGGGGCCACGATTCGATTCAAAATCGATTTTTGATTCAAAACGATTTGAATTATAAAAATTTCTGCTTCTGGCTTATGAATCTTATTGAAAAAAGCCTCCAAAATATACACTGGTCCTGGAGAAGGTAATGTGTTACAAAAACAATAAAATGTGCAGGAATGTGGGTCCTCAGTGACAGAGAAATCACTGGGATATCACAATGACGTTAATGAACAATAAATAAATAATAAATAACACTGCTTTATTACCAGGCTACTAGCGGTGGTGTGTAGGTGACGCTGCTGGGCTGATGTGATGATAGCAGTGAAGCGCTAAAGTTCAGGAGCAGCTGCTGATTAACTAGTTAACTTTAAGGTCGTTGTATTTCTTCAGAAAGGGGGCAGGAGGTGGAGAAATTAATTCATATGGTCCATTCCTTAATTCCTCTGTGATGAGGAGCTGAAATGAGCTCTGATTAGCTTATTGTTATTTTTCCGTTCCGCCTTAAATGCTGCAGCCCGCAGCCACCTGTAGCGTTATTTAAGGTGGAACTGGAAAGTTAGCTTGTTAGCTAGCTAACAGTTACTGAAACTAACTACTAGCGATCTTTTTTATGCTTGTTATGAAGCATTCTGCCATAAAACATTAAAACTACACGTTAATCTAAGGTAATATAGTGCTTGTTCTGCCATCTTACCGGTGATTCTCAAACACCTACTACGCTCTGTGTGGGTCTGGAAGACCTCGGTTTGAAGGGACAAGCGGGTTGCCAGGTCCAACAAAAATACCCAGCCCAAAATCAGTCCAAAACCCGCCCCTCAGAATCGATTTTGGGACATTTTAAATCGATTCTGAATCGTAGTAAATGAGAATCAAGATTCTTATGTGAATCGATTTTTTGGCACACCTCTACTAAGCACTGCTAACCGGGGCTAGCTAGAACTGGTAACCATAGCTGGCTAGCACTGCTAACCAGGGCTAGCTATAAACTGGTAACCATGACTGGCTAGCACTGCTAACCGGGACTAGCTAGCACTGGTAACAGCAGCTGGCTAGCACTGCTGACCGGGGCTAGCTAAAACTGGTAACCACGGCTGGCTACCAATGCTAACCGGGACTGGCAAGAACTGGTAGGCGAGGCTGTCTTAGCACTGCTAACCGGGGCTAGCTAGAACTGGTAACAGCGGCTGGCTAGCACTGCTAACCAGGGCTACCTAGAACTGGTAACCATGGCTGGCTAGCACTGCTAACCGGGGCTAGCTAGAACTGGTAACCGT
The DNA here is from genome assembly GCF_023375975.1 of Astyanax mexicanus. Lineage (NCBI taxonomy): Eukaryota > Metazoa > Chordata > Actinopteri > Characiformes > Acestrorhamphidae > Astyanax > Astyanax mexicanus. The sequence continues at coordinate 17,172,062 of NC_064427.1, read as the reverse complement.
GGCTGGCTAGCACTGCTAACCGGGGCTAGCTAGCACTGGTAACAGCAGCTGGCTACCATTGCTAATCGGGGCTAGCTAGAACTGGTAACCATGGCTGGCTAGCACTGCTAACCGGGGCTAGCTAGAACTGGTAACAGCGGCTGGCTACCACTGCTAACCGGGACTGGCAAGAACTGGTAGCCGAGGCTGGCTAAGCACTGGTAGCCGAGGCTGGCTAAGCACTGCTAACCGGGACTAGCTAGCCCTGGTAACAGCGGCTGGCTAGCACTGCTAATCTGGGCTCGCTAGAACTGGTATCCACGGTTGGCTAGCACTACTAACCGGGCCTAGCTAGAACTGGTAACCGTGGCTGGCTAGCACTGCTAACCGGGGCTAGCTAGCACTGGTAACAGCAGCTGGCTACCATTGCTAATCGGGGCTAGCTAGAACTGGTAACCATGGCTGGCTAGCACTGCTAACCGGGGCTAGCTAGAACTGGTAACAGCGGCTGGCTAGCACTGCTAACCGGGACTAGCTAAAACTGGTAACCACGGCTGGCTACCACTGCTAACCGGGACTGGCAAGAACTGGTAGCCGAGGCTGGCTAAGCACTGCTAACCGGGGCTAGCTAGAACTGGTAACCATAGCTGGCTAGCACTGCTAACCAGGGCTAGCTAGAACTGGTAACCATGGCTGGCTAGCACTGCTAACCGGGACTAGCTAGCACTGGTAACAGCAGCTGGCTAGCACTGCTGACCGGGGCTAGCTAAAACTGGTAACCACGGCTGGCTACCAATGCTAACCGGGACTGGCAAGAACTGGTAGGCGAGGCTGTCTTAGCACTGCTAACCGGGGCTAGCTAGAACTGGTAACAGCGGCTGGCTAGCACTGCTAACCAGGGCTACCTAGAACTGGTAACCATGGCTGGCTAGCACTGCTAACCGGGGCTAGCTAGAACTGGTAACCGTGGCTGGCTAGCACTGCTAACCGGGGCTAGCTAGCACTGGTAACAGCAGCTGGCTACCATTGCTAATCGGGGCTAGCTAGAACTGGTAACCATGGCTGGCTAGCACTGTTAACCGGGATTGGCAAGAACTGGTAGCCGAGGCTGGCTAAGCACTGGTAGCCGAGGCTGGCTAAGCACTGCTAACCGGGACTAGCTAGAACTGGTAACAGTGGCTGGCTAACGCTGCTGACCAGGTACCTTCTGTGCCAAAATGTCTTTTAAATGTTGTGAGAAGAAATGGCACCATTACTGTGATAAATGCTTTACTGCACCAACTTTGTTTAGAACATTCTTCCCAAATTCCAAATAAAAACATTGTCATTTAGAGCATTTATTTGCAGAAAATGAGAAATGTCTGAGCTTTCAGACCTCAAATAATGCAAAGAAAACAAAAAGTTCATATTCATAAAGTTTTAAGAATTCAGAAATCAATATTTTGTGGAATAATCCTGGTTTTTAATCACTGTTTTAATTCCATGCATTCTGGCATCAGGTTCTCCTCCTCCAGTCTTACACACTGCTTTTGGATAACTTTATGCTGCTTTACTCCTGGTGCAAAAAATCAAGTAGTTCAGTTTGGTTTGTGATCATCCATCTTGCTCTTGATTTAATCCGGAGCTTTTTAATTTGGTGAAATCAAAGTCTCATCTCATCATTTTTAATTGCTCTCTTCTTTTTTTCCAGAGCTGTATATTGCCAAAAGTATTTGCACACCCATCCAAATGAAGTCCTAATAAAAGCAGAAAACCTTAGTGAAAGAAATGGTCGCTCTCAGGAGCTCCTGCACTGTGGTACCGTGATAGTTTTAAAAAAATATTTGTTAAAACTCAATTTTTTTTAAACATTACTTTACCAACAAAACACAATATGGGCTTTATTTTAGTGACATATAGGACAGTCATCAATCATGCACCACGCAGCTTGATTTAGGGTGCGTCAACGTGTCTTTGCTATCGTAACGATGGGAAAAGTACACCTTGCGTGTATACATCAATAATGTGAAATAAACCAATCAGTGTGTGGCTGTGTTGCCAAAGTGAACGCAATGAACCTCTGAATGTTGACGTCTGTCTAGGTGGTATTCAAATGGTGGAGCCAGAAATTGACCTGAACATACCTCAATTCGAGGCCACCACGCCCATCAGTGTAGATATATTTAGAAGCACTGTTCCTATGTAAGCGAGGCAGACATAAGGGATGAAAATAGGCTGTTGGAGGGGTGTAAGATAGCAATGAGCATCACGACTCACCTTGCTATGGTTGTAAAATAGGGCCCAATGAACTAAAAATGTTGTGATGGTAGCTTTTATGCTAAGATCTAAATACCACAAATATTCTTTCCCCTGATCTGACCCTTACCAGGTGTTTCAACCACCGCAGGGCCGAAACCAGTGAGCATTAGCATTAGCATTAGCATCAGCATCTGTGCTTGTGAGAAGAACAGTCTGGAAAAGAAAGCAGACTGTTTATTCAGGGGAAAAAGAATGTTCTTCATACCAGAAGGACACCTTGATGAAGACAAAAACGAAAAAAAAATAAAAAAATGAAGCTTAGCGAGGAGAAGGATTAGCGCAGTGCTGTAAAATGCTAAATAAACAGATTTTTTTTTATGCAAAGAAAAGTAAATAAAAGCAAGGTGTCTCCTGACGCAGCTTTGCAGGCTTTCCAGACAGTGTTGGCTAGACTTAATTGGGCAATCATCACAGGCCAGGTCTTTTAATCTGCTCTGTGATGCTGTGAAAGTGTGTAAGCAGCAGGTTTGGTTTGGAGAAGATGCTGTCAGTACACACACTAAAAAGAAAAAAGATACATTGGACCAACCTAAAAAATATACTCTAATTTGTTGCATCAAAATGTATTAGTTTTTCTTTTTTAACTTATATTACATATATTTAAACTTTATATTTATTTTGATGTTGGAATCTAACATTTCGATTTAAAATCTATCAATATATTATTTAACCCAAGCATCAAAAAAGATCTTTAAAACAAAGAAAAAATATTATTTATAATTACCGTATTTTTCGGACTATAAGGCGCACTTAAAAACTTTTAATTTTCACAAAAATTGACAGTGCGTCTTATAATACGGTGCGCCTTTTGTATGGATTTTACTCGTCAGGTTGTAAGGAGCAGTAAACACACACTCCGTGCAGCGTTATAGAGAGTTTCAGTGCTATACAGAGTCCAGAGCCGTGCAGCTCCGAGGCTGAGCAGCAATAGCATTAGCTAGATGCTAACCGCTAAGCTAGCTAGCTTATTCACTGAGATCAGTATTATCTAAATTTTACTCGTCAGGTTGTAAGGAGCAGTAAACACACACTCCGTGCAGCGTTATACAGTGTTTCAGTGCTATACAGAGTCCAGAGCCGTGCAGCTCCGAGGCTGGAGCAGCAAATAGCATTAGCTAGCTTATTCACTGTTCAGAGATCAGTATTATCTAAATTTTACCCGTCAGGTGTAAGGAGCAGTAAACACACTCCGTGCAGAGCCGTGCCGCTCCGAGGCTGGAGCAGCAATAAATAGCATTAGCTAGATGCTAACCGCTTAGCTAGCTAGCTTTTTCACTGTTCAGAGATCAGTATTTTCAAAATTTAGCACTTTTAATACTGCTGGAGCAGTATTATTAGAGTTAGATGCTAATCGCTAAGCGTTCACCGTTCAGAGGTGAGTTATCGGCCTGTAAGTCTGTGCTGCTTTGCCTGGCTAGCATTAGCTAGATGCTAAGCGCTAACTCTCTCAGAGGTGAGTTTTATCAGCCTGTAATCTGCTTGTTTACCGTGTTAAAACAAGCTACGGGGGACGAATCGCTAGCTAATATCTCACTGTCTTACCAGAACACGCAGGATTACTCAGTGTAACGCTGTCGTTTAAGTTTGGGTTAACTTTACTAGTTTAGGTGACTAGCTAGCGTGCTAGCGGATAGCTATGCTAACGCTGGTGCAGCAAGCCTTAGTGGACATCTGGAAATCTAAGCTTACTGTAAATAAACTGAAGCACGTTACTCACCCAAATAAACAGTTTTCATGAGAGGAATCTGTGTAGATTAATATCCAGCACTCGTTTGACTTTGAAAGAGCTATATTTTGTATACTGAGACGCTCCACCGGCAAGTGACCACCCCCGGTGGGGGAAGGGAAACATGGCGCCACCCCTGTTCACTTTGATATAGGCACCCTTTCTAGTGTCACTTAACGCGCCTTATAATGCGATGCGCCCTATGTATGGAAAAATAGCAGAAAATAGGCGTTCTTTGATAGTGCGTCTTATAATACGGTGCGCCTTATAGTCCGAAAAATACGGTAATACATTTTTTCAACTGTTTTTTTTAATCTGGACAAATATGTTAATTTCTTTTACAGCCATGTATAGTTTCAGCTTTAATTAAACTATTTTTTTTTATTCCGTTAGTTCATTTTATAAACTTTCTGTAATTTTCTTTTCAGCCAAAAATAAAACCTATTAATTAGAATCTAACATTTTGATTTAAATCAATCAATATTTGATTTAACCCAAGCATCAAAACGTTTTTTAAAATAAAGAAAAAATATGATTAATAATTAATACACTTTTTTACACTATTTTTTTATCTGGAAAAATCTATTAATTTCTATTACAGCCATGTATTGTTTTAGCTTTGATTAAATTTTGGATTTTACGTCCAAAATCTCACCTTGTGTTCTCAGCTTAATTACTCAGGAATCCCTTCACATATAAACATAATCCATATATGGTTAGAAAGGGTACAGCATCTACAAGAAACCCATTGAGAAAAACACCTAAAAAAGTGAGATCTCCTTCCCCAACCAATATTATTCACCTTTAGTGCTTCAAACATATTTATATGATGTTTCAAACCAAATAATATCAGTAAATGACTCAAAAGTGTCCACAGAAAAAGTGTGAAACTACCTGCTTTACTCAAACTAAAGCTGTGTATGGTGTGCGCACTACTTGATATAGTTTTTAATAATTTTACTTGCACATTTTTACTAAGTAGTTATTTTGCACTAAACTAAATTTTTATTTATTTAGACTAAAAAGTTTACATTTTTGTATCTAGTTTTCTTTGTGTGTCCTGATTAAAATACTGAAAGGCATAGGCTGCTCTGAGTGTCAGGTTTTTAGTATCTACATGTATCCTAGAGGTGTGATTATCAAGAAAAATAACTCCGCCTGATGCTGTTTCTCCATGTATTTTATCAAAGTAATAATTAATAAGCCATGAAATGAACTTAAATCATCAATGCTTTCAACTCATAAACACTCTAGTCCAACCATTTTTGAAAAGATATCTTAGGTGTGAATATATTTAAACTCTATACATTCAAAAATAAGTAAAAAAAAAAACGGGCGCTTGGTAAAATTTTGAGCAAAACATGATCAGTTCCAGGAAAATATAACAATTCTGCTTCCTTTTACATGTTAAATGATTATATTTTTGAGCAGTCGTATGTCTTCTGGAGTAAAAGAGATCAGGGCATGTGTCTGTCTGATATAATTACTGTGTTATAAGACCTGAAAGAGGAACTGAAAACAAAAACAGAGACAAAAAACACACCAAAACAGCCTAGAGTTCAAGGAGTTAAATCAATATTATGGTTGTTACACCTTTTTTCAGTGTAAATAGAAGCACGTGTCTGAGTTAGAGAGATAGCACGTGTTAGCCTCCGTCCTCCAGCTTTGTAGGTAAGCGGAGAGACCTGCATGGCAGGTGGGAAGAAATTGGGCAAAAACAAACTATAAAGACAGTGTCGGTGTGTGAAAACAGCAGCGAGCTGTAATTTATATTTGTGTGTTTGTTTGTGTGTGTGTGCAGTTCAGCTCTAAACACAGGCTTAATATCATTATCGCCATGCATGTCTCTTCCTCAGCTGCAGGCCAGACTCAGCCGAGCCTCCTCCAGCAGCGGCGCCGGGCTGGAAACGCCGAAAACACAAGCAGATTATCTCTCAGGAACATCTGAAGTGTAACGTACGGAAAGCCGGCCTCGTCGGGATGCGGCGGCGTGATGAAAGAGGACGTTCTCTTCTGAAGAATTAGCGAAATGAAGCCGAATCCACAACAACAGCATTGCTAATAAACTGCTTGGGTTCAAAAGGATGAGGCGCATAACGAACGTACGGCTGCCTGGAGCTGCTGAAGACATCTGGCGGGTGGGTATGTGTGTGTGTTGGTGTGTGTCTACATTTGCTTGTGTGTGTGTGGTTGGGTACTTTATTCTTTTAGCATAGCGCATTTTTGTAACTGTTAAAATGATTCACTTATAGCAAGAGTACTAGATATCTTCCAATTTGGTCAAACACTAGAGGGCGCTAAAGAGAAAACATATACAGCTCTGGAAAAAAATGAAGAGAGCACTTTAGTTTATGAATAAGTTTCTCTGATTTTGCTATTCATAGGTTTATGTTAGAGTAAATTTTATATGTTCGTTTTATTCTATAAACTACAGACAACATTTCTCCCAAATTCCAAATAAAAATAATGCCATTTAGAGCATACACAAGGCACACCGGATTATAAGGCGTATTTTATGCGACACTAGTGTCTAATAACTAGTAGTAGGAACAGTGGTGTCACCGTGTTTTCCTTCTAAATTCAGACCTGTGAAGCTAAGCTAAGTTAACAAAACTGTATTTATTTTTTTTTAAAAAGCCAGGGCGCTACCAGCTAGGGCTTCATACCACGTGGCTTGTTTTAACACAGTAAACACACAGACTACAGTGCGATATACTCACCTCTGAACAGCAAAAGAGGTAGCGCTGTGGTTAGCGGCTAATGCTAATGCTGCTCCAGCAGTGCTAGCCAGGGTTAGCAGCAGGGTACAGGCTGACAATACTCACCTCTGAATGGCAGAAGAGCTGTAAAGTGGCTAGTGCTTATGCTGCTCACGCAGTGCTAGCCGGGGTTAGCAGCAGGGTACAGCCTGATAATACTCACCTCTGAACGGTGAAAGAGCACTTAGCACAGTTAGCAGCTAATGCTAATACTGATGGAGAACTAAACTGAAACTCCTGTATAACTTTGTACTTCAGCAGAGTGGCTTTCCTGCTCCTTAATACCTGACTGGTAGAATTTATACATAAGGAGCTCTAATGATTTTTGGGAAAATTAAAGAATTTTAAGTGCACCTCATAGTCAAAAAAATACGGTAATCTAGGAACTTTAACACACTAATATTTTAGTGCAAACGAATAATTTGACCAGGTTCAGGCCTAAATTCCTGCAAAAAAGTTATTATTTCTACACAACCTATTATTATGCAGTATTAAAGTTAGTTTTATAAACTGTTATGAACACAGCATCGCTACAGCTGAGTTCAGTAGGTAGATTGCTTTTTATTTTATTTATGTATTAAACAATTCCTTCATTCTCTTTCATTCTTTAAATTATCCTCCGCTGTAACCGTGTGATACTCGCCAGCTCATCCTTCCACTCTCTTTCCTCCGACTGATGGTGAAGTTGGCACTTTACGAGCCGAGCCGGCCGCGTGCGAGCGGAGGACGGGTCACGCGGATGACTCGGAGCTACGCTTTCTCCATTATTTATCCCCCGATGCGTTTGGACAGGTGTCTGCGGCTCGGCGGTGCCTGCGGTTTTTAAGGCTCGCTGTCGGCCGTCGCCTCCCCTCTGATTTAGGGGCCGTTTCCCAGGAGCCCCGTCACTCGGCATAATTCACACGCCGCCTCGTTAACCCCTTAAACCACCGCGGCCCCGGCGGCAGGCCTGCACTCTAATCTCTCTCTCACAACCACACGCTCTGCATATTACTCTCATGCTCATAACTTACTGAATAAAAACAGGAATTTTAAGTCTTAAAGGGAACAGAGCTCCTAAAATAGAGCTCCTCACAATCTGAGACTGAAACCGTTCTGGCGTTCTTAAAGTTCTTTGATTTATTTTCTTTATTCATTTTGTAAAAAAAAAACTGTTGTATAAAAGCAATAGAACACTCAAGGTCGTGTGTTATCACAAATAACATCACGGCTGTGATGATCTACGTAATTCGTAATAACACACTCCCTCTCGTGTTCTATTGCTTTATTAATAACCCTTGTAATAACTTCATGGAGTAATAACTGTGTTATAACTACTGGTGAAGTTTGCATTGATACACATATATTACAGTTGTTCATGTTAATGTCAATTTTGACTTGTGTCTAACTTGTGAATAAGTCGCGTATACATAGATGGTATGTAATTGATATGTAATTAGGGCTGTGACTGTTTTTAACTCTAGTGTAATTACATAACCTGTACAACTGTAATTACTCTGTATCAATGTGCACTTCACTTATAGCCACTCAGTTATTACAGGGGTTGTTAAAACTTTGGTACCACTTAAAAAAATAAGACTGCCTTTATAAAGGGTTTATAAATGCTTTACAATGAGTTTATTAATAGTTACTAATAAAGGTTATAAATGCCATTAATAATCAGTTATAACACAGACGTAGAAAGGTCAACAATATAGATGGCTGTGGGTTCAGTATTTGACAAACAACAGGTCACTGTTGCCCTTTCTACGTATGTGTTATAACTGATTATTAATGATTTTTAAGGCATTTACAACCTCATTAGTAACCATTAATAAACTAATTGTAAACCATGTATAAACCCTATATAAAGGTAGTCTTATTTTAAAGTAATACAAAAACCTTTATAAAGTGGGTTGTAAATATATAGTTTTCTTCGTATATATCTTAATTTTTCTGTCAGATTTTTGCTGATTAACTCATTCCACAGTTCAGTTTCTGATGGCTTGGCCCGACTGTGTGATAGGCTGTAGTATACATTATTTTGTATACATTGTTTTTAACCTAATATTGTTATTTTGTCCCAAAGCAATGAATGTACACACTCCCAGCCACCTGGGATACCACAGCAACTACCTAGCAAACACCATGCACCCTCTAGCAGCTGTTTAACATCACCAACAGTATTCAATGTTCTCAATAATATAAGAAACTCCTTAAAAAGAGGAATAAAAAGGTGGAAAGCAGTATGACACGTCAAAAATCTCCCATAAATACCAGATTGAGATAAAGCCAATAATTTATTTCATTATTATGTTGTGTTAAGTTAAGTTGTGCCTCAAATATATTTTGAAACACAAATGCCAAAAAAAAAAAAATGGAACTAACACAGTTTAGAATCAAACAACATTCAGAACTAGTAAACTATTATAGCTCATAACCGGGTGGGAGGTTGCTATGTTATCACAAGGGGTTGCTTTGGTGTTGCTAAAAGAAAAATGTTGCTCTCACTATGATCGGGAGATCGCTGCTTTGAATCCCGGTCATGCAGCTTGCCATCAGCTGCTAGAGCCCCGAGAGAGCACAGTTGTCCTTGCTCTCTCTGGGTGGGTTCAGTAGATGGCGCGCTTTCTCTTTCCCCTCATCACTCCTAGGGTGATGTGAATCAGCACAAGGCTGCGTCTGTGAGCTGATGTATCAGAACCGAGTCGCTGCGCTTTCCCCCTAGCGTTAGCGCTGTGATGCTACTCGGTAATGCTACAGCATCAGCAGCAGATCAAAACGATTTTGATTGCATCTCTCATTCTACTTATAAAACATGCTGAAAATTATGTTTTTGCACGTGCCTTATGGTCTCAGTTTTAAGTTTTCACCTGGAATTATGGCCTTCAATGTTGGTTTAAAGTTTATTGTTGCTGTAAATATTAACATGGGGTTTATGAAGAGTGAAATTTTTCCATATTTAAATTGTGCACACACTCAAAATGAAATTGACCATATCTAACAATAAGCCCTTAAAAACATCACACACAGCCTCCACACGCTTCCACACCTCGAGCTGCCACCTACGCTCCAGCAGCCAATCAACCTTCCAGGGGGCGGAGCCTCAACAACCCAGGAGAGCGTCTGGGTGAGCCGTGTGACTGACAGCTGTTCTGCGTCACTGCAGCAGAGAGGGGTTTTATGAGGTGCATTCACTCACAAAACACCCTCATACACACACACACACACACACACACTCTTATACACACACACACACACACTCTTATACACACACACACCAACTCATTCACCTGCCATATGAGGGGGGCATGTAACGATGACGGCCTTGCAGGAGACGGCACCCGAGGCAGTCTTTACTTTCACACCGTCTTCTTCACTCTGCGAGGAAAAACACACACACACACACACACTCATAAGTCTATGAAGCACAGAAAACACACACTCACAAAACCGCATTTGAATACTAACACCGCAGGACTCAGGAGACACTGCAGCCAAGACCAGAGATCTCGTCCTGTTTTTCTGCGTCTTTTCAATCAGATCTGAATCTGATCTTTCTGTTTTATTCATTTAGGTACATTCGTTTAGGTCAGATTATAATCTGATCCACATTATTATCATTAGAATTAGGTGTAGACAGATATGAGGATGTGTAATTGTGTGATTGTGATAAATTATAGCATTTTTTTTGCCTGGAATTATAGTATCACATTTTGCCCGAATAGTTGTTTGTGGGTATAGTATTTTAGGAGTATATTATGAGAGTATTCACTTTATATATTCTATTTTTCCCCACAAAAAGGGCAGAAAAAGGGCTGTGGAGTTACTGGGGAAGAGGCGGTTACACCACTATAGCAACATTATATAAATATATATTTTTTGAAAATTGTTTTTTAAAAAAAAATTGGAATAGAGTGTGTATTTTGACTATTCACTATATTTATTCTATTTATTCTGTTGTAAATATAATTTTCTTGATAACACTTTATAATAACTTTCATTAATATATTTTTAACTAATGATCATTATGATCATGATATGAACAAAGCAGTAGCTCATCACAATTTGAATATTAACAAATGCTCACACATGAAACTTATTTATCAGCATGGATATTCAGATTAAAAATGGTAGCAAATCATCAGCTCATCAGAATTTAAACATTAATAAATCGCTAGTTAATACGAATTTTAAACCAGGCAATTATTTATCAATTGCAGTTCATGTTGCTAATGTGTTTATTAGTATTTACAAATGTGATAGCAACTGAAAAATAACAGTTATTAATCATTAGTTAATGGTATGAAAGTTATAATAAAGTGTTACCGTTTTCTTTATATTGTAATTTTTTCAGACAGATTTTTGCTGATTAACTGATCCAACAGCTTTTGAAATATCGACAAATCTGATTTATTTAGTTTTATTTAGATTTTATCTATCTGTCTATCTATCTGACTGTCTGTCTGCCTTCTAATCTAATTTAGGTTTGTAGGTTTGTACAGTTTTTTGACTGGACATTTATTTTCTATGTAGAAACTGATTTATGACTGAATTGTGTCTCACAGGAATAAATGCAAACACACTATTAACCACCTGGAATACCACAGAAACCACCTATAGCAACCACAACGCACCATCCTTGCAGCCACAAAGCGACCACTAAACTAACTATAGATTGTCGCAACCACCTTTGCAAGAACATTATATCACCCATCTAGCAGCTGTTTTACAACACCACATCAACCACCTGAGACACCACAGTTAAATTAATCACCTTTCTAGAAGGTTCAGAGTTCAGAGTTTCTGATCAATTACAGTAAATTTAAGAAAGGCAATCATCACACAATAAAAAATAGAAGAGGAAAAAAAGTGTTTTGCCAAAATCTGACCCCCTGTCCTAACATGCAAGCAAGTCACACAGAAGTATAGGTATAATTATTATGTTGATGAATACTGTATCTACTGTAACTGTAAATTATCCCTTACTTTTAAACAGAAATAAAATAAATTCAAAAGGAATTTGGTACACTTATTCTGCTGCAGGAAAGAGATTTGGATTCTGGCAGGGAGGCAGAATTTGGCACAACACCTAGAAAGGCAACTTGCCAAATTAACAAAACACCACAATCCAACACAAATCATTCCATGGACCAATCAGTGTCAAGTATAGAGAGATGCTGCCAATGCAGGTGATGATTACAGAATGTAGTTCTTTAGTCACTAAACTGCAGTGTGAAACCAAAACTAAATGGACTAAATGTACAGAATACAACAAACAAACACATAAACCTGGGTCTGGAGCTTGTCTACCTTTAGTTTTAGCCTTGTATAGTGGTGTAAAAAAGTATTTGCCACAAAGTCATTGATCATCTATCAGTCTGGAAAAGGTTATAAAGGCTTTGGGACCCCAGAGGGCCACAGTGATTCACTATTATTCATTAATGGAGAAAACATGGAACATGGAACCTTCCTAGGAGTGACCGGCCGACCAACCGAAATTACTCCAAAAGGGCATGAACAACTCATCCAGGAGATGCCAAAAGAATCCAGAACATGAAGGTTTTGGAGGTGCCTAGTCTGATTTAGATGCTATGGGTAATTTTAAACAGGATGTTTATGCTGGAAAACCACAAATTGTGGCTGAATTAAATCAATCCTGTAAAGAAGAGTGAAACAATTTTTTTTCACAGAGATGTGAAAGACTCGTTGCCAGTTATTGCTTTTTCACACAGGGCTGGATTGGATTGTTTTTTTTTTCTTTCCTTAAATGAAAAGAAAGGAATCTGTAGAAATCCCCTGCTGTTCTCAGTCATTTTTTTTTTTTTGCTTTCATTTAAATGCTTATATAAATGGTTGGTGTTGCGTAGTGGATAACAACACCACCTTCACCATGTAAGGCTATCGCATAACTCAGCACCAATAAAAGTCTTTGAATAAGACTTTAACCTACCAAAAATCTTGAATTCCCCAAACCAAGCCTGAGTTGCATCTGTCCGACCTTAACAACCCCGGCTGCTGAGTATAATACAACAATCTGCCTGTGCCACTTGGTCAATGCTGAGTCTTAGCCAATGCTAAGACTTGAAGGTGGTGTTGTTATCCACTACACAACACAAAACGTTTATATTACCATTTAAATTACATTAAACATTAGGGGTTAGCATAGTCCACAGTAAATGAGGAGTATGGACCTACAAGGCTTAAAACTAAAGGTTGTCTACTCCTTATACATAAAAATAAAAACCATTTAATGTAATTACCAACAGGATTCACATCAAATACTCCTATATATATAATTATAATGATAAATAATGTTTTACACAGATGGTATGCACACTATTAACATTAAGTTATCCAAAATAAACTGAGCATTTTACTTTCTACTGGAGTTCAGAGCTCATGCACTGGAGTCCCTCTGCTTCATTTGCCTGTATCACAGCAATTAGTGTCAGAATTAGAGTCTACGTTATAATTTTTGCCGTGGTGCTCTCAGGACGTATATTTATAGTTAATTGGTTGCTGATGTTCGGTTTGCGCAGCCTGTAATTAAGTGCAGTCTTTTTATTGTATAGATTTTTGAGCTAATTGTAGACTAAAATAGTACAACAAGTTATTAAATAAGGAACATACTGTATATTTTATTATATATGTAGAAGAGAATGAGAGGCTGATAATTGAGCATTTATAATTATAGTTATCATCATCTTCAGGCTTATAATGAGTCTACAAACCAAACAACCACAACCAGTCATCATTGATCATTGCTATCTTACACCCCACCAACAGACTATTTTAACATTTTCTGCCTGCATCGTTTAAATAGCAACAGAGCTTCTGAATATATCTACACTGATGGGCTTGATTGTCTGAAAATAAGGTGTGTTCAGGTACATAAATATAAAGGTGTATTGCTATCTTTTCAACAAAAAACACAGCAGCGCGATTGTCTGATTTAAACCCTGTGTCACGTCCTCGCTCTGTTCCCCTGTGTTTCAGAGTTTCCTAGTGTGTTTCCCCAGTATTTTTCCGTCATGTGTCTTTAATTTGTAGCTCCGCCCTTTCCCCAGGTGTTCAGTGTTTCATGTTAGTATAAATAGTACCTGTTAGTCTATGTTTGCTGTCGGTCTATGCACCTTCCCCCGTTGTCTGTCACGTCACGTCATTGCTTTCTAATTTACTCGCTCTTGTTTATTGTCGGTCACGTTATTTCTAGTTACGTTTATTTCCTGCTTGTTTCTTTTGTTTATTTTGTATTTATTTTGTATATTATTTACGTATTTATCCCTGTATATATCCCCAGCCCTGTTTAGTTATTATCTGTCTAGATTTAGTTCTTGGTTTGTTTCCCTGTTTATTTATGTTTTCTTTTTTTCTCATTTATTCCTTATTTGTTTGTTTGTTTATTTGTTATTTAATAAATTTGTCTGTCTTACCCACTTTTACGTCCGCCTCCCGTCTGCTCCATCGTTACACCCTGACAACAGTCAACCGTCTGCTAGAGTTCCTCAGAGCGTGAACGAGCAGCTCAGTTTCCTATATTGAGAAGCGATGGACAATAGCAATCTGCCAAAGTCAGAGCTCACCTGGCTCTTAAGGAGAATGATGAGCAAGATGCACACTGATTGGTTTATTTCACGTTACACCCGAAATTAACCACACCCATGATTAATTAAGAGAATTTGTACATGCCTAGTATATGCGGTAAAAGGTGTACTTTTCCCATGGTTACGATAGCAAAGACACACTGACACACCCCCTAAATCAATCTGCACGGTGTGCGGTTGAAATAAGCAGGTGTTTTAGTACTTTTGCATTAGTGCCAAGCATTGTCTAACCATTTCCATTTAATTCCATTTTTGGTTCAATTTCCTATGTTTTTTTCAAAGGTGAAGTAAATATAGTGCAACAACATTATCTATAAATACATTCTTTAAAAAATAAATACTGATATATTAATATTTCTTAGAAAAAGGACCAAATGTTAAAATTAAATAAAATAAGACTTTTTTTCACAAATATTTTAAGGTGTTTTTACTTTGCTAGCGACTCTTTTATGTTCCATTTTTGTCCACAAATGTCAAACAATGTATATATTAGAATCTTTCTGCACTATCAGCGACTCATATACAAAAGAACCCGTGTGTACACCATCAAATTATCTGCTGCAGACATTCCTCCCATGCTGGATGTTATTCATATGTGCAATGAAGTGCAATATTAAACTAAAATAATCATGTGAGAGCTCACAGCCACTGTGGTAAAATACTACACACTGTATCTGATCTGGAAGCGCATATGAGAAAGTGTCTCTAATCTGATCTGAAAAGCACAGCTGTAAAACATGTGGATTTCTTCCACTTCAGCTCTGATGATAACGTCATTTTTTTCCTTTCTCTCTTTCTCTCTGTCTGCTTCTTAAATACACCCATACAGAAATTGATATATGGCAAAATATGATCATTTTTTTTACTTTTAAATGCATACATACATACATACTGTATTTAAGAATACATGGGATTCTGTAATATAAAACAAATCGAGTTAATGCATGTGATTAACATGGGATCAGTAATGCATTATTCTATTTTTTAAGGTCTATTTTATTTTTTTTTTTTTAAGGTCTAAGTTTTATTATTTTATTTTTTTTCTGGAGCAGTTTGCTTGTGGTGAGAATGTGATCTGGTCTCGATCCAACCCAGCTATCATATATACTCTTTTTAATTGAGCTAAACTGCTGATAAGGCTCACTTCAATCTGACACATAGCCAGATAATATACTGTTATTAACAAACGCTAAACAAATCTCTGCTGCTCCATGCTGTTTACACACTAAAAGCACGGTCTGTGCAGCGTACACTACATTTACCACATCTGCACTGCAAGTCCCATTGAAAACACTGTGTTTAAAATTCAGACTTCACCTCTTTTTGAGCAGCATTACCGTTCAAACCAGCAATAAAATGGATGTTTTCCAACATTTTAAGCCATAATTCTAGGTGATAACCTTAAAGTGAGACCATAGGGTATGTGCAAGAACATATCATGGATATTCTGCATATTTTAAACAAAAAAGTATATTTGAGTTTTCTCCTGTTTTTCTCCCAATTTATCTGGCAAATTTTCCCACTCATTTAGCTGTTACACAGCTGTATATCCCCCCTATCACTAGTGATGCTCCAACACCAGGAGGCTGAAGACTAGCACATGCCTCCTCCGGTACATGTGAAGTCAGACTCTGCCTCTTTTTGAGCTGCTGCTGATGCAGCATCACAGCACTAACGCTCGGAGGATAGCACAGCGACTCAGTTCTGATACATCAGCTCACAGATGCAGCCTGGTGCTGATCCACATCACCCTAGGAGTGATGAGGGGAAAGAGAGCCATCTACTGTACCCACCCAGAGAGAGCAAGGACAGCTGTGCCCTCTCAGGGCTCCAGCAGCTGAAGGCAAGCTACATGACCGGGATTCGAACCAGCAATCTCCCGATCATAGGGACACCCCCTTCCAGCCGTCTTCTGGACCACTTGGAGCCTGTCATAATATTTTTGATGGTCTATGTGACTGCACTTGAGGATACTTTCAAAGTTTATAATACATCATTCAAAATATATGTCTAATCCTTTATAATATGCAGTATGTGCCCATATATATCCATATATAAGATACACATATATGCTCACAGCTTGCCAGTCTGCTGAGAAACCACTCAGTAATGGAGGTATGGGCATTAGTATGCCTGAGCACATGGTGGTCTCAGGCGGCAGTTTCTAAAACACACCCTGTAGTTCTTTCACTGCTGTTCTGAAGACGTTGAGGAGTGTTTCTGTTTGACCCTGGAAACACACAGAGTCCGCCGGGAAACCCAGCTAAATCAGCGCCGCTATTCACTGTGAATTTAATGCGCAGTAATATGCATGCTATGCTAAGCTAGCTTATAGCATTCGTGACTGCAGCTGCACTCACTGAGGATCCCTGTCTTTCTCTCTGTCTGTCTGTCTCTCTACAGTATGTTTATATGTTCTACGTTGGCTTCTTGCTTTTGCTGTTCTAAGGCTAATATCGCTAACACACAACAAGCAGTGCACTCCAGCAATTAGCAATGTTAAAAGTAACAGGATAGCAATTAGTATCAAGTCCCTCGAGCTTTTTTTTGTTCACATGGACAATTCTATCATTAATCTTGTCCACTGTGGGTGGTCATGTCCTTTATTCCCGGTACACATGTGACCCTGTTGAGGAATGTTTAAAATTCTGGCCAGTGTTCAACCTCATGCACAAGATAACACCTCACAACCTGCACAGATGTGGGAGTTCCGGTAACAGCTTATTTTGAGTGGTTCTTTTTAAATGAAATAAATGTTGATCAGTCTCCCAGTAACTTTTCTATATCTAGTATTAACAATCAACATGTTGATGATGTAAAAGCATCTGAACTTTCAGTAGATATTTAAACTTTAATAGTTAAATTCAGTTGTTTTTTAGTTTTTTTGGATTGACACCAGTTTTAAATTGGCGTGTAATGGGCCAAATTGTGGGTTTATTAGAAATAGTTTAGAAATAGGCCCATGATGATGGTTAGAATTATGTTTTTGGTTGAGGTTAAGATTGAGATCAAGATTTTGGACTAAGATTAAGATTAAGACCATGGCCAGGATGGTAGTTAGTTTTAGGATTTGGAAGTGGGCAAATGGGTAAAGTTTATTTCTACTAAAATAAACTTTACTCAGCCTTACCTTAAATATTTTTACCACAGTGTAATCAGTGGCTTCAGTACTGCTACTTCACTGATATGTTGTTAATGTGTGACTAAAATGTTGTTAAGGGTTTATTAATCTTTTACAAAGGAACACTCAAAATAAATCCTTTTATCTTTATTTAAATGGTTAAATGTTTAATTTTGTTAACAATGTTCACATGTTTTTTTTCAGTGTGTGTTTTCTTTTAATCTAATTTTATATCTAATTTTTATCCCCTTTTTCCAAAGCAGTGTAAAACACAAACTGCAACCAAGCCTTTTAACATTAGTTGTACAGCTGTTTCTGCAATTAACAACAAAATAAAGATTCTGATTGGCTATGTTTTTTACTATTCTACCACTGTAGAGAATACAGATTTAGAGTTAATTCTTGCTCTTCCTTTTTTGAGGCAGTCCTGATGAGTGCCAGTTCCATCATAATGTTTTTGATGGTCTTTGAGACTACATTTGAGAATACTTTCAAAGTTGTCCAACACTAACGTACAGTAAATGAGATTCTACCACTGTTGAGAATACAGATTCAGAGGTAATTCTTGCTCTTCCTTTTTTGAGGCAGTCCTGATGAGTGCCAGTTTCATCATAATGATTTTAATGGTCTTTGAGACTACATTTGATGATACTTTTAAAGTTGTCCAACTCTAACTTACAAAAATGGAGATTCTACCACTGTTTAGAATACAGATTCAGAGGTAATTCTTGCTCTTTCTTCCCTGCGGCAGTCCTGATGAGTGCCGGTTTCATCATAATGTCTTTGATGGCCTTTGAGACTACACTTGAGGATGCTTTCAAAGTTGTCCAACTCAAGCTTATATGGAGATTCTACCACTGTTGAGAATACAGATTCTACATTTCCTTTATGACATTTATTAAAACCTTAATCCTCTGCTGTTATTCCTTCTTTCCGGCCTCTTTCTCTGGAAAACTTACAGTCAGAATCATTCTGAGAGTGTTTTAAAACCAGCGTAGCTCATAAATCATGCAAGTTTCAAGAATCATGCAACCGCGAAAGCTCCATTTTCATGCGTACGAGTAAAATCTCCTCGTTTATGAATGAGAAAACGTGTTAAGTCTGAACACTGCGGTAAATCTGTACTGGATAGTTTTTCTCACTGTGCTGAACATCACAGGCACTTGAGCAATGAAATGAGTGGAGCATATGCAGTATACACCCCCCCCACACTAAACCCCACCCCCACAGGTACTGTAATTAGAGAGGAAAATGAATATACTTTTAATATCAAGTAAAATCTGACCTTCAGTGTTACTGCGAGAGACATTTAGAGATCTGTATGCAGTTATTAATGTCATATAAAACATGGATCTTTAACTAGTGAAGAAGAGCAGAGTCCCAAACCCAAGCTCTGCAGATACTCTGGAAATCAAATCACTTCCACTGATATAAATAATGATATTTCACATATCAATCATTCCGCTCCTCTTAGTTCAATTATTTACCCCTTTTCAAAGTCTGTGAACTGGGCAAAATGTCTTTGAATGTGTTGTGCAGACGTGTTGTAACGATCTCTCACCAGGAGGAACACTACCCAAAGACACCATCAGATATGCAGTACATGAGAAACTGTATCAACCTTATCAATCAACCTGCTGAAAAAACAGGCTATTTTTGTTGATTATTTGTAATTCTTAATTTGTCAACACATGTTGAATTTATGCTTATTCTATGCAGTATATTTGGACAAAATCCAGGATATCAGAAATATTGATGTATAAAAAGTATATAAAAATATTTTTTTTGTTCATTGATTGAATATGTCTACATTTTGACCTATTTTTATTTCTAGTTATTAATATTATAATAGCATACTGGCTCATTTAATGCATTCAAACTAAATATGCTTAATATATATATATTAAAAAAAAGTCTAAGTAGCTTAGTCTGTTTAAGTAACCTTAATATTATTTGTTTTGCAATTGAAATTGATCATTTTTTGAATATGTCTGAATTAGTTTAATCAGAGCCTATTCTATTCGTTTATCACAATGTTTTCAATTTTGCCAAAATATTATGAAACAATTGTTCATTTTTCCAAGAGAATTTCTTAATATTTTAGTCAAAACTGTTTAAGTATTTGTTCATTTTTCTAAATCAACTTCTAAATCAAATTCAAATCTGTCATGTGTACTGATTAGCTTTATTTATTTATTAGTTTTACCTTAAATTTTGTTTAATTTCATATTATATTCTTATATTCACTATATAATATTTTGTTCTCAGTGTGGTTTTTCACATTTTTTGGATTGTCTAAATCCATATGTGCGTGTATGTAAGAAGTCAAACTGACACCAGTTTTTAATTTGTACTTAATTGCATGTAAGTTAAGAAATTGAGAATTGTGTTTGGGATTAAAGTTGATTAAAGTTGAGTTTAGGACTAGGCCCATGATGATGGTTAGAATTATGTTTTGTCCTGAGATTGAGGTTAAGACTATTTACTAGGTTGATATTGAGATTAATATTTTGGACTGAGATTAAGATTAAGGCAATGTATAGCTAGTTTTAGGATTTGGATTGTAGTTAAGATTGGGAATAGGGCAATAGTTAGGGTTAGATTTTGGAAAAGGCTGGGTAAAGTTTTGGTTAGTATAAACTGTATACTGTAGGAAATAATATATTATAGTATACTAAATGTACTATAGTATACTAAATCTAAATATGTCTGAATGAATATAATCACAACCTATTCTATTAGTTCAGCAGAATGTTGTCAATTTTGCCAAAATATGATGAAACAGTTTTTCGTTTTTCCAAGTGAATTTTGTAATATTTGTATGAAAAATATTTAAGTATTGTTTAATTTTTCTAAGTAGTATTTATTAATGCCATAAAATATGGCATGTGTATTGATTAGTTGTATTTATTTAGCAGTTTTACCTTAAATTTTGTTTAATTTCATATTATATCTCAAAATTATATATTATTTTGTCTTCAGTGTGGTTGACGCTGAGCATGCTCAGTCCCGCTCCTTTGTTGCTCTCTGTATGGCACGTATTGCACCAGAGTGAGCTTTTTATTATCTATACTGGTTGACACTACAGTTAGAAACCCAATTGAAGAGCAGGGTCACTTCAGGCGCTTCCAGCTCTGTTCTGAAAGCAGATTCTTCACGAGCGGCGGCTTCACGACGGTTCTGCGGATATTCAGGAGCGCCGGTCGCGGGTCAGCGCCCGGGGGCTGCCCTCTCTCGCCGTGTGGATTATTACTGAAGAGGACGATGGGCTGTTAGAGCCGAGCCGAGCCGAGACTGAGGAAACACCTCGGCTGTTCGGCTCCGAGCCGCTGATGTAACTCAGCAGAGACCATTAAGCAGTCTAATGGATATTCTCTCACGCAGCGCGAGAGCTGCTTCGGCGCGTTCCAGGCTTAGGCCTATTCATTAACGTGATTTAAAAGCTCACAAAAAGACTTTGTGTCACCAAATCTTCAGCGAGTGCGGTTTAATACAGCGCTCTATGAGTTAGCCAATAAAAAAAAACGCTTAACGATTGTAAAGCGCTGCGGTTTTGCAGCAGTATTTCTGCATGTGTACATATGTAAATGTACATAAGAGACCACTTAAAAATTATGAGTTTCTTTGATTTTACCAAATTGACTCATTCTATCACTCTTAGGGTGTTTTTGCTAGACAAGTAATCACTAAGCTTCAGTTAGGTTGCTAATTGTAGATATATATGGAAAAACCACTTAAAATTATGAGTTTCTTTTATTTTGCCAAATGGAAAACCTCTGGAATTTAATCAAAAGGAAGATGGATGATCACAAGCCATCAAACCAAACTGAACTGCACCAGGAGTAAAGCAGCATAAAGTTATCCAAAAGCAGTGTGTAAGACTGGTGGAGGAGAACATGGTGCCAAGATGCTTGAAAAAAACTGTGATTAAAAACCGGAGTTATTCCACCAAATATTGATTTCTGAACTCTTAAAAAAACTCTTTATGAATATGAACTTGTTTTCTTTGCGTTATTTGAGGTCTGAAAGCTCTGCATGTTTTTTTGTTATTTCAGCCATTTTTCATTTTCTGCAAATAAATGCTCTAAATGACAATATTTTTGGGGGGAATTTTGGAGAAATGTTTTCTCTTATTTTCCAGAGCTATATTCAACTTAAATTATAACCATTAATTAACTCCTTTACAAACTATTAATAAAGATGTCATATAAATATGTATGTTGAACGCGTGTAAGGAGGCTCTAGATCCCTGTTGGTTCCTCTATCCTGGATAAAAGATGGGTTGTAGATGGTTGGGTATGGAGATTCTACAGGTTCATGTATACTATCCTGCAGCTGGGCCTGTAGATCCTGCTCTGCACTAGTAGGTTGCTAAAGCTAGCATCCCAACTGATGCGATAAATGGTTTATTGGCAATGAATCTGGTTACCAGGAAAGAAAGTGTTGCAATCTGTCAGCTAATGCATCACCAGGCTCTTATGTCATTAAAATATCGTGTTTAATAGTTTTAACATTAATTATATGTAATAATGCATTAACATTGACAGCCCATGCTCACCTGAAACACACCTAGCTCATACTTCTACCATGAGTTAAGCAATGCAGATAAGAGTCAGCTTTATCTCAGTGTGTGGGTTGTGTGTAAGTGTGTGTAAATGTGTTTGTGTAAGCTTGTGCATGTGTTTATAAATGTGTGAGAGAGAGAAAGATAGAGAGAGAGACAGAGAGAGAAAGAGAAAGAGGTGGGAACGTGAGGCCCGGTGGACCAATCACAGCCACGGCTGTCCACATCATGCAACACGTAAGTGCATTTCCAGGGATGTGTGCATCAAGCTACGGCATAGGTTATGGTGTAGGGTATGCAGTGATGCCTTCCTGATGAGTGCCAGTTCTATCATTACAATTTTGTACGTCTTTTCTTAGATGCGACTGCACTTAAAGATACTTTCAAATTTCATGAAATTCTTCTTTTGGGATTGACTGACCTTCATTTCTTCTTGAATTTTTTTTTACTTATTCGAGTAGTTCCTGCTTCTCATAATCTGGATTAGAACAACAGTACTCAAATAGAGTAAACCTGTAACTCTATCTCTTCACTACTTTACATTAACTGATGCTCTCAAACACTTTATTAAGAGACAAGAAATTCAAGTAATTAACTCTTCCCTTGTAAAAAGGAAGCATACTTAAGAGATAAAAGTAATACAAGTACTAAAATACTAAAAAAAAAAAATACTAAAAGTGCCTTTTGTATTTTATATACTTTATGAAAATACACATTTAAATATACTTGCTCTGTATTTCCATAAAATGTTTTTTTCTTAAGCAATATGCTCTAAATTATACATTGTGTATATATGTAGTGAGGTTAAATACTGTTTAAACTGCATTTTAGTGTAGTTTCTTTCCAGTAGCAAGGTGTACACAATATGTGCATCAATACACAAAGTAGGACATTTACAATAAATATACTTCTAAAAAATATATATTTTTAACAGTTTAAAAATGATTAAAAAACATAACTAAATCTATTTGCAGAAGTTGTACGAAAAAAACACTTAAAATCACAATTTAATGCTTTTATGTTGCACTTAAATATACAAGGGTTGGACAATGAAACTCAAACACCTGGTTTTAGAGCACAAACATTGAATTCTGCCATGATTTGATCAACCGTGGTTTTATGTTTTTTGTATACAATCCGGGTTAGCACCCGAACATCCCTTTCAGACAGCTTCCTCTTACAACATCCACAGTTAATCCTGTTGGATGTGGTTGGTCCTTCTTGGTGTTTTGCTGACATTACCCTGGATACCGTGGCTCTTGATGCATCACAAAGACTTGCTGTCTTGGTCACAGATGCTCCAGCAAGACGTGAACCAACAATTTGTCCTCTTTTGAACTCTGGTATGTCTCCCATAATGTTGTGTGCATTGCAATATTTTGAGTAAAACTGTGCTCTTACCCTGATAATTGAACCTTCACACTCTGCTCTTACTGGTGCAATGTGTAATTAATGAAGATTGAACACCCGGCTGCTCCAATTTAGCCATGAAACCTCTCACACTAAAATGACAGGTGTTTCAGTTTCATTGTCCAACCCCTGTACATATTTGAATTTTAAAAGGTATGTACTGGTTGATAAGTTAACTGAAAGCTTGAATTTCTGGTGACTCTACCTCATAAAGCTGACTGAGAAAATAACATAAAAATGACGGAAAATAGGCAGCTAAAGCTAGCATTCCAGCTGATGCCATTAATTGTTTATTGGCAATGAATCTAGTGACCAGTCTGGCACAGAAAGTGCTGCATTCTGGTGGAGATGTTCCTGGGAAACCCTTCCTTGCTGTATGTGGGTGAGCATTATCCTGCTGAAAGATGCTAACTGGAAGTTGGCTGCTATTTAAGGTGGCAACACACACATGGCCATTGGATATTCTGCACGTTTCGCTGACCTGTTAGTTTATGTCCCTCAGTAGTGGTCTTAAACACAGGGTTCATGAACTGGAGTGACCTGGAGTTCACTGGGTTCTGTGTTCTTCACTGACCCTTCATCCAGCCTCAGATCTGAACCCAGCAGAACACCGACAGGATGTGTTAGAATGGGAGATCTGCAGCATGAAAGAGCTTCTGAAGAATCTGCAGGAACTGTGTGATGCAATCACTCTAACATGTTTCTCAAAGAAGAATCTTAAAGAAATGTTTCCAGGATCTTGTGTTTTTCACAGCATGAAGTATTCAGACTGTTTGAAGAGAAGAAAAACCCAGAATAAACCCATAAACCCAGCCGGCACATTAATGTTGGTGTTTACATGGTGGAACATGGGCTCGGTGGTGTCCAGTTTGGTTCCAGTTGGGTTTTTCCACACTGTAATCTTATTTAGGTTGTATTTAGACCCCGGATGTAGTATAGGATCCAAACTATAATTTTAAACTATAAGAGTTATCTTTTTCTTCATATTTTAATTTGTTCAATTTAATTCTACTTACTACTATTCATTTACTTTCTATCCTAATGTTTGATCACTTTTTATCCTATTTTCTTAGTTCATTATTATTATTTTTATCATTCTTATCTATATTCTTATTATCTTTTTATATATTTTATATTTTATAAATTATTTAGTTTTTATGTGTCAATTTGTTTTTCTTCTTTCTTTTTACATATATTTTTTTATCTATAGCATTTTAAATGTTAACTTAAAATTAGTATCTTTTTATTTTTATTAAAAACATTATTTTTTCTTATTTAATGTTTTTAATCCCTTTTATAGTGTTGTAAATAAGGGTCATCCTCAATTGTCCCATATGATAATAAAGGTTGATTGATTGATCACTGACCCTGATGGGCATCAGAACTAGACAGTACTAGACAAAACTAGACAAAAAAGGAAACTATCTACCTTCTGAACTCGACAGTAGGGAATATTATTTTGTTCTTAAGATTCTGTTTAATAATCTTTTTAAACTTTCTGAGATTAAAAAAAAATATTTTTTAGCTAATCAGATATATTTTTCTGTTTAAAAAAAAACAATACAAAACAACTTTTTCTTTCACTTTACAGCTGCTGGGACTTTGTTTTAGGGGTGCTTGAGTATAATAAGCATAAGTGTATGAATTAATGCTTTAACATAGACAGCTCTACTGCAAACCCATTCAGAGCCCACCTCAGCCACGTTGCACCCATGGGTAAATCAATGCAACTTAAGGCTCTATTTTAGTGATCTATAGCACATTTTCCAATTGCGGATCGTGCAGCTTGATTTAGGGTGTGATGGTGTGTCTTTGGTATCTGGAGGGCACAATAAATACGCCTTGCACAGCTTGAAATGCAACATAAAAGGCATGAATTAATTCTCTATTAATTAATCAAGGGTGTGTTTAATTTTGGGCGTAACGTGAAATAAACCAATCAGTGTGCCAGTTCCTCCCTTTAAAAAGCAGGTGAGCTCTGACTTTGGCGCATTCGTATCTTAACAGTGTGGCTCTTTTGTGCGTCTCAGCAGAGGATACTGAACTGCTCATTCACACTGTGAAGATACACCAGCAGCTTATTTAAGGGAACAGAAATGTTATTTTATTCTTTATTCTGTTTGTTGTTGAGTTAAGTATCGGGTTTGTGCTCTGCAGCATTAAAATACTACAGGATAGGATGACTGACTGTTGACTGTTGTCGGGGTTTTAATCAGTCAGTGGATCTCCTGTGTTTTCCACCACTAAAATATAAAGAAATACGGCAGGTATTTACCTAAACTCTCTAAATGACGCTCTTTTAATGGAATAAGCACAAGGTGTAAAAAATGTACTGTTGATGGGGTGTAATATAAAAATTATTTCACACTTCAACTATCAGAGTGATAAAACTCCTGCATCCAGACTGCAACTGAAAAAACAGAAGGAGCAGTGAGTTTTTTTAGGATTTCTCAGTCACGTGAAATTGCGGCGTTCAGTAGCTTCTCCATTTCCACTCGTTGTTGTGTTTTTTTTACGTGAATCTCAGTGGAAACGCGCACCCAAAGTGTACAGTAATTTCGGTGCATGGCAGTGGACAAATAGCTATTTTATCAAACGTGAGGAGACGAAACTCAGAGATGTGCTACCGGACGGTACTAAAATTACCGGAGGAGCATGGAGTTCAGAGAAAAACAGTAAATAATTCAGCCTGTAATTTTCTCAGAGGACGTCTGAGAAAAACACGTACATGGTCGTTCTGGACGGTAATAAAATCACAGAGAATGAAAAAACCCATAAAAGAGAAAACTACCCCAGAAACCCCTGAGAAACTAAACTAATCTAATCCAGATAGTCCTTAAGTGTGTGTGTATGTAAGTGGTGTGTTTATGTAAGTGTGTACTCTAATAAAGCCATTACCTGCCATATCGCTGTCACAGCATCTCCCAGTCGCACATTTTCCACCCCGACCTGCTCCACCAGCCTCTCGGACAGCTGCTGAGCGCCTCCCTGTGGACAGAGAGCAGCATTACACCCAGCACCTGCATACAAGCATAGCAGCACGGAGATAAGAGCTCCCGCCTCCGCACAGCAGCAAGCAGCATAACAGCCTACAGCTGCCTCTGCAGAAAAAACACCACCATCACCACCACCATCCCCAACACCAGCACCACCATCACATTATACCCCACACAGCAGAGCAGCGCGAGGAGAGAGTTCAGCCACGCTAATGGAGCAGAAAACCGGCGAGACGGAGCCCGTTTCCCACCTCGCCAAGCTCAAAAACCATCTCCCGACAACCGACACCTCCGTCACCACACTCCTTTCATCAGAGCTTTCAAGGTCAGGAGGTTCTGAGTGAAGCAGGGTTTAGAGGAGGCCTACTGAGCTCAGATCAGACTCAGATTAAAGAAAGCTGCTGCTGAACACGAGGAGGATCATTCTGAATTACAGTCAGTTTTATAGATACGCTGACATGTGCAGTACGCTTCACCCACAATAATACAGGTGCAACAAATGGTTCCATGGTTGAGTGACACCATGGAAGAACCACTATACAATACAGTACATTTTAAGAGAAAGGTGTAACTCTAAAGAACATTTTTAAAATCTAAAAAAAAGCACTTTTGGTTGGTTCCTTAACCTCCCTTTTTCACAGCTACCATAAAATGCAATTTTCATCTATTTTCAGGGTCCCTCTGTTCAGCTTAGAATATTTTTTTAATATTTAAAACACACTCTTCCCTGGTGAATAAAGGATCATGTGAAAGTAGATACTTGGGCTACGGAAATGGATGCATTGGTTTTCATGATTTGGTAAATTAATCAGCCTCTTATTATTTAAACAGTTGTATCAAAAAATAAGAGACCACTTTAAAAATTCCTTTGATTTTCCCAAAAATGAACATTATTGTTCTATTCTATAAACTACGGACAACATTTCTCCCAAATCCCACAGTTTTCATGCGTCTTGGCATCATGTTCTCCTCCACCAGTCTTACACACTGCTTTTGGATAACTTTATGCTGCTTTATTCCTGATTGCAAAAATTCAAGCAGTTCAGCTTGGTGGTTTAATGGCTTGGGATCATCCATCTTCCTCTTGATTATATAATATTCCAGAGGTTTTCAGTTTGGTAAAATCAAAGAAACTCATAATTTTTAAGTGGTCTCTTATATTTTTCCAGGGCTGTGTAGACTATAAACACTCAGCAAAAAAAGAGAGAGCAACTTGCTCTTACAGCCTACAACACTGAGACCAGGCAGATGACTATAAGATAACACATACAGTATATAAATCCCTAGAGGAGGCGGCGGCAGCCTGTGGGGAATGACTACACACTGATGGTGAAACAGAGGTGTGAGGCCACTCCCAATACGCAAAATAACCCTGCAGAATTTCTCGGTAGACGCAATTAATTCAATTCAATTGTCTAAATGAGCATGAGCAATGGTGTGATGGTGGATCAACAGTAGCACATGACAGACATGTCTCTCCAAACCAATCAATGATGGTTTGGAGCATAGGCGTAGGAACCGGGGGGGATGGGTGGGACATGTCCCACCCAATATTAGAAACAGGTGGATTTGTCCCCCCCAAAAATGATATCAGTTCGCTCAGGTCAGCTGTACTATTAATGAGGAGACAGACCGGACCAATCACGGAGCCGGTTCAGGTATTAAGTCACGCCTCTCAGTAGAAACAGCCAATCAGCTTGCTGGTTTTGCGGCGCGCGGAGCAGAGGCAGTTTGCTGTTGGGGAAGCCCCGCCCCCTCGCTGTGAGATTTAGCAGCGGGATCGGGACGCAGCAGCTTCAGCTGATTTTAAAACAGATCTGGATATACGGAGATTTTACTAAAATAAAGGTAACGATAGGCTAACCACTTCAACTGTGATGATATGTTTCTGATAACTGGTTAAAAATACATGTCTCTGAATCAGCACACAGTTTAAACCCACTGTGATTAATAAACTGCAGCTGTGTTAGTGTGTAAGCTTATCTTTGGAATTAGCTAGATTGGGAGTCAGGGTTAAAGGAAAAAAATAAAATATATATGTAATGTTTCCCTGTACCTGATCAGCTAATCACTTTAATTTTCAAACTGTTTATTCATTTAGGATTACAGGACTTACTGTGAGCTATAATGAACGAAAATTGATTTAACTAACTAGTTATCTAGAAGCTGGATGTAGATGATCGCCAGAATTTCGTACAGTACTTTAAGTTGGTAGTTTAAAGCAGTTACTTAACCCCGATCACTGCCCTAAACTAGTGTTTTCCACCTGATCAGCTAATAAACAGTCATTTACTGAGTTTACCTGTTAAAATCCTTTAGCCCCCTATGGAGCCTAAATTAATCATGTATATCCACCAGAGGAAGCTCTAGAATATGCAGAACAGTTTTAATATGCAGTAGAATATATAAGAACTGGGTTGAGAAACACTGCTGTAACGTGACTTCTGTTCATTTGTATTTCACAGTAAGACCACATATCCTGACGTTTATAAAAGTCTCTATGAAACGTAAAGTTACATTCTTTTACATAAAAGGACACCATCTTAAGAAGAGCTCTCAGTAGAAAAAAATAAAAGTGCAGGAGAAAATATAAATATACAACAGAATTGACATGCCAATACATAATAATAATAATAATAATAATAATAATAATAATAATAATAATAATAATAATAATAACAATAATAATAATCTGTTATATTATTTTAAATATTAGGTGATAACTGAAAATTTTTGTCATATGTACATAATTCAGACATTGCTTGCATAATTTTTCTAACAACAGTAATGTGGAGTAACATGTTTAGGTTGTAAAATCACCTTATAATAATAATTTACTTTTAATTAAAAGTAATTTCCACAAATGTTGTTCTAGGAAACTATTGGGTGGGCTTGGGTTCATATTGGCAAATGTGTCCCCCCCAATATCAAGCCCGCTCCTACGCCCTTGGTTTGGAGAGACATGTCATCTGCTGGTGTTGATCCACTGTGTTTTAATAAAAAGTCTAAAGTCAGTGCAGTGCACTTCATATCTTACAGCTTCCCTCTGCTGATAACAGCTTTTATGGAGATGCAGATTTCATTTTCCAGCAGGACTTGGCACACTGCCCACATTGCAAAAAAAGTACCAATTGGTCTTACATAATATTTAAATTTTCCGAGACACTAATTGTTGGGTTTTTATTGGCTGTAAGCCATAATCAATCATCAACAATAAAAGAAATAAATGCTTAAAATAGATCACTCTGTGTGTTTAATACATCTATATAATACATGGGTTTTACATTTTGAACTGAATTACTGAATTAAAGTAACTTTATTTTCATTTAAATTAAATATTTTTGAGATAGTATAGTATAGTCCCTGATGTTTGGTATATATGTATGTATATATGTTCTGCTGTATGTATGTATGTATGAATCCTCAGGTAATGGTCTCATCCATCTCTGGCTCTGATGATTCAGCTACAGCTACAGGCTGAGTGATAAATAGGGAGGCGGTTCTAAGGAGCTGATTTGCATGTCACCAGCTTCAGGATCAGCCCCCCGGTGCACAGATAAGCCCCTCTCCGGCCCTCTCACTCTTCACCTATTCACACTCACTTTATCTTATCTAACTCCTAACAAGACCCCCATACAGAGCGTGAGGAGCACAGAGTGGAGATACGGGAGCAGAGGCTGAGCTGAGGACTCTGAAGACACATTATCACTATCTCTGTTTTTACCTGTGTGTGTGTGTGTGTGTGTGTGTGTGTATTCTGATGATACGTGAGTACAGTCATGAGCAGTTAACCCCTCAACTGATTTATCTCTACCCTTCTTTGAGTTATGAAACACTGCATTACTGAGTTACTGTCTGTTACTGACAGAACTCACAACACAATAAAGCTTCACACACTCAATATACTGTACAGTTATAACATCTATTAATTATTTTAATTAATATATATATTTATATTTACTATGAAATGATTCTAAATACTCAAATAAAAATATTTAAAAAATGTAAATAATAAAAAAAATATGGAATATATTTAGAAACTACATTATTATACTACATTACATAATTATTATGTTCACTGTCAACTATGAACAAGTCCAAAACTGCAAAAAAAATTATCATAACCTACTTTGAATTATTCTGATTATTTTATGATTTATTTCATTTCTAGTATAAATTTGTCTGTAACTACTATGTATTAATCAATGCCTTCTATGAACTCTTTAGAAACTATTGTGAATTTTTAACTCAATTTCTATTATGAATTTGTCATGTAGTACATATTGTGAATGATTAATTTGGTATGTATTATTAATTATTTAGTAAAAAATAGGGGTGTCACGATTTCGATATTTCAATGAAATCGATCAAAATTATGTCATGGTCTCGAGCCTCGAAGTCGAAAAGAGGATCAACAATCCCTCCCTCGAAGCTACGCAAACATGCGCCTGTGCTACACAAATGGTGCAGCACACTGTAGCTCAAAGAGCAGCCCTTTCTCCAGAGAATGTGGACATTGTCATCTTCTTAAAGAAAAACTTGAAAATAAAATAACAGTTGTTTTGTCTAGACTCAAATATGTTAATAGTTTTGGTACCTTAAGGAGCAGCTTTCTCTCAGATAAAGTTAATAATATATCTTTGTTAAAGAACAAAAAAAAACTTGTCTTTCTCAGGGACCGAGTCTTATTTTTCATGTTTAACTGTTATAGTAGGATAGAGTTCAGTTTGTTAAGGCTCTAATTGTTCTATTATTTTGTACATGACTGTTCCTGTATTATTTATTTTATGTTGCACATTGCTGTTTTAATAGTGCACACTGCTGCTACCAAAAAAGCCACTAGATGGCATTACATATATATCTTAATTAAATTATTTAAAATTGACCATTAGTGCCCTAATGTGGTGTATTACAGATCACTTGTATCACTTTGCATCACTTATATCAAGCCCACCTTTTGAAATAAGATATTGTAAATTTAATGAATCAAACCAATGACTGACCATAGACTAATCTAAAACTGGCATAGGCCTCTCTGCTGTAAAAAAGAAAAAAAGAAAAAAGAAAATCTAGTATTGAATCGAATCGTGACCTTAAAATCGGAAATAAAATGGAATCGAGGATTTTGAGAATCGTGACACCCCTAGTAAAAATAGAAAAATAGTAACTACTATGAATAATTCAATATCTACTGTACTTTAAACAAGTCAGTTACTATTATAAATGACTCAATATTTACTTTAAATTATTTAACTACTGCAAATGAATCAGTACCTTTTATCAAATACTCAAAGAAAAACATTTAAATGTCTTAAAAGAAATACACTTTTGTATGAAGAACCTTTTAAAAGTCTATAAAAAGAACCATAACGTAATATAAAGGTTCTTTACAAACTGAATGAAACATGGTCCTTTTTGTTCTATACCAAATTGCAATTGTGTTTTTTTTTTAAATCACTTCTTGTTCCATACTGAAACATGTTTGTAATAGAGACGTGATTGTGAAGACCCTTTTAAAGGCCTGAAGAACCATCGTTTAATGTAATGTACATTTAATTAAATATATATTGCTATGAATTATTCAGTCACACCTTTTTATTACAACTATAAACCACTATAATCACTATAAATTATTCTGGGTAACACTTTACTTGGATGGTCCACTTGATGGCCTTGTTGACACTCAACTGACATTCAACTAACATTCAACTACATGTATATTAAATGCAACTGAACTGAAAGGTGAAAGTAAATGATTCTCTATTGAGTATAACCCTACAAAGCACTTTGAATGACCGCTGTGTATGAAAGGTGCTATATAAATAAACTTGCCTTGCCTTGCCTTGCCTTACATTCAACTCTAATCCAAACGCTTAACTTAATATTTTAGGATTGAGTTTAGGGTTAGATTTTAAGCTTAGGTTAAGGTTAGTTTTAGGGTTAGGTGTAGGGTTAGATTTTAAGATTAGGTTAAGGTTAGGGTTAGGTGTAGATTTAGATTTTAAGCTTAGGTTAAGGTTAGGGTTAGGGTTAGGTGTAGGGTTAGATTTTAGGGTTGATTAAGGGTTAAGGTTAGGGTTAGGTGTAGAGTTAGGTTCTTATTTTGAATAATTTACATTCAACATAGGGTTAAGTTACATTTAATCGACATTCAATTCAGTGTTAGTTGAATGTCAGTTGAGCATCAACAAGGCCATAAAGTGGACCATCCAAGTAAAGTGTTACCTTATTCTGTAACTATTAAAATAGCGTGAATTTTAAAGTGCAGAACAGGATCTTGCAGGTTCACAAGCAGTGTTGGGCCTGTTACTCTGAGAAAGTAATTAGTTATAGTTACTAGTTACTTCTCTAAAAAAAGTAACTGAGTTACTAACTGAGTTACTCCACTATAAAAGTAACTAGTTACCGGTAAAAGTAACTATTGCGTTACTTTTGTTATTCGCCCCGTAAAAAAATGAACAAAAGAAAATAAATTATGTAATTTCTATTATTACTAGAAAAATAACAAACGAAAATAAACCCACTTGAAAAACTTGTAAACTTGAAAAAAACGCAAAAAAACAAATAAGTGTCTGGGGATTAAATTAAATTAACCAAACCACACTCAAAGAAAAAAATGTATATATAAACAACACAAAAGAATGGACAAAACCAACAATCTAATGACAGTTAAAATTATATTAATATAACAGTTTAACAGCTGGATCAAACGGCTTTACTAAGGAGAAAAAGAGAAAACAGCAGAAATCGGTGCAGCTAAAGAGAGTTTAACGCCCTTAAAACGGAACTTAAAAGTTAAAAGTAAAAAAAAAAAGTTAATTGAGCAGCTAAAGTAACGTGTAGTAACGGGGTGTGGGAAATAGTAACCGCGTTATAGTTACAGTCAGAGTAATTAGTTAGATTACTCGTTACTGAAAAAAGTAACGCCGTTAGTAACGCCGTTTATTTCAACGCCGTTACTCCCATCACTGTTCACAAGGCTCCTCCTCCATTCTCCATCCTTTGTCCTTCACCTTTCTCTGTCTCACCTTGACCTTGAACTCCTGAGCAGACCCGGGCGTGGTCTCCAGCAGCCGCATGACGCCCCCTGCTGCAGCGGAGTACATGAGGAAGTACAGGAAGG
Source organism: Astyanax mexicanus (assembly GCF_023375975.1). Lineage (NCBI taxonomy): Eukaryota > Metazoa > Chordata > Actinopteri > Characiformes > Acestrorhamphidae > Astyanax > Astyanax mexicanus. Next base: position 17,138,500 of record NC_064427.1, on the reverse strand, counting down.
ACATCTGAGACGGTTCCATTCCAAACACAGTGCGGCTGCAGAGACTCAGCTCCTCCATCAGCTCTGCAGGAGTACACACACACACACACATACACACACACACGTTCAGATCGCATTAGTTTATCAGGGGGACGACTGTAATAAAACTGTGCACGTCTCCTCAGTGATAAAACTCTCACGTCCGGACGTGCAATATAATTTACCAGAGGACAAATGAGTTTAATACCTGTATGTTTGCGTTACGCAGTCACATGATCATATTAGCTGAGACAGGAGCGCTTGCAAAGTTTTTACTTCATAATTAGATTTTTTCTCGTTTTTTGTTTTCGAGATTCAGAAAGGATTTAATATCTTCAGCACGATCTCAGATTTGTGCGCTTAGAGAGAAGCAGCTGCTAAAAGATTTTTAAATCATTTCCTCCATGTAAGAAACATCTTGCTGGAAAACTTGTAAAAAAAAAAACTTGCATATGGAAAAGTAATTTTTCCATCTTTTGTTGGATTAAAAACAAAATAGAGTCACATCTTAACCTTAAAGGATCTCAAAGTGGTCTAAAGCAGTCTAAAGCGCTGCCACTAAGATCGGGAGATTCCGGATTCGAATCCAGGTCATGCAGCTTGTCATCAGCTGCCAGAGCCCAGAAAGAGCACAACTGTCCTTGCTGTCTCTGTGTGGGTAGATGGTTAATCATAGCTATTTAATTTAACATATTAGTGAAATGCCTGGTAATATCGTAATTTAATTTAGGATCAAAAAGTGTCTATCTATCTATTATTCTACACAAATAAGTTGAATATACATTAATATTATTGTTTGAGTAAAATTGAGAAAGAAAATGCCTTGCCTTTTGTATTTAGCTAATTAATATTTACTAAAAACCTGCGTAAATAAACATTAAACTTTATGTTTTTATGCCTAAAAATTTTAAAATAATGTTTTTTTTACATCAGTTGCTTTGCACATTAATTTGACTTTGAATTTTATCTCTGTATTTTTATATATATTTTTTATATTTTCTGTAATTTTGTCTATATATAAATTTATTATTATTTGTTTGTAGATTTTCCAGAACTGTTTCTCTGTCCTTTCCTCTGTGCTGCTGTAACATTGCAAAATTCCCCATTGTGGGATTAATAAAGGATTATCTTATCCTGTCTTACCTTATTTAGTCTTATTTGTATTTAATTTAGCTAAAACATAGCTTTGAAATACTCATACAAATTAGATAGAGAAATTAAATGCTATAGAATTAACAGTATAGAGCACACAGCTCAGTAAAGGACACTTGCTCTTACAGCCTACAACACTGAGGCTGGTTAATCAATATTTATTTAATATTTAATATTTCCCAAATACTTAATTTTGTTAAGACAATGTATTGCTTTTAGAGAACTAGGTGTGTTAAATTCTGAAATATACTCAGCAGGGGAATGCCACACTTCCCTCCAGACCAGAGAAAAAGAAATAAATCTTGAGAATAAGTGGAAAACTGTGATATGAAGTGCTTCCCAACAGCAATAATAACACTATACAACGTCCTCGGTAATCACTCTGAAAATCAATATGAGCACTTACCTGAGTCACTCGTTCCTACACTGCTGTAAGAGTCTTACGCTGCTGTTTAGTCACTGTTTGGGTGATAAAAGGTGATTTAGAGCTAAATAATCACCTGTGGTCCAAACGTGCTGGTCCATGTAGGCCTGGAGTGTAGTGCTGTCCAGCTGCTGGGCGTTGGGCGTCTTCATGGGCTCTTCTACAGATACAGTCTTACTTAGACGCTCAATCTGATAAGCAGAACACACACAAATAACAATATAATAATAGTTAACAGTCTAAAAGACTCAGAACTTATTTTGAATTAAGTATTTGTTAAATTAACTTAGCATTGGCATATTTTACTTCTTGAGTTAGGCCTAAAAACATCTGTAAATAAATGACCTGGAGAAAAAAATTGTTTGAATATTATTTAAGGGCCACTCCAGAGCTTTAAAATTACGCTGCATAAAACTCAAACTCAGTTCTGAGTAAATTTACCTAACTTAGAACATCAAGATATTACAACGAAAGAGGAAGCTGATTTAACTGTTTTTTTTGTTTTGTTTTGTTTTTTCATTTTTGTTATACTGTAAGACCGGATAAGTTGAGTTTACTTAACTTTTTTAAGGCAGCCAGTTTGCTCAATTTTTTTAAGTGATGGGGAATGAAAACTTGAGTTAGCATAAATTAAAACATCAAGTTATTACAACTAAAGGAGAACTCGATTTATTTCTATTTAATTCTAAGGTAGCCCCGGGGGAATCACTACACACTGATGGTGAGTGTTAGTCAGAAACTGTTGGACACACCCAGTATGCAAATAGGTTGTGACAGAAGCCAATGGAAAAAAAGCTGTTAATGACTAAACAAACTAAACTCAGTTATTATAAGTTGGTTCAACTCAAAGATCTCAGTTTGAATAGTACAGTATATGTGCCCACAAATGTTCAACTAACTCAAAATAGTTGAGTATTGTTTAGAAATATCCAATTTTATGTAAAACAGACTTAAATCTTTTAAGTTCAAACAACGAATGGGTTTACAGTGTAGTGTATTTGATCTGGTCCCTGTAGAGACGTATGGACAATACTTTCAATACTTTCCTCTATATATAATATTTTATAAATAAGTACTCTGGCTTTTATAGCATTACAAATCACTTATCTATACAAAGCCTATATCTATACAAAGAACAACGACGCCACCGCTCTGGACTTACCGAGGAGCATATTGTCTGAGGCATTACAGAAAAGAATAGATCTTAACCTCACCTCCCCCCGTATGAAATGATAGCCATCTATCAGTCGTTTATAAAATCACCCCATAAAAGAAAGAGGGACAGTTAATAAAGTAATTGCATTCGGGCAGGACTGCGGCGTACCTTCCAGAGGAACTGGAGGAAGTCCAGCAGGACAGGCAGGGAGAAGGAGGGGATGCTGGAGGTGTAGGTGCTGATCTTAGCGTCTCGGCCGCCCATGTGGTGAACCTTCTTACCCTCCGTGAACTGGGGGTAGACCTCCAAGCCAAGCTCCTCGATCAGCTCCATGACGTGAGTCTGAGAACTAAGAAAATGAAGAGAGCACTTCAGTTTCTGAATCAGTTTCTCTGATTTTGCTATTTATAGGTTTATGTTTGAGTAAAATGAACATTGTTGTTTTATTCTATAAACTACAGACATTTCTCCCAAATTCCAAATAAAAATATTGTCATTTAGAGCATTCATTTGCAGAAAATGAGAAATTAATTCAGTATCTATTATTAATTAGCAATTCAACACCTATTATGAATCATTAATTCAGTATATATTATGAATTATTCATTCAGTATGTATTATTAATCATTCAATTAGTAAGTCAGTAACTATTATGAATTACTCAATACTGTATTTACTTTTAATTATCCAACTACTGCAAATTAGTCAATAACTGTTATCAAATACACAAAGGAAAAGACATATACAGATCTGGAACAAATGAAGAGAGCACTTCAGTTTCTGAATCAGTTTCTCTGATTTTGCTATTTATAGGTTTATGTTTGAGTAAAATGAACATTGTTGTTTTATTCTATAAACTACAGACAACATTTCTCCCAAATTCCAAATAAAAATATTTATCATTTAGAGCATTTATTTGCAGAAAATGAGAAATGGCTAAAATATCAGCACAAAAGATGCAGAGCTTTCAGACCTCAAATAACGCAAAGAAAATAAGTTCATATTCATAAAGTTTTAAGTGTTTAGAAATCAATATTTGGTGGAATAACCCTGGTTTTTAATCACAGTTTTTTTCATGCATCATGGCATCATGTTCTCCCCCACCAGTCTTACACACTGCTTTTGGATAACTTTCAAGCAGTTCAGCTTGGTTTGATGGCTTGTGATCATCCATCTTCCTCTTGATTATATTCCAGAGGTTTTCAATTTGGTAAAAGAAAGGAAAGTCATGTTTTTTTAAGTGGTGTTTACAGCATCCACTGTTTAAATATACATAAAAATATTCTGCTTGTATGTGACTCAATAAAAGCCAACATCTCTCTGGTCTCTCGTCTCTCTCGATGCGGCTCTTTATGATTCATCTCAAGGCTCTTTTATAAAAGTGCAGCTCAAAGTGTTTCACTAATGGTAAAGAAATTGGACGGATGCCACGAGCGTTTCATTTTTCAATCCAGTGTGTGCTCTCCCGCTAAGCAGCAGCAGGGCCTGGCTCGGCTTTGAGTTCAATCTAATAAACATCTAAGTAAATAAAGATCTAATACCAATGGCAGACTGAATTTAAAGGCGAAAAAATGCAATGCTATGTGTGTGTGCAATTGGCACATGTGTGTCTGTGTGTCTTTGCTATCGGAATGACAGGAAAAGTACACTTTGCACGGCTAAAAACGTGCAAAAGGCATGTAGTAACTCTCTTAATCAATCATGATGGATGTGTTTTTTTTTGGTACTAACGTGAAATAAACCAATTATCAGTGTGCCACTTGCTTATCATTCCCTTTAAGAGTCAGGTGAGGTCTGACTTTGGCGCATTCGTGTCTTAACAGCGTGGCGCGTTTGCTGAGCATCTCAGCAGAGTATACAGAGCTACTCAATCTGGGAGCACCTATAGGAACGGACTGATGGCTGACTGTTGACTGTTGTGAGGGTTTTAATCAGTCAGTGACGCTCCTGTGTTTTCCACCACCAAGATACCAACATGCCAGAAAAAATCCCATCAGTGTAGATTTATTTCCACTCTAAACTCCAAAGATATTTTAACAGCACAGAGGCAAGGGGGTGAAAATAGACTGGTGTATAGTATAGTATAGTATAGAGGTGTAAGATAGCAATGAGCATCAGAATGCACCTTTCACAGAGTGTACAAAAGAGCACATAGAGTCTGAAAGTTTCTCCGCACGTCAAAAAGCTCTGAACCTCTTGTAAAATTCCACCTTTAAAGGAAATGAATCCACAGATCTATTAAAAAGTCAGTGGGCGAAGCCACAAGTGCAGCTTATACTCACTTACTGTAAACCACTGCCAGCTTACCTGCCCACCCATTGCCCCCCCATGTCCCAGGTGTCAACGCCGTGGGCTGCTGGCAACTCTTCAACCAAGGTTCTTCCCCCCACGCGGCCTGGAAAGAGCAAACAGTGAGAAATACATATATATGTTGTTATAGAGGCTCATATCAGCAGAAGTTCTGGTCTGTGGTGCTCTGCAGAAGCTATAATCGCTGATATTGCCGTATTGACGCACCTTTGGCCTCCAGAACCAAAACTCTGAGCCCGGCGTTCCTCTTCCTGAGCATCTGAGCGGCGCTGAGTCCGGAGAGACCCGCGCCCACCACCACCACGTCCCACCGTTCCTCAGCCATGACCAGAAGAACCAGCTGCTGGATCTGAGCACCGGCTGCAGACTGTAGCTCTCACTGAACTTCCAGCTGCTTTTACTCGTGGGCTTGAAGCTGACAGTGAGATAAACTCGGGGTGAAAGTTCATCCAGAGCACTGTGGGAAAGGTGCTTCTACTATCAGCCAACGGCTGATTATACGAGATTTCCTCCTGAACTGAGAGGCCAGAGCTTCAGCTGCTCGCTACAGTAAAGACAGAATACAAAGCACCACAGATTCAGTGCCAAGGGATCATCTCAAAAGTGCACACTGTTTTTAAAAAGTGTTGAGTGGTGTTAAACAATACAAGTTAAATATACAGTAAGTGAATAAACAGTATTAGCATTCTAGTTTTGTCAAACCACACTTTGTGTTGCTTTATCACTTAAAATCTCTATTAAAAATACGTTTTTTAAGTTTGTGGTGGTAAGGTGTTAAAATGTTAAAAATTCAAGGTATATGAATACATTTGCAAGCCAGGCACGCTTTATATAAGACTCCTAGCTCTGCATTTTTCTAAATGCGTAACATAAGACACATGGAAGTTGCTTTGTCCCATGATACGACAAGTGTTACATAAAAAATACATTTTTATTAAAAAGCATAATTTGTATTCAAAATGAAATTTCATATGAATTAAGATTAATATGATTATGTCAAGAAATAAGTATGATGAATCTTTCCCATCTTTAATTCAATATTGAATTTTGCTTGTTTCAAGAAATAATTCAATAATTTTGCTCTTTTTTATGAAATAATTCTCATACTTTTACAATTCTACATGCAAAATTGTGTAAATTTGGCTGTTTTTTAAAAAATAATCCACATAGTTTTTTTTAAACCTTTTAAAGAAATAATTCTGATAATTTTGCACTTTTAAACTTATTCTGAAAAAAAGGTTCCTCTTAGGTAATAATTCACATAGTTTGGCACTTAAAAAATCATTCAGATAATTTAGCTCTTTTAGAGTAATTCAGATAATTTAGCTCTTTTAGAGTAATTCAGATAATTTAGCTCTTTTAGAGTAATTCAGATAATTTAGCTCTTTTAGAGTAATTCAGATCATTTTGATCTTTTAGAGTAATTCAGATAATTTTGATCGTATAAAGAAATGTTTTTAAAAAATAATGTGGACAATTTTGCTACTTTAAAACAAATAATTCAGATCATTTTCCTCATATTATCATTTTTTCCCATTTATATATTCACAAAAAATATAATTACATAACATAATTTTACATAATTTTAAACCAAATAAATATTTTAGCTTGTTTTCAGGAACCAATCAGAAAAAAATTACTTATCTTTTTTTTCCAAGAAAGAACTTACATAATCCTAAAACAAAATTAGATCATTAGATTTAAGATTGAATTCATATATGTGTGTACCTTATGTTTGTAAATTCTTTTTTAATAAACAAAGTTTTTAAATAGTTAAAAGTATATTGAATATGCTTTTCCGTTTCTAAAGAAATACTCTACTCTTTTACGTTTCCACAATCATTGATGGTTTCCCTCTGCTGACAACTTTTTGGTGTTCAGGATTTCATTTTCCAGCAGGACTTGGCACACTGCCCACACTGCCAAAAGTACCAATTTATATGGTCTTATATAATATTCTAATTTTCTGAGACACCGATTTTTGGATTTATATTGACTGTAAGCCATAATAATTATCAACAATAAAAGAAATAAACGCTTAAAGTAGATCAATCTGTCTGTATAATACATCTTTATACTAATATTTTAAACTGAATTTCTGAATTAAAGTAAAAACTGAAACAAAAAATATTAAAAATTTTGCTCTTTTTAAGAAAGAATTAATATAGTTTTGCTAAGTTTAAAAAATAACAATTCAGATGCATTGGATATGTCAAGAGATTATTCTGATATTTTTTTTCCATATAGAAACATAAGTTTATACTGAATTTAGCTTGTTTTAAGAAATTCTTCAGAAAATTGTGCTCTATTTACACTTTTAAAAAGTAATTCAGACAATTTAGCTCTTTTAAAGAAATAATTCTGATAATTTTGCACTTTTAAACAAATCATTCTGAAAACAGTGCTCTTTTTAAGAAATAATTCACAGAGTTTTGCACTTTTAACAAATTATTTAGATATTTTTTCAACTCTTTTTTAAGGAACAGTTAACATAATTTTGCACTGTATAGAAAATACTTAAATAATTTCACTCGTTTTCAATGATATTCAGTTTTTTTTTTTGTTGCATTAGTAAATGCTGTGTTATTTCGGTGCCGTTCTCCTGCTGTTTTGTGTTATTTAAGCTCTTTGTTCTCGTTGTTTTGTGATTCTCTCAGTCTCTTTTCCCTCCCCTTTGTTTTTCTGGGTGGAGTAACAGCTCTAGTCACCTGAGATTCGTCCCTCAGGAGCACGGCCTGTCGCCCTGACACCGCTTACCAGCAGAGCTGCGGAGGCACCTGTACAGGTACCACTTCCTGACTGACTCAGGTATTCAGGTATTCAGGTAGGAGTCTGGTGTTTAATTATGCTAATGTATTTGTGTGGTATAGTGCTTTAGTGGGGATATTTACAGCATCAGCCAGCGTTCCCAATGAAACTGTTTTGAGGTTTTATTGCCCTGCTGATCAGCTACAGTCAGCACTGCGCTTCATACATTATTCATATCCTGCTCCACCTGTGGCTGAGCTGCTCTGAGACCTGTTTGAGGAATTAAACGAAAGAAAAAGTGTGTTTAACTGTGTGGCACCTGATCAGCGTAGGTGTACAGAAGAGTAATCTGCTTTAATCAGGGTTAAGAAGAGGTGGGATTGTTCTGAAGGGATAAAATAGCTGTGTTTTATTTATTTTACTGTTTTATTTCGTGTTTTTCATGTTTCTCTGCAGGGATTAAGCAGCATGGACAGCGGCGTCGGGTTTCAGAGGGTTTAATCCAAATGGTTTCGAGTCAAGCTTTGAAAAGCATGGACAGGTAACCTGTTACGTTACTTTTTTTTACAATGATTCTTTAACATTTGTGTTATTTTGTTATGTTAAACTCACTGGTTTTGGGTTGTGGTACTCTGTGTGTGCTCTCAGACTCTGTATTTGCATTCTGATGCTATCTCTATTATCTATGTCCTGTTTGACACTGTGTGTGTGTGTGTGTGTGTGTGTGTGTGTGTGTGTGTGTGTGCGCGCGTGTATATATTTGTATATTTGTGTTTGTATGGTTGTGTTATTTGTGTATTCATGCCGTTCAGCCTCAACACAGTTACTGTGGAAGAAAAAAAATAACAGGAAATGTATGGAGACACCTCAAATACAGTGTTTTTTCAATATTTTAAATTGTTCTACCCAGTAGATTAATACTAAACTCATCCAAACTATGAAGAAAAACACATCTCTGCTGGATTTTCTCAGTCAGTTTTATGAAGTAGAGTCACCTGGAATTCAGGCTTTCAGTTAACAGCTGTGCTGAACTCATCAAGAGTTAAATACTTGTATTTCTTGTATCTTAATAAAGTGTTTGAGAGCATCAGTTAAAGTAAAGTTGTGAAGAGGTAGAGTTACAGGTTTACAGTGAATAGTGAATATTTGAGTGAATGTTCTAATCCAGATTATGAGAAGAAACAACTACTCAGCTAAATAAGGAAAAAAAATAAATCAAGAACTGAATTTTATTATCCCATTCATACTTTAGCGCTTTCAAATAAATAATTTAGATAATTTAGCAAATTTAAACGAATAGTTCAGAAAAAAATTAGCTCTCTCACAGTGTTGCGCTTTTTAAGAAATAATTAAGATACTTTCGTACTGTTTAGAAAATATTCAAATAATTTTACTCCTTTAAAAAAAAACCTTGTGTGTTCCTTCATAGTCCAAACAAATGTTTTAAACATTGTACCAAATACACAACTCTAGGGGCCCGATCACACACACTGTGCAAGGCGCATCATGATGCTCATTGCTATCTTACACCCCTTGCTCCCACGCTGTTAAAATAGCGCCAGCGTTTAGAAATAAATCTACACTGATGGTTTGGTGTGGTGGTCTGGAAGTGAGGTGTTGAGTGTTCAGGTAAATTTTTGGTGTGTTTCTATATATTTTGGTGGTGAAAAAACACAGGAGCGCCACTGAATGATTAAAACCCTGACAACAGTCAATCATCATTCCTACAGGTGCTCCCAGCACTCGTACACCCCCGCTTATAAAACACACACGGACGCACTGCAGAGCACAAACCTAATTTTTAGCTCAACAGTAAGCAAAATAAAGAATAAAATAACACTAAAAGTTAAATAAGAGCGTTTTCTGTTTTTCTGAGATTAAAACCGTGAATTCAGCTGTAACTGGAAATATCTGCACTGCAAAACTGTGCTGGACTGAGGTGCACAGCTTTCCACACGTGCTCACGTTTAGAAGCACGTGCCCAACCATGTGGATGGAGGCCATGCATGCAGTTACCTCGTGTTTACTCCTGCCTCTACCCCTCGTGCTTCTCAGGCAGCAGCAGCCTGTCACTCACACAGACTCAGAGACAGCGCTGTGCATCTACTGCTTGTTTTAAGAATTAAACATTGCAACATGACGTGTTTGATTTAATTGACCTAAGTGACATCATACGTCCTGCGATGTGACTATTGCACATGAGCACATCGCCATGACGATGCTTAAACGATACATCGTGCAGCCAAAGACACACCGACACACCCTAAATCCAGCTGAGTGATCCGTAACTGATCGATAAATACCCTATAGATCACTGAAACAGAGCCCTAGAACTGTACAGAATGTCCAAACTAAAAGTCATTTAGGAAGTTTCGGTGTTTTTTTTTTAAGCTGAGCCGCTGCAGTAGGGCTGTGATTAGTGCGGAAACCTGATAAAATCAGAGAATTTGTTTGATAACAGGACGCAGTGTGTAGAGAGTGGAGTGTGTGCAGTCAGCCTGCAGATAGAGGCTCTTTGTGAGCCTGGGCTGTAATTGTGTTTTGATGGTTGCTCCTCTCGCTAATGTGGAATCTCCATCTCGATGGAAATGTGCTTGGACAGGCATTCTGCCTAATCATCAGCACACACACTGACTCACTGTGCTTCTGGATAACGCTAGAAAACTCTCTCTCTTTTGTCTTTCCTTTTTTTCTGTTTTTTTGTGTGTTGCTTCGCTCCACCAGGCATAAGCATTTGTCTTGAGATCCCCGAGCGATTGAGTGGGATGAAGTCTCACACAAAAGAACACCCAAGCATGAATTCAGCTTATACTCTGCCTCCCGCAAACCCTCGCACACACACACACACACACACACACTCACACACACACACACACACACACACACACACACACACTCACTTAAAATGCTAAACTTACTGCATACATGCTTCTTGCACTGTAAAATTATTATTATTATTATTATTATTATTATTATTATTATTATTATTATTATTATTATTATTATTATTATTATTATAACTGTTGTTGTTGTGATAGATAGATTAATAATATATTCATGACTATATAAATACAAAAATTATACAAAGTGTGAAAATAACCAGCCGTAGACATGAGGTAGTGCAGGTAGTTGTTGTTGTTTGTCATGATTGAGTGGGTCTCAGACATGATGCAAATCAAAATATACTTTATTAAATATAAGTATAAAATAAAAATGTGTAAATCTAGGTATAAGACAATAGGATGGCAATATAAAACAAGGACGATACCAGTAAACAGCAGCAACAAAGAGATAACATAACAGAGGTCAAAACACGGGCAATATCAGAGTGCAGGCAAAAATCAAGGTTGGTAACACAAAGCAAGGTCAAAAACGAGGAATCAATCAATCAATCAATCAATCAATTAATCAATCAACCTTTATTTTAATTCAGAAGTACATTGAGTGCAAACCTTTATTTTCATTGTAGCCGAGCATTTAAAATACAGGGATTGACATGACAAAAAATAATAACTACATTTAATCATTTTAAAATAACAGTAAATAAATGATAAAAATAGATAAAAATAAAAAAAGATACAGGATGATGAATATGAATAAGAATACTTTTACAAAGTACAATAAAAATACAAAAAAAATAATTAAAATAATAATAATAAGAAGAATAAGAATATAAACTAATCAAAATTAGTTTAAAAGCAATCATACAAAACTATAAAAAATAACAAATTAAATAATAAATAAAAGGAAATAAAGAATAAGAGAATCAGAGAATAACTAAAATAAAAAAAATAAAAGTTAAGAATAAATAAGATTAAGTAGAACAGCTACGGGCTGTCTAAAGGTAGTTAGATATTAAAAGTTTAAAATGACTGAGTGACACCAGCGAGCTGAGTTTTAGAGTAAGTTAGTGAGCCCCTTATAGAGTAAGTTTAGAGCCCCTAAACCATGTGGCTACTACTCAGGTGATTTACTTCCTGGAAATTTCATACCCTGTCTCATGTGGTCGGGAGTTACTAAAGCAATGAACTAAACCCATCACTTCTGCTGTGCCATGGTAAGCTGTTTTCACTATGAACTTTGTATTGTGTAAAACTAATTTCTATCTGTTTTTTCATACAGTAATCTACAGAGACCCGCCACTGGAGGAAAGATGAAGTCTTTTACTTTACTGTTCCTGGTAACGTTATCTCTCAGTGCAGGTACGTTCCCAGCTCTTTACATATTTAAAATATTTTTTTTAGCTTTAGGATGTACGTTTATCAAGTTTAAAGTTTAACCTCATGGAAGAAACTGAGACATGTTATACTCTATATAAAATAAACCTAAAGTCAGTGGTCAGTAAGAGTGTCTACCTGTAATTAACTCTAGTATACTATTATTATAATGTCTACATAAAATGAAGCAGCAGCAGAGATGGTATTAGTTAATTGCTGTAGTAATAAAGTATCTAGGTAATAAATCAGGTTAAACTGCACCTGCACAGCCATTTAGCTCAAACATGACCAGTATATTTAAGACTGATACATATAGGCATGACTGCTATCAAATGATTATTAGTAATAGTAATAATAATAATAATAATAATTAATACTTTATAATAAAAACAAATCTAATACTATTATAGCACCTGTAATTAAGTCTTTATTACATTAGAATAAACCAAAATAAACAGCCAGTCTGCTGTTATTCAGTAAAGTTATATATATGTTGTTTAGAACTCCAAAACCGTGTATAATCACTAAGTGCACCATGTGTCTGTCCTGAGGTTGCCCGTTATTCAGCCTCAGAATCGATATGCACTGCGTGGTCGATTGGTTTTTATTTGCTGCTGTTTACAGTCAGAGTCTCAAAGCTTTTTTTTTTGTTGTTGAAAGTTCCCCTCAAAAAAGACGTGATTGCAGAGAAAATTGCAGCAAGCTTTTCTCGACTTTTCTGTAGAGAAACAATCAGAACTCACCGCTGAGACTGAAAACACCTCTGACATTTTTAAGGTCTTGCTTTAAGAAAGAGCTTCTGAGAAAGATCTTAGCTTTTATTTCACATAGTAAACAGAATGAAGAGGTTTTTCCACTTGATGTCTACACTCAGATACATACCTTAGTGAAAAAACAGTAGATTAAAGTATACTAAGCATTATTATGCTATAGTGCACTAAAGTGTTCTTGTAGCCACATTATTATTAATCAGTATATTTAAAGAATGCTAAAATGGAACAGCTTTTTTGTACTTATTATACTATAATTGTATAAAAATAGTACAAAAGTCTTACTTAAATTGTGCTAAGTGTACTTAACTGTACTAAAATGGAATTATTTTAAATATACTTAAGTAACATTTAAACATTTAAACTACTTCATGAATGTAACCCCATAATATAAATATGCTTACAGTAAAATTATAATACATTTATTGAGTATTAAACTGAATCACTATTTATTATACACCAAGTATATTAGAAATGTACTAAGAATTGATGTTAAATATATGTGATCTATTTACACATGAGTGCAAATATACATGCTTCTTGTTCCTGTCTTTTGTAAGTAGCAAGTGGCACACTTCTAGTATACTGTACATTGTTGAGTATAAAAATATATTTTAATATACTGCACTACAATTTTTAGTGTGTTACAAATGTACATTTTTCGTTAGACATTTAAATTTTATTTAACACTGTATCCTATAATATACTTATATCTGTAATATTTTCCTCATTATAATTACAGAGCATTGAAACACATTTTAACTATTATAATTAACGCAATACCTAACTATACATATATATTTTGGAAATTACCAATGTAGTCATTTCATTTACTTTCTAAAAAGTTGTAGAAAAAATGACAAAAGTATATTTGGAAATAGTTATTTTTGGGTTTTTTTTATATTATTATATTTAACTAAAAGTGTCCTTCATAGTAGTCTAGTTATTTAAATACACATTTAAATTATATATTGTAGTTTTTAAAAAGTATGATCAAATTTTACTTTTAAACATTTGGTGAAAGCAATATATTAATGTACTTTTAATATAATTTAAGTAAGCACATACATCTGTATATTTACAGCATACTTAGACATTTCTCAATATATTTTAAGTACAATTAAGTATATATATTGTTTTTCACCAGGTTTAACACAGGTGTAGCAGTGCACAGATACAGTAAATGCCCTGTTTCTGTGGTTTTGAATGAATATATTGAATAAAGTATTTCTCTGATGGTGTGTAGATGTGACTCAGGGTATGAGGGTGAGCTCCAGCGGGCCTCAGACGTTACGTCTGGCTCAGGGCGAAAAGGCGACGGTGGACTGCATCTACACTCCAGACCCTGAGGATGTGGGAGATCTGGATATCGAGTGGTCACTGGTCAGTCCGGACACCACAAAGAAAGACCAGCTGGTGAGGAGAATTGGTGAATTAAAGGCAATATCAATTAATATCATTGTTAGCATTGTTAGCATTGTTAGCATAAATCGATCAATCAACCTTTATTTCCACTCTGTAATACATTGAGAGTAACCCTTTTTCAATGCAGCTGAGCATTAACAAAATTAAAGCGACTGAAAAAATTTTAACTATAAAAACAAGCAAAAAATATAGGATTAAATTAAGAAGAATTAAAATAATCCAGAATAAAAGGATATGCAGACAGGCTAAAAGGTAAAGCAATAGAACAAAGAGATAAACAATTAGAATAACAAAATATAAACACAATTAAAGAAATAGAGGACTAAAATTACAACAGAATTATAAAAAAACTTAAATGTTGGAACTAAAATAAATTTTAAGGAAGTATAAAAAATAAAAGGAAGAAATAAATGAAATAAAAAGCTAAAAGGCCAAAAGTAAAACCAGTAATAAAACTAATAAAAGGATGAAATGAACGGGTTAAAAGGTAAAACATAAAATTAGATAAATAAAAAGACAAAATAATTAAAATTAGTCTTTCTCTTAGCAATGCCACCTAATAAAAATGTGATTGTAAAGCATGCTTGGGTTTCTAGAAAAGGCACTACATGAGTGTAACTTTATTTATCCATTCATTCTTTCATTCATTTGTTCATTCATTATTTTCACGTCTTATTTTTCCCTGTGGTGTTCAAATATTGTCGTTTAGAGTTAGGATTAAACCTACACTGATGGGCGTGATGGTGAGGTGGAAGTGAGGTGTGTTCAGGTAAATTTCTTAGGTATCTTCACAGTGGAAAACAGGTAAAACAGGAGCACCTCTGACTGATTAATACCCTCAACAGTCAACAGTCAACCATCAGAGTCCATTCCTATTGGTGTTCCCAGCACTCGTATATCCCCACTAGTTATACACACACACACACACACACACACACACAGACGCACATACGCACTACAGAGCACAAACCCAACTTTTATCTCAACAATGAACTGAATAAAGAATAAAATAAGATTGCTGTTCTCTTAAATTAGCTGCTGGTGTATCCTCACAGTGTGAACCAGCAGCTCAGCTTCTTCTACTTAGATGCACAAAAGCATCGTGCTGTTAAGATAAGAACCTGCCAAAGTCAGAGCTCACCTGCCTCTTAAAGGGAATGGGCAGTGACACACAGCTTAGCATTGTCAGTGCTCATTGGGGTGTGTAAGTGAGATGCACCTGTGTTGCCAAGATAGCAATGAGCGTCAGAGTGTCGAGGCCTGTCTAGGTTGTATTCAGTTAGTGGAGCTCCAGTGTTTTCCATTTTACCTAAACACACCTCACTTCCAGACCACCACACCCATCAGTGTAGATATATTTAAGCGAATATAGCAATAAGCATCGCAATACACCTTGTGCAGGGTGTATGATAGTGGCCTTGTTGTGTGTATACAGTATATAGAATCGATAATTTGTTGTATATCTGTGTTTTCTGTCTATCAGATCATTTCATACTCAGGTGGAAGAAAGTATATCCACGTCACTCCAGCAGGAGGAGTGGATTTTTCTGCCTCAGACCCGAGTCAGGGTGATGCGTCACTCTCCATCGGCTCAGTTCAGGCTGCCCACAGTGGAACGTACCAGTGCAAAGTGAAGAAATCTCCCGGGGTGGACATGCACAAAGTCTCACTGGTGGTGATGGGTAATGCAGTTTTTTCAGATTTCTTTGTTTCTGCAAACATCCGCTCATGACCAGACATTAACTGCAGGTAGTTAACTTGACCAACAAACCAAAATTTTGGTTATTACAGCTTTCCATCCCATAGCATGTGCCCTATTTTACTTTTTTTTTTTTTTTTTTGGACCGCCACCACCCCTCCTCTTCGGAGGAATATTAATTATTTATTGTTTATTCATTTGATTATTTACAAATTACAACAGTCACTAGTTTTTTTGTTGTGTTTTTTTTTGTTCTTATTTTTTTGTCTTTTGTGAGTATATTTAAGGGGGTTTACAATTGCAGGGATTTAGGAGTAAGACACAGGGGAGGAAGAAAGGGGGATAATTGGGGGAAGATGAGATAAAGGGGGAAAAGGAATAGAAAAGAAGTTGGAAAGCAAGACTGATAGAGAGAAAAGGAGAAAAAAAAGAAAGAAAGAAATGTATGTTTGGATGACTAAACAGAAACATGAACATGTGTGCTGATTTTTGGCCCTATTTTACTGATCCACAGAGAACTGGTCAATTGCAAATTGTATACAGCTTGATTTAGGGCATGTCGGTGTGTCTTTGCTATCGTATCGACAGGAAAAGTATGCTTGTGCGTCTCAAAATGCGTAAAAGGCATTAACTAATTCTCTTAATTAATCATGGGTGTGGTTAATTTGGAGAGTAACGTAAAACAAACCAATCAGTGAGTCACTTGCTCATTATTCTCTTTAAGAGCCAGATGAGCTCTGACTTTGGCGCGTTCGTTTCTTAACAGCGCGGAGCTTTTGTGCGTCTCAGCAGAGACAGATACTGAGCTGCTGGTTCACACTGTGAAGATACACCAGCAGCTTATTTAAGAGAACAGCAATGTTATTTTATTCTTTATTCTGTTTATTGTTGAGTTAAAAGTAGAGTCGGGTCCTGCATGACTAAGATAGGATTGGACGGCTGACTGTAGACTGTTGTCAGGGTTTTAATCAGTCAGTGGAGCTCCTGTGTTTTCCGCCACCAAGATAGAAACAAGCCAGAAATTTACCTGAACACACCTCACTTCCAGATCATCACACTCATGAGTGTAGATTTAATTCTAAACACTGATGATTTTGTAACAGAAGTAAAAAAGACTGTTGATGGGGCTTAAGATAGCAATTAGCTTTGCGACATGCCTTGTGCAGGCTGTATGATAGATCCCTCTGTCTTATTCTTTTTTTTAAATGTATTATTTACATTTATTAGACATTTATAGCATTTAGCTGATGCTCTTATCCAGAGCAATTAACAAGGTTATTTCTATTACACACTTGAGCCAGTGTAGGGTTAGGAGTCTTGCCCAAGGACTCCTATTGGTGTAGAGCAGCATTCAGTCACCCAGAGTGGGAGTTGAATCCCAGTCTCCCACATGATGTGGTAGCTCATAAGCAGGCGGTGATGTTATCCACTGCACCACACCAACCACGTTTAATGTTACATGGCATATCTACGTGCAATACAACGAGTGGATCATAAATAAAAATATGTATATGTCAAAGAATATGTAAAGAACAATATTTGGCTCCTTATATTCTTACTATATTCTTACATTTTTGTTGTAAATGTAGTAAAATGAGTCAAATCATTATCAGCTTGTTGTCAAAAGTAAAAATCTAAATTTAAGTTTGCTAAATCCAGAGGGAATCTAAAGCTTCCAAAATGTGTTTCATCCCAAATAACATAATTCTAATTCATGCCATAGAGGATTAACCCTCATTAGTGCTCATTAATCCACACACTGACTCCAGTGAACC
This sequence comes from Astyanax mexicanus, assembly GCF_023375975.1. NCBI lineage: Eukaryota > Metazoa > Chordata > Actinopteri > Characiformes > Acestrorhamphidae > Astyanax > Astyanax mexicanus. Next base: position 17,120,806 of record NC_064427.1, on the reverse strand, counting down.
TGTCTCTTTATTTGCGCTTGTTTTTCTGTAGATTTTGCCAGAGATAAAAGAACAGTGTGAAAACATGATGGAACGGGTTTGGCAGCTTTTTCTCTTTCTCTAAAAGCTGCTAAACAAGTAATACAGACTTTTACTGAAACAAGGAAACACAGGATTATTTGGGAACACTCGACTAGTGTAGATTAGAGGCTTCTATTGTATTTACAGAGCTGTTCTTCACACTGTATGTGCTGTATATCCGGCTGCATGAGAACTGTGTTTTAGTTCAGTGAAAGGTGAGCTTTATGAGAACAGTGTTCTGGTGTGAATTGGCTAAAATTAGCTTTTTTAAAAAATAAAAAAAGAGAGAAAAAACAAATGCTGGAATCAGACTGTTGGCTTGTACGTGCTTATTTGCTGCTGATTAAGCGTGAAGATCTTAGAGATGTGGTGACGTTAAAAAAAAACAGCTGACAAGGAAGCCAAATGGTTCAGCGGTTGACGCTGCCACTATGATCGTGAGATCGCTGGTTTAAATCCCAGCCATGCAGCTTGCCATCAGTTGGTCTTGCTCTCTTTGGGTAAATACAGTGGATGGCGCTCTTTCCCCTCATCACTCCTAGGGTGATGTGGATCAGCACAAGGCTGCGTCTGTGAGCTGATGTATCAGAACCGAGTTGCTGCACTTTCCTCCGAGCGCTAGCAGTGTGATGCTACTCGGATACTCCCTTAATTTACCTTGATTTACAAATGAAATGTAAAATTTACTGATGATCAGTGATGGTTTGGAGAGACATGTTATCTGCTGGTGTTGATCCACTGTGTTTTATTATCAAGTCTAAAGTCAGTGCATTTTTTTTTCCATAAAATCTTACAGCACTTCATATCTTACAGCTTCCCTCTGCTGACATATAATATATAGATTTTTATATAATATTCAGATTTTCTGAGACACTGATTTTGAGGGTTTTATTGGCTCTAATCCATAATCGTCATCAATAAAAGAAATAAACGCTTAAAATAGATCACTCTGTGTTTAATACATCTAAATAATAAAGTGAATTACAGATATAAAATACATTTTCAGTTATATTCAATATTTGTTGAGATTCAAAAGTATATGCTTTTATTAAGCAACAAAAAACCTACCTACCTAAGCTATTTTTTCTTAGTAAGATTTCTTTAAAAAAGCAACAACAAAGTCTCAAAAATGAGTTAAGTAACTAAAATCAAGCAAATAAATATATTACATTTTGAGACAAGAGTCAGAATAGTTTGATTACTTTTGTGCTTTTTTGAGTATAAATGACTTAAAACAAGATTAAGTTAGATAATTATTCCTAAAATATGCAAAATAATCTAACACTTCCACAATGTTTAGTAAGATGAAAAGTCTTCTCTGAGAAGAATAAGAAGAAGCCTTAATATTAGACAATTTTAGTTGATACACTGCAAAAAAACTAAATCTTAGCAAGCAATTTTCTCTATGTTTAAGGCAAAAAATCTTATTTTCTTCTCTGATAAGACTAAGAATTGTAAAAGTTAGATTACTTAACTTATTTTAGGGATAATTATCTTACTCAGAATTATTATCTTTCTTAGAATTTTCACCTTATTTTAGATAATTTGAACTTAAAATAAGCACAAAAAGTCAGCAATCAAGTTATTCTGATACTTGCGTTCAGAGGTAAGGTGATTTTTGCTTGATTTAAGTCTTTCTTCACTGATTACTAAGAAAAATTTGCTTACGCCTTTGGCAGATTTATTTGCTTAATATAAGCGTAAAAGTCTTAATTTACATATATTTCGTCTAGTTTTCACCAATGGATGTTTTGCGGTGTAGAATTAGTTTGTAGGATTATTTTTAGCAAGAGAAAATAACTAGTTTTAAGGCAATAAATCTTATTTTTTTCTATGATAGATTTTTTTTTGGTCTTACTATCATAAGTGTAAGATTGTTTTACTTATTTTAGGAATATGATCTTATTTAGTCTCACTTAGAATTTTCACTCTTTTTTAAAGTAATTTAGACTCAAAATAAGCACAAAAAGTTACTAGTCATGTTATACTGATTCTTGTGTGAAAATCTAAGCCACAAAATAGCTTATTTAAAAAAAAAATCTTACTAAGAATTTTTTTTTGCGAAGTTTAAACATTTATGTCTCAATTTACATAAATTTTGTCTAGCTTTTGCCAATGCATTTTTTGCAGTGTAGCTTTAATACAGTATTAATATTAAATGCACGATGCAAAAAAAAAGCATAAAATGAAAGAAAACACACTGAATGACGAGAGATACTGTCCCCAGCATCACAATCACAGCTTTAAAGATCTGAGGATTCAGAGGATCTATTGACATGCAGGAGGACAAAACCTATTGGATTTAGAAGATTTTTGTGCACCAGAGAGGACAATAACAGCCATTTTCAGAAACGCTCTTCGACCCGGAGCTCTTAATACGAATATGGGCATGCTGCTGACTACAGAACGACAGAACAACAATGGATATCAATAAAATAATAATAGTAATAATAATAGTAATATTAATGCATTGTGTTTAAGTGCACGTGGCACAGTGTGAGTGTTAATAACGTAAAAACACAGTGCTCTACATCTCTCACTGCATCACACCAGCCGTTTCCATTATTTTGTCTGTCCTCTTTGAACACCCGGCGCATTGATTTTTCTTTTTTGCTTTGCTACACTCAGCATTTCCTTTATTTCACTTGTACAATTCAATCTCCCTCTGCATTACTTCTCTTAGGCCAGCAGCCACTGCAGCTACACTCTCAGACTAATACTGCCTCCAATCTGCTGCCCGACGTGGAGCTTCCTGTACCTCCTGCTGCTGCTGCTGTCCTTCAGCTCTTTGTGTAAAACCCCTCTGTGTGGAGTAAACAGCCTTCTGCACTAACTAATTTCTATTCCTCTGAGAATTTATATATATATATATATACAGTACAGGCCAAAAAAACTTCTCTTTTTCAATGTGTTTTCTATATTTGCATGACTATTTACATTGTAGATTCTCACTGAAGCATCAGAACTATGAATGAACACATGTGGAGTTTTATGTATTTAACAAAAAAAGATGAAATAACTAAAAACACATGTTTTATATTCTAGTTTCTTCAAAATATCCACCCTTTGCTCTGATTACTACTTTGCACACTCTTGGCAGCATTCTCTCAATGAGCTTCATAAGGTGGTCACCTGATTTTTTTCCAGGTTTTCCAACAGTGTTAAAGGAAGGAGTTCCCAGAGGTGTTTATTAGCACTTATTCACCATCTGGATTGGGTTCAGGTCCGGTGACTGTGGAGGACAGCTCATTTTTTGTTAAGTACATAAAACTCTACATGTGTTCATTCATAGTTTTGATGCCTTCAGTGAGAATCTACAATGTAAATAATCATGAAAATAAAGAAAATGCATCGAAAAAGAGAAGGTGTGTCCAAACTTTTGGCCTGTACTGTACATATATATATATATATATCATCCTTCGCCTTTTTGCACTTTTCGTACACTGTAAAGTCTAACAGAGGTCATGACTTGAGTAAGAAATGTGTCATTTTTACTCAGGTACCAATAAAATCAACTAATAATAATTGTAATAGCTGTTTTTAAGTTCTAGTTAATTACAGGCTGCAGATAACTTAAAAAAAAAACTAAATAAATAATAAAAAGCCATAACAATGTTACTGGAGAGAGGGAGGCGTTAGATCCAAGCGAATATATAAAATATATATATTTTTTTATTATATATGTTTACTCAGGTATATTTATAATTATTTGTTTATTTGATCAATTATCTATAGAATGCTTTAATATTATTCATATCATAATTTGTTTTAATAGAACAAAAAAAGGTGAGCTTTTCTCCACAGAGAAGACTGAAAAATGTTGGTTTCAACAAGAAACCAAAGTTAAAACACAACACAGTTCAAAATATTCAGCGCCCTCGGAGGAAAGCGCAGCGACTCGGTTCTGATACATCAGCTCACAGATGCAGCCTTGTGCTGATCCACATCACCCTAGGAGTGATGAGGGGAAAGATAGAGCACCATCTACTGTACCCACCCAGAGAGAGCAAGGCCCATTCTGCTCTCTCGGGGCTCTGGCAGCTGATGGTGAGCTGCATCCCCGGGATTTGAACCAGCGACCTCTCAATATTTTTTTGGCAGCACATGAGACTGCTAGTAATTTTAAGTATGCTATACATTTACAGTAAATAATTAAGTACTTTAGTACTTAAGTATCAAGCCTTTTCAGACCCTGTGTCAATTACAATCATGGACATCATGTAGTTTTATTTTTTTCAAATGTTTTTTTGCACAGATCACAACACTAATTTAGAGTAATTAGTGTCCATTAGAATATATCATAAACCAGCCAATGAAGCAGTAGCTTAGCCCCGCCCACTGGACTGGACAAAAAAATCTGCAACACAGTCATTAGGGCGTGTCAGCACTACAGGATAAATGAGGCGAAGTAATACAAGCTCATTTTTACTAACTCTTTGTGATTTAATACACTTTATTTGATCATACTTAGGAATAAATATTTTTGTTAATTGGATTTATTGTAATATAGATTTTATTTTATTATTTTTTGTGTGTTTATTACAGACAGAAAGGCAAGATTAGGTAATTAGATTTTACAGTGTATTGTAAGTTACTAAATTTTCACTCTAAATTCTGTAACTCTTCTCTCTCCTGTTGTCAGAGAGGCCGTCAGTGCCGAGGTGCTGGGTGGACGGGGACGAGGACGTGGGACAGCCCGTGTCCCTGCGCTGTGAGTCCGATCAGGGGTCCGGACCCCTTCAGTATCAGTGGAGGAGAGAGAGCGGGGGTCAAATTCCTCCCTCCGTCCTGCAGAGTGAGTGTGCCCTCTAGTGCCGTGGGAATATTACAGTACTGCAGTCTGGAAAAGGGCTCTATTGAAAGCATTTCTACTGTAACAAAACCATTTTATTAAGTGTTCTTCAAAACTTTAAATATACTGTATATAATAATAATAATTATAATAATAATATTAATAATAATAATAATAATAATAATACAGACAAGAAGACATCACTGAAGATAAACCAATTTTATCATAACGTCGCTGTCCAATTAAAAACCAGTTATTTCCAAAACAGCAACTTTACAGGAGAGAGAAAAAACCTTGTGAACCTTCAATTGAAGTCAGTGTAAAAAGAGTTTACTTCAGGTCATTTTGAAGAGTTTCTATTGGTCCATTCTTTAATAAATTTTGGCACAGTGTAAGGGACAGTTTGTCTGTTCAAATTATTTAGTAAACTAAAAATCAACAAAAATGGAGATGTGTTTTTTTATAGGACAGCGACGGTAATAATTACTACAAACAGCAGAATCCTTTCTACTGCATGCCACAAATTATAAAAGCTTAGAAACCATAATGTGACTCATCATACTAATCATATATTTAATAACAGGAATAATAATAATAAAAACAGTATATACAATTACAGCTTTTTTTGGTAAATGAGGACTATTAAAAACCAATAAAAATAAAAGCTAATAATAGGCTTAATAATAATAATAATAATAATAATAATAATAATAATAATAATAATAATAATATTGTTTTTTTTAGGTCCTGTTTCGGGGGAGCTGTTGATCAGTAATCACTCAGTAGAGCTGGCTGGTGTTTATTCGTGTGAAGTAACCAATGCTGTGGGGAAAGAGCGCTGTCGACTCAACCTGCAGGCTATAAAACGTGAGTGTTTCTCACACACACACACACACTGTGTGCTGTTGTTCCATATACTAATCAATGATTGCTGTAACCCAGGGGTCTCAAAGTAGCGGCCCGCGGGCCGCACGCGGTTTCATACGGCCCCTCACGGGTTAACAAAATAAACATACATCTGGCCCGCAATTCAATTTAATTATTTATGCTTTATTATGTTCGTTTTCATATTTTATCTTAACTTGTATTTTGGTGTGTGTGTGTGGTTTTTGTTTTTTTTTTGCTTACGCTGCGTTGCCTGCTTTAATAGTCTCCAGTAGCCTTCAACAGTCTAACCTTGCTGCCGTGGTGTGTCCACTAAACTCCGTAGTTATAAACATCCTGAGGTTAGCAGCGCGCTAACTGACCTGTTTATAATGTAATCCGAGCAGTGCCTCCGTGACGCTGCTCTAAACTGCTGCTGTTAGCTGCTTGGGCTGAAAGATGAACTGTAGAGAGCTGTATTATCCGGTTAGTGGGGTTATTTTATTTCATACACAGAAGAACAAATTTTTAAAAACGCTACAGACTGGCTCAGCTGAGCCCTGTAGCCCGTGGCTGGGCTGCAGCTCTGACTAAGCAAAGACTGCGGGTTTGTGGTGCTGCAGCTGCAGCTCCGACTAGTGGTTGGATGAGGAACTGCTAAATCTGAGGAAATGCTAAATCTGTCACAGCTCACAATTTTTGATTTTATATTTATTAAGCCTTATTTCAGTATCAAACGTTTTGATCAAAGTTAATATAACTTATAAATTAAAAGGATTTATGTTAATAGAGCAACAAGCAACCATTTTTCCATGCAACTGTAATATTTGATTGAATAAATAGTATATTGAGAGTTATTTAACATTAAGGAGTAATTACATTCATTTTGTATTACATCTGGTTACATTTTCTTATATTTATAAGTTACATCTGGCCCTCAGAGGACAGCCAATATGCCAATGTGGCCCTCGGCAAAAATGAGTTTGAGACCCCTGCTGTAACCTATGATGATATAATCTTATAATAACTGTTAACACACCATAATTAATAGTAAAACTTAAAGGAGATCTCTGGTGTAAAATGGACTTTTGTTTGTTTTGTAGTAAAATATGATAAAAAGTACTTACCTTTCTTGTATAGCACACCCCTGCTCTCCTGCAGCTTTCTGAGATACAGTAATTTTGTGCTTTTTTCCCAGCACTCTGTACAACGGCCAAATCGCTTTTTTCACCCGTTATTCAGCTCAATTCAGCTCCACACCGCCTTTCTAGAATCCATGGAGCCTTGATTTTTAAAACGAGGCATTAATAACTTAAACTTAAAGTGCAGAAGAAGCTTATTAAAAACCACTGTTGACATCCTGTAGTGGCACCATCTTTGTACTGATAATGTTATAGACATATATACACATAGGCTCCGCATTGCCTACCTCCTGGTAGAGCAGCGGAGCTACAAAGAAGTGATATGGGATGTAAACAGTGGTTTTAATAAGCTTCTTGTGCAGTTTTTAAGTTATGAATGCCTCATTTTAAATGTCAGGGCTCTCCGGATTCTAGCAAGAAGCTACTTTGAGCTGGATAACGGTGTAAAAAGTGATTTATTGGGGCAAAATATGCCCCAAAGCGGCTGTTGTACAGAGTGCTGGGCAAAAAGCACAAAATAAGACTAGTGACTAATGTCCGTATGTGTGTGTGTGTGTGTGTGTGTGTGTGTGTGTATAGCACCTAACAGAGCTGGGGTGATCACTGGAACAGTGTGTGGATGCTTGCTGCTGATCATCATCCTGGTTCTGGTTATATGGCTGCTGGTGTTTAAGTGGGAACGAAGGCGCTATGAGAAAGAGCTCTCCAACGATATCAGGTAAAACCAGTGATCTGTACAGAAGATAAACTGTTGTTGTGCAGGTGAAGCTAATTTCTACCTTCTGTGACTGAAATAGTAATACAATTTTAAATAATAAAATAAAAAAACTGTACTTTTAGAGAGAAAAAAAAAATTAATACTAGAGTGAAATTCCCATCCATTTGTCATTTATTATTCCAGTCTAAAGTTTAAATGCAACTTCTCATTAAAAGTTTTTTTTTATTTTATTTCTTTATTAACTGTATTTTCCGCAGTATAAGGTGCACTTAAAATTCTAAAATTTTTTCCCAAAAGTCGTCAGTGCGCCTTATAATCTGGTGCTCCTTATGTATTCAATATATTCATTCTACCAGTCAGGTATTAAGAAGCAGTAAAGCCACTCTGCTGAAGTACAGCATTATAAGGGTGAGATTTCAGCAAAGTTTCTTCAGCACTAAGGCTGCAGCAGCAGCATTAGCATTAGCCACTAACCACAGCACTTCAGAGGTGAGTATTTCAGACTGTAGTTGGGTGTTTACTGTGTTAAAAGAAGCTACGTGGGAAGAATTGCTAGCTAATATTGCCCTAAATTAGCGGAACACTGAGTGTTCCTCAGTGTAGCGCTGTTGGCTGGCACTGTTGAAAGTATTGAAATTCTAAGCTTACTGTAAATAAACGGAAGCACTTTACTCACCCAAAGAGAGAAATCTGTGTAGATTAACATCCAGTGCCCGTTTGACTTTAATATAATAAATATAGTATTTTTTTCTACATTGTACATTAATATTAAAACATTAAAAAAACATTAAAAAAATTAAGACATTAAAACGATTAAGGGACACATATGGAATTACGTTGTAAACAGAAAATAGTGTTATTCCTCCACATTAATGCCCCGATCTAAACCTGATTCACTAAGATGGTGATTTGAGGTGATTTAATTGGGATGAGCTGGAGCTTCACAGCGTGAAGGAAAAGCAGAAGATCTGTCCTCAAAGAGAAACCTGATACCTGAAGCTTTTTATAAATTAAATAAAAGAGAATAATGAATATATTTGAAATGTATCTCACATAAATATATAAATGACCATATATTTATTTTCTGTTAAAAATATTACCTTAAATATTTATGAAGACCCCAAAACCCTGCGGCCTTAAGAGAAAATTTCAGTGTTTTAGAATGCTATGTTGGTGTTTTTGGGGAATATATGATTAGATGTTTTGATATGTAGTTTTACTGATATTTTGATAACTGTTTAAATCAGAGTTTGCTTTGAAACTTTAGAAACATATAAATTAATTTAATTTAATTTTATATAATTTTCTCCCCAATGCCAATTTACCAAACCCTTAGAAGAATTAGAAGAATATAAAATATAAAACATATTCTGACTTGTTATTATAAGTAATTCTGCATGTGTTCCCGCATAGCTTTAATATAGTCTTTAGTAGTGCTGTATCTCAGTACGACCCTCCTCCTCCTATATCTAATACTGTACTCTGTGTGTGTTTGCTGGGCTTTTTCAGGGAAGACTCTCCAGCGCCCGAGAGCCGCCCGGCCAGTCGTGGATCTGGCCTACACTCCAGAGCAGCCTACAGTCAGATGAGCCACGCCCACAAAGACCTGCAGTCCACGCCCAGCAGCACCATCTACACCGCCCCCACGTACAACAATACCTACGGATATATCGTCTAACACACACTCAGGAACTACAAAATATGAAATACTAAATACAACGTTTAATTTACCTACAGATAATTATTATTACACTCATATATGTTGTTGATGGTGTGCAATTATGGCGTTTTAACTGTTTTCTGTTATAATCCAAGCTAACAAACATATTAACTAAATGTTACAATTAATATTCTCAGAGATTTCAATCTTCTAAGGTTTCTGAATGTTTTTTGAATGTTTAAATGTTTTATTTAACATTTAAAACATTTTCAGGTAACACTGCTGCAACAACACTTCTATCATTCTTTATTTTTAAGTTCCAATGTTTCCATAACGTTAGTCAAGTATTTGTCTAGCTTGGAACGTTAAAAAAAAATCCAATCATTTTATATTTATTATGTCACATATTGGGTCCTATTTTAGTGATCTATAGGTGAGCCTTCAACCCTGTGCACCGTGCAGCTTGGTTTAAGGGGTGTGTCAATGTGTCTTTGCTATCGTAACGACGGGAAAAGTACACTTGCGCAGCTCAAACCTCGCAAAAGACATGTACTACTTCTCTTAATTAATCATGGGTGTGGTTAATTTTGGGCTTAATATGAAAAAACAATCAGAGTGTCACTCTTTTGCTCATCATTCCTTTTAAGAGCCAGGTGAGCTCTTACTTTGGCGGTGCATCTACCTGGACGTGTCCAACGCTTCTTAGCAGAGAAAACTGAGCTGCTGGTTCACGCTGTGAGAGTGTGTAAGCAGGTACTTTATGGGAACAGCAATGTTATTGCCAAGATAGCGAAGAACATCGAGCGGTTGACTGTTGTCAGGGTTGTAGTCAGTCAGTGGAGCACCTGTGTTTTCCACTGCCAAGATAGCAATACACCTGAAATGTACCTGAACACACCTCATTTCCAGAACATCAGTGTAGATTTATTCAGAAACACTGTTGCTATTTAAGCGACACAGACGGAAGGCATGAATATGAACTGTTGGTGGGGTGTAAGATAGCAATAAGCATTGCGACGCTTTATGTTTTCAGAATGTTCCTGGAATATTATTTCTGTAATATTCCTGGATTCTTTTCAAATCATTGCTAAAAGTTCTCAAAAAGTAGTTCTCTGTTAGCTGGGAAACTGAGTGTGAAGTTTTAAATGTTTTAAAAGTTTTATAGATGTGAAAAGTACATTTCAAGTGAATTTGCCTGAAGGACTGAAGAATTATAATCTTAGATACTTATCATCATTATTTTTTATTTCTTTAATTTAAATAGACCGCATTTTCCTTTTGTGATTTTGTACTAATTTTGTACAGAGAGATAAGAACATTACACTGGATTTAAGAGCGTAACATCGCTCAATTATCAACAGATAAGATCCTAATCAGGGAACACTGTCAAAACTTCATTAACACGCCTGCCTGAACTGATACTGTGAATAGGACACGCCAGAATTCCCATTTTCCAGTCACTTCTGTGATAACCTCACACAGAAAAGGAATATATGTTAAATTTATTTATAAAATACATTGGAAAATGTATGAAAATGAACGAAACAAATCATGAATATACTGCAGTTTTTCTTTTATTTAATTAAAAGAAAATAAATAATATATTTTAAATAAATCACACATATAAAAAAATGAATTCCCATATATTTCTTTTCTGTTTAAAATATTTCCTTAAATATTTATGAACACTCTGCAACCAAAACTCTGCGGTCTTAAGAGAAAATGTCAAGGTTTTAGAATGTTATGTTGCTGTTTTTGGGAGGTACATGATTAGATGTAAATAGATTTGTTATGTAGTTTTGCTGTTATTTTGATATTTTATAACTCTATTTATATCCCCTCCTATGATTTGTACCTTTAGAAAAAATAAAAATCATTATTGTGAAAATGATTGTACTATTTTCTTTTGTTTAATTTCATATAGACATTTGTCTTCCCTATACATTTGGTGTTTAAAAAATGTTTTTCAACATTTGCGAGTTTTTTATGATTTATTTATTAACTTTATTTCAACTGCATTGGAAGCCTGTGTGTTATAATATTTTATATTGACCTTTTTACTTCATAAACCATCCCTAAACAGTAAAAAACATGATTTAAAAGTGTTCTAATTCACATTAAATTAAGAATTATGAATTAAACTGGCCCTAGTACTACTGTTTTTCAGTGTTTTTGCAGGGGGCAGGACCAAGCTCCTGTTTTATTGGTTTATTAACTTTTTAATTGGCTGGTTAATGGTCTATTCTAGTGGATAACAAAAAAATAATAATAAAGAAAATACATGATAATAAAAATAAACTGCTGTAAATAAACTGTATGTATACAGCACCCACCAGACGGCGCCTGCAGCCTTCACTGCGCATGCGCGGCAGAGCTGCTGTCACGACCCGCAGCAGCAGCAGCAGCAGCTAGCGGAGATAACGGCTAAGCTAACGGCTAAGCTAAACTAAAGCGGAGCAGTCATGAAGGCGCTGCGGGGAATGGTGAGCGGAGCCGTGAGCGAGATTTCCTCGGCTGTAAGCGGACACAGACCCGCCGCGGCCCGGGAGCACGCCCTGGCGGTCACCCGGGACTACATCTCCCAGCCCAGGCTCAGTAAGTGCCGATTTAACTGGGAAAAACCCGGAGAATATCGGTTAACATTTAGCTTAGCTAACCTAGCCCATCATCACCCTGCAGCTGCTGCAGATTCAGCTCTCAGTGTGAATGAGTGAAAGCGTTTTAAACGGAAAAATGCAAAAATACAGCAGTTTCAATTGATTAAATGCTTTTATTTAGTATTAAATATGAATAATTCGCTGTTAGACGGTCCTCTGCTCTGTATTTAATTGTTTATAAGCTGTTGAATGATGGGGATGTCCTTGTGTGCAGCCAAGTGCATCAGTATTACTACCAGATATAAACATTAAACAAGCTAGATTATAGTTTATACTGAATATAAACTGTTAAAACTGTCGATTGAAGCCATTTTGTCAGCCTTTTATTCGCTTTATGGCCCTAAAATAATGTCACGATGTTTCAGGGTATTTTTTGCCATAAGGGTATTCTTAGCAATATGACAAAACATTGAATTTTTATAAATTTATTTTAAAAATACACTTAATAAAATTGTGGATTGAGCATTTCTGGAGATTCTTAGTAGCTCTGCTGCCACATCTGCTTCATTAAAGCTGGCTAAATGATAAGATTGTGTTTGTAAAGGCAGGTAGGAGAAGATGATCTTGAATCCTGGTTGGTAGCTAGCTATCAGGCTTGTGTATTCAGCATCCCCTGCAGAAGGCCTGATGTAGTCAAAATATAGCTATTATTGGATGCAATTGTAAAGAATAGAGGTGAGGGATATGGCACTATATGGCACTAAAATAATATCACAATATTGTAGGGTATTTCTGCAAGATGAAGAACATTGAAATCTGAAAAAAAATATTTCAAGGATACACTACTGTGAATTAAAATAAATAAAACTTTTTGACAGCCTTTTTTGTAGCTAGCTAAATCATGAGATTTGTCTCATGAGATGCATTTGTCTGGTTGGTATCTATCAGGCTTGTGTATTCAGCATCCCCTGCCGAAGGCCTGATGCAACCAAAATATCCAGGTTGGGATGCAATTATAAAGAATGGCGATAAATCATCTACCTGCCATGATGAATAGTTTATGTCTGTGATGTATCATCACAGATATTATTGCAATAATCAACATTATTGTCATATTAAGAGCATTTAAATGCCACTGATGTGATGATTGTAGAATAGCATAACAAAGTATAACAAACTATGCCCTTTTAAAAAGAAAACACATTTTAAAAACACCAAACATCACATTGTTAATCTTTTTTTGTTTAATATTATTGATTTTAAGAATATACCACTGTGTATTAAAGACTAGATGATAAGAATGCATTCATAAGGGTTGATAGCTTGTGTATTGAGCATCCTTTGCAAAAGGCCTGATGCAATCAAAATATCCAAGATTTTATGTAATTATGAAGAATGACAATAAGTCATCCACCTGTCAAGATAAATTGTTTTTGTGTGTGATTTATCGCCGCAGACATTATTGCCTTAAGCGATATTATTGTCATTTTAAAATCTATTAAATGCCTTTGATGTAATGATGGTATAATAGCATAACTAAGGAATTATTCCCTTTTAAAAAAAGTATTGAGTGAGAATATTGGTTATTATTGCATGACTAGCTAAAATACTGTTCCCTGTGAACAAACATACAAATAAACTCAATAGAAAATAATATCACAATATTCTGAGGTATTTCTGTGACATGGATATTCTTGGCAATATGACAAACATTGCATTTTTTTGTAGATTACACTACTGAGTATTAAAGTAAAAAAAAAATGAAATGCATGATTGTGTGCATTTGTGAATAATGATAGTAAAACCACTGAATTAAATGCCCACTGTAGGCTTTATCAACACTAACATTATTCCACAGCAAGTGTGTTAAGGAGAAATAATATTAATCATCATGTTAAAGCGTTTTTATGTGAATTATACAGCAATAAGACTGCAATAGGTGAAACTCAGTAATATATGAATGAGCCGTACTACTATAATGTCAATCAAATACACTGTGACTGATGATTTAATATACACAGTCAGGCTGCAGCAAAAGAAAATCCTTTATTAAAGTCATAATTGCAGGGCTATTGGAACAAAAGCTTAATGTGTTTTGATTTAAGACACATGCAGGGGTTCTGAATAGATCTATTATATTTAATATGACCTGATTTTTTTTTTTTTTTTTGGTCCACAGCGTATAAAACTGTGTCTGGTGTCAACGGCCCCCTGGTGATTTTGGACCAAGTGAAGGTATTGTGCAATACATTTACTGTAACAGCATATCAGCATATTCACGGTACAGCTCTTCAAAGTATGTGAATACTATAAATAAATAAATATATATATGCCTGTGCCAGTATAGTACAGTATAGCCTGCTTTGTTGTCTCTTGTGTAAAATGGGTCATATTCTCATGTTTATCTCACATTTTATATAGAATTATTAGCATGATTGACTTTACACATGACTGGTTAAGTGCAATATTCAAATATTCAATAGTCTTTTTTTTTTGTTTTAACTTTAGCCTATAAATGTATAGAAGTTGTAGTTGTAACCACAAAAAAATGCTTGTAATTAAAATAGAATGCACTTTTATGCAGATTTGTAAATCATGTAGATCAATTTTTTATTTACAATGGGGCATAGAACAAATATTAAATGTACGAAGTAAGACATTTTATTATTTTATGAAATATATTAATTTAGAAGATTTATTCCAGCTACAAAAGGCTGGGAAAGTAAATGTACTTATTAGAGAAGAACATCTGCAGTAGGAAAAATCTACTACTAACTTACATGACTGAGTATAAAAAGGGCAGTTTCAAGAGACAGAGTCTCACAGAAGGAAGATCTGCCAGAATTGCATCTGAAATTATGGAACAAATTCACAAAAATGTATCTGAAGAGATCTCTGTGGGTAAGGAGTAGGGAGGTAAATCACAAGATTCATTACGATACGATTATTTTAGTCAACGATACGATAATGTACGATACCTCAAATTATCTCACGATACGATACGATATGATATGATACGATACGATTCGACTTGCTGAGGGCTCCTGCATTGTGTAATTCTTAACTCAAACATGTGCTCGGCAAACAGCAGCGGAGAGTAACGGAGAATAGGCGGAGAATAACACAGAGCGGAACAATGCAATGTTCTAACCTCTTACTGCAGATCCAATTTTATGCTCATTTTGCACTACTACGATATAACAAAGAATATCTTAAGTTTTGGCTTAAATTGAAGTAGACTGTTGGGGCAAAACAATAATTCACTTCAAGACTTTCATTTCCATCATTTGAGAACATCAAATGCAGAAGAAAATGTAAAAAAAAAAAAAAAAAAAGCACCTGTTATATTTGGAGTTTACAATGTGTGTATGGATGTTGGTGATGAATAGTCATTCTCTACATTTCCTGATTCAGTAGTTGTAATTTATATCACAAAGCAAAGTTACACTGCATTATATTAGGTGTCCACCAGGCGTCTCCAAAGTGTTCAAAATCTCTCCAGGAGAAGCCTTCCGGAGAAAGGCTGATTAGACTGAACACCCACGTGATCCAGCGCTCACGCCATTGGTTCAAAAGACGATCACTCAAGAAAAGTAGTTGTTTGTGGACCAATAAAAACCACAGAATCTAGAAGAAGACAGCCTTAGCTTTGGATTCACAACTTTACCTATAAACATTACATGTGTGGTCGCTAGGAGCTTGAGAATATGACGTTGCGGCTGCGCTGAAATTAAAACAAGCAAGGAGAAGTGAGCAGGCGAATAAAGGACTTTATGGATATTTTATCTGCGGTTCAGTGCTGTATTGTGGATGCTGTGATAGTAAGTGAATGTTCTATAATATAATCTGATGTTATTTTATATACTAATAATATTTTATAAGGCTATTTTGTTGGGGAGGCGTGTTCCTCATGTAAACAATGTAAAAAAAACAGGCTGTTTTCAGGCGACTGGTTTCATGTAGATGGCTGTAAATTTGCATGCAGGTAGTTAAAGTAGTACTAATGAATATGAGTCGGTTAGTTGGTCGCTCTGTTTAGAATATTTGATGCTTTGAAGCATTCTACTTTACATAGTCAGAACGGGCCCGCCGGCGACCCGCAATACGGCGCTTCTGCAGTAACCGGTTAAACACACGTGGAAAAACACATGCATCTATGTTTTTATGTCAAATCGATGCATCGTATCGTTCATAGTTGTATCGATGTATCGATACAGATTGATGTATTGTTACAGCACTAGTAAGGAGCATGCTCCACAGTCTGTATTTAATGCTGGTGATCTTCTGGCCCTCAGGTGCTGCATTAAAAACAGGAATACTTTCAGGAATCTTTACTGTCTCTGAACACACCTGGTTTTAATCCAGTTTAAAATCAGTTTAAAGCTGGATTGTGCAGAGAAAAAGCCATATGTCAACTTAATCCAGGAACACGTTTTTACACCGTCAAAATCTGATCTGACCACAGAACAGTTTCCATTTAGCCTTAGTCCATTTTAAACTCGGTTTTACTGGGATTAGAAGCACTAGTATTAACATATATCATATAATAAAAGATTACTTGGCATAATAGTAGAATGTTATGAATGTGAAAGTTCTGTTAACACTGAGCTCGACCCATATTATTCCTTCCCTTCAGTTTCCCAGGTACGCTGAGATCGTCCACCTCACCCTTCCTGATGGAACTCAGCGCAGTGGGCAGGTGCTGGAGGTCACCGGCTCAAAAGCTGTTGTCCAGGTAAGCAGGGTTCTTCAGGAGCATAAGGAACACACCTCTGCAGGTGATGTGGGTAAATGATGGGTACTCCATTACCACTATTACTCAAGCCTTAATGCTGATGTTCTTCTGTTACTCATCTGTGTTGCAGGTATTTGAGGGAACATCAGGAATCGATGCCAAGAAGACGAGCTGTGAATTTACCGGAGACATTCTGCGCACTCCAGTATCAGAGGACATGCTGGGTGAGCAAGAAATCCCATCCATACGTACATTCACCCACCCATCTGCTCATTAATTCATCCATCCATCAACCCATCCGTCTACTAATCTTTCCATCCATCCAGCTATCTTTCCATTTATTCACCTAACCATCCATACATACAGTCATATGAAAAAGTTTGGGAACCCCTATTAATCTTAATCTTTTTTAGTTCTAAATATTTGGGTGTTTGCAACAGCCATTTCAGTTTGATATATCTAATAACTGATGGACACAGTAATATTATATGTAAATTATATTGTGCAAAGTGCGCTGTATTGTTGACCGATGCACAGTGACACCATCTGCAGCAAGATGATGCTGCAGCTCTTTGGAGGTGGTCTGTGGATTGTCCTTGACTGTTCTCACCATTCTTCTTCTCTGCCTTTCTGATATTTTTCTTGGCCTGCCGCTTCTGGGCTTAACAAGAACTGTCCCTGTGGTCTTCCATTTCCTTACTATGTTCCTCACAGTGGAAACTGACAGGTTAAATCTCTGAGACAACTTTTTGTATCCTTCCCCTGAACAACTATGTTGAACAATCTTTGTTTTTAGATAATTTGAGAGTTGTTTTGATGAGCCCAGGATGCCACTCTTCAGAGGAGATTCAAATAGGAGAACAACTTGCAATTGGCCACCTTAAATACCTTTTCTTAGGATTGGATACACCTGGCTATGAAGTTCAAAGCTTAATGAGGTTACCAAACCAATTTTGTGCTTCAGTAAGTAAAAAGTAGTTAGGAGTATTCAAATGGATAAAATGATAAGGGTGCCCATACTTTTGCACCGGTCAAATTTCATCCATCCATCCATCTATACTTTCTCCTAATCATCCATCTACTCATCTACTTATCATCTATCTATTTGTCCATACATAGATCCATCTGTCAATCCATTTAATCCAATTATCCATCCATCCATTCATCCATCCATATACACAACTGTCATTCTATTTAATACATCCATCCATCTACCTAATCATCCATCTCTCATCCATACATGCATATACACATCAATTGATTTAGTCCATCCATCATGCATCCATCAATCTAATCATTTAGTTATCCATTCATCCATGCATACATTCATGTGTCAATCGATTTAGTCCATCCATAAATCCATTCATCCATCCACCTACCAATCCATCCATCTTGACATCTGCTTATCCATACAGCCCTCTAACTATCCTTCTACCGTACCATTAATCCATCCACCAACCCATCCATCCACCAACACATCCAACCATAAATCTATGCTGCAATACTTTTATTCTATATTTCTCCCCCTTAATCCATCCACCTACCTGTCTACCATATCGATTTATTCATATATCCATCCTTTAATCAATCTACCATCCGTGCACATATTTGCTCATTCATTTATTCATTCATACCCCATTTGACCAATCCATCCATCCATTCACCCAAAGAGACTCTTTTATATGAATATGTTAATATTGAACATAACTTTCAGTAAGTTTGATTTAAACCTTGTTGTTTTTCCAGGCCGTGTTTTCAACGGATCAGGAAAGCCGATCGACCGAGGCCCCACTGTCTTGGCGGAGGATTATTTAGACATTATGGGTAATCACATGGGCTGCTGACTGGTTTAAATACGGGAATCGTGTGCAGATGCAGCACTCTTTTAAAACTGGGCTTTTGAAAATGTGCCATTAACCAAACAAATAGCAGAGATAAACTGAACATTTATATCTGAACAGCTGTGAAATCACCTAAATCTGACTGAACACAATCAGCAGTTTGTGCTCTCCAGCTGTGGAAAGCTGTTATTATTTTTGTTCTGTTTGGATTCTGTCTGCTCATCAGTGATGTGTTAATGGTCATGAGTCTGTACTTATATTAATTTTTTTGTCTAAATGATTCTGTTGTGTTTTCAGGCCAGCCCATCAACCCACAGTGTCGTATCTACCCAGAGGAGATGATCCAGACCGGCATCTCCGCCATCGATGGCATGAACAGCATCGCCAGAGGCCAGAAAATACCCATTTTCTCTGCAGCTGGTCTCCCACATAACGAGGTCCTGTTCTTTCTCTTATATTCAGTCTCATTTTCAGCAGCTTTGTGAACAAAACCAAAGCATTGTGGCTTAAATCAACAAGACTGTCAGTTGTATTTATATTATTCTAATGCTATATAGAGTTAATTACAGTTAGACACTCTCAGTGTCTAGCTGTAATTAACTCTATATAACATTAGAATACTAAACCCAAATAAACATTAATAACGTCAGTGATCAGTGGGAGTATCTAGCTGTAATTAACTCTATATAACATTCGAATACTAAACCCAAGTAAACATTAATAACGTCAGTGATCAGTGAGAGTGTCTACCTGTAATTAACTCTATATAAATTGCAGACACGTCAGTAAAGTGTGATGGGGGGGGGGGGGGGAGGAGAGAGAGAGAGAGAGAGAGAGAGAGAGAGAGAGAGAGAGAGAGAGAGAGAGAGAGAGAGAGAGAGAGAGAGAGAGAGAGAGAGAGAGAGAGAGAGAGAGAGAGAGAGAGAGAGAGAGAGAGAGAGAGAGAGACACACACCTAGTGAGAGAGTGAGCATCCTGATTGGCCTCTCCTCATTCTAGGTTGGCCAATGAGTTTTTAGTGTGGGTGGGACTTGCAACGCACAAGAGAAAGAGAGAGAGGTGGAGATGCGTGTAAAGAGAGAGAGGTGGAGATGCGTGTAAAGAGAGAGAGGTGGAGATGCGTGTAAAGAGAGAGAGGCGGAGATGCGTGTAAAGAGAGAGAGGTGGAGATGCGTGTAAAGAGAGAGAGGTGGAGATGCGTGTAAAGAGAGAGAGGCGGAGATGCGTGTAAAGAGAGAGAGGGGGAGATGCGTGTAAAGAGAGAGAGGTGGAGATGCGTGTAAAGAGAGAGAGGCGGAGATGCGTGTAAAGAGAGAGAGGCGGAGATGCGTGTAAAGAGAGAGAGGCGGAGATGCGTGTAAAGAGAGAGAGGCGGAGATGCGTGTAAAGAGAGAGAGGGGGAGATGCGTGTAAAGAGAGAGAGGGGGAGATGCGTGTAAAGAGAGAGAGGTGGAGATGCGTGTAAAGAGAGAGAGGCGGAGATGCGTGTAAAGAGAGAGAGGGGGAGATGCGTGTAAAGAGAGAGAGGTGGAGATGCGTGTAAAGAGAGAGAGGCGGAGATGCGTGTAAAGAGAGAGAGGCGGAGATGCGTGTAAAGAGAGAGAGGTGGAGATGCGTGTAAAGAGAGAGAGGTGGAGATGCGTGTAAAGAGGGAGAGGGGGAGATGCGTGTAAAGAGAGAGAGGCGGAGATGCGTGTAAAGAGAGAGAGGCGGAGATGCGTGTAAAGAGAGAGAGGGGGAGATGCGTGTAAAGAGAGAGAGGCGGAGATGCGTGTAAAGAGAGAGAGGTCGAGATGCGTGTAAAGAGAGAGAGGCGGAGATGCGTGTAAAGAGAGAGAGGTGGAGATGCGTGTAAAGAGAGAGAGAGGTGGAGATGCGTGTAAAGAGAGAGAGAGGTGGAGATGCGTGTAAAGAGAGAGAGGTGGAGATGCGTGTAAAGAGAGAGAGGCGGAGATGCGTGTAAAGAGAGAGAGGCGGAGATGCGTGTAAAGAGAGAGAGGCGGAGATGCGTGTAAAGAGAGAGAGGGGGAGATGCGTGTAAAGAGAGAGAGGGGGAGATGCGTGTAAAGAGGGAGAGGGGGAGATGCGTGTAAAGAGAGAGAGGTGGAGATGCGTGTAAAGAGAGAGAGGTGGAGATGCGTGTAAAGAGAGAGAGGCGGAGATGCGTGTAAAGAGAGAGAGGCGGAGATGCGTGTAAAGAGAGAGAGGTGGAGATGCGTGTAAAGAGAGAGAGGTGGAGATGCGTGTAAAGAGGGAGAGGGGGAGATGCGTGTAAAGAGGGAGAGGGGGGAGATGCGTGTAAAGAGAGAGAGGTGGAGATGCGTGTAAAGAGGGAGAGGGGGAGATGCGTGTAAAGAGGGAGAGGGGGAGATGCGTGTAAAGAGGGAGAGGGGGAGATGCGTGTAAAGAGAGAGAGGTGGAGATGCGTGTAAAGAGAGCGAGGTTTTCGATTATGACACGGCCCGTGTTCTTTTCTACAAAGAACGGATTTTCTGCCATTTGATCCATAAGATTAATAATCTGTTCATAGCTTTAGAAAATAACATTTTTATACAACTATGCTAACGATGACATAAAAAGACAGCGACCCAAAATACCGTGCTGTAATGTTTGGAGAAGTTGCTCCTCTTAATTTAAAAGTACAGAGCTCATTGAATTAGAACAGGGTCAAAGTAACCTCTTATTATGCAAATATAATACTACTACTATAAGTTATAATACATTGTAGATAGTAAGATAGTAGTAAATAGATGTAAGATAGACTATGAGAATTATAATGTATAGATATAACTGTAATTTATATTACACATTTATTATTCTTATTACTGAGTTTCTAAATCCTTGTTATATAGATAAACTATGAATATTCTTCAGTAAATTCGTGGACTGATATTGGCAGTAATCAGTAATTCAGTTTTTATCTGCTGTTTATTCAATAAAAGCCCCATTATGGGACGGAATGGAGCTTTTCTCACTGTGGAGTAAATAGTTCTGTGCAGCTCCTATTAACAGTACGGTTGTTTGCACGGCACGCAGAAAATTCGCGTCATGCTGGCGCCTGCGCAATCTCTCACTTTCCCGGTTAACGCCCCACGAGAAGCCGATCAGGAAGTGACACGATTGGCTTCACCTGGCTCCGTTGAAATCAGCGGGATGGCTTGGTCCAGTTAATATATACTGTCAATGGTTATTGGTCCCATAACCAGCCCTTTTACAATAACCACACCTTTTTTGAATAGAGCTGAATAACGTTTTAAAAAACGAATTCTGTGGGGATATAAAAATTTGAAAATATAAGCAGAGGTTACACTAGCTGTTGCATTCAAATAATGGAGGTAGAATTGCAGTATATTAGAAAAAAACGTGATTGAAAGTCTGTCTGTTTTGCCATTGAAACCTATGGAGATGGGTGGGGTTACACGGCTTTCTGAAACCGAACAGCAGGGGGTGCCCAACCTGTGGTGACTACACTTTTGAGAGACGATGCTCTGTCCAGCTATACACAGTCTATTGTACAGTTTAAACACTGATTTCTATATTAACCGCGGAGAGTTAAATTACTGCAGAGAGCTGCTTACCTGAGTTTAAACACGCTTCACTCCTTCATTAACATTAATAAGACTAGATAAACTAACGTTAGCTGGATAAGTGTTGGGGAGATACTGTACTCTGTCCAATCCGTTTTAAGTTATATGTTAGTAACTACAGACTTTATTTTGAGCAGAAAAAACTATTTTCTTAAAGACAAACAATAAAAAAATACATACAAGTATCCTAGAATCTCCTGAAAATAACATACAGCCTGTGTGAATGTTTCCTATAATATACTTTGGTACGTCAACTTATCAAAAGGTACTGCAAAACCGTCCTCACCAGTAGGAAATACAAATGGAGGGCATGAAAAAAAATAATCGCGACTAATCGACTAATCAAACAAATAATCAGCAGATTAGTTGACTACAAAAATAGTCATTAGTTGCAGCCCTACAGGACAGCAAGAACAACTCAGTGACGTTTCCGGTGCAGCGCGGTCTTTGCCTACCACCAACAGCACTTCTTCAATGCTGCACCATCTCAGCCGAAGAAACCCGGAATGGAGCGGCCGAGACTAGGTAAATTTAACTTATAACAAATCAATAAGATTAACATTAATGTACCATATTACCTTAATAACTGTCAAATGTGTGGCTAGTTTATTAGAACGGAGAAAAGTTAATACAGGCATTATGTAATCAGTAAACACGGCACTATCTTGATAAGAATATAAACATGTTAAATACATGTTAAATTTAGCTGAGCTTAAGTTACTTTGGCCGGAAATAATATGCTTGATTTTTTTTTTTTTTTTTTTTTTTTTTTTTTTTTTCATTTATGAGATTATTTGGCCAGTGAGACAAAACTATAATACGGAAGGTTCGTACGGTCATGAAAAAACTGGAAAAATTATGAAATTTAAAAATAGTAATTTCCAGGCCTGGATAAGTTTTGGAAAAATAGAAATACACAAAGTTTGGGTACAGATCTTTGTGTTTCAGTTTATCGATGGAGAAAATCTTTTTTGAGCTAAAAAAAATAAAAAATAAAAATACATCAGCTCAGAGTTAATTCAGTAATTTAGCCTTTACACAATGAAGCTCTCAGGATCTGACACTTATTTTAACATTTTTATTTGATTTATTTCAGACCTGTGGTGAAACAGGGAAGTGTGTGTCTCTTGGTTGATGGATAAAAATATATAAATTTACTACTATCTTAGGGTTCATAAATGCACAGTCATAAAATTACTGTATTACGTCATTTAGTCTTAGTGATGCCAATTAAATAGACTCATATAAATAACATAACTAAACAAAAAAAAAAGCAAAATGTTAAATACTTCTATTGTCACAACAGGTCCTGATATATTTTGGAGAACATCCCCTTCCCAAGAAGAAGAATCCACTGACTTGGTGGAAAAGAATGACGCGCTTATCCAACGCATCTTACAGTTTGTCAAAAAATGGCTTTATTCTTCATTCTTCAAATGTACAGATATATTTAAGCTTCTATGTAAAGGAGATTTCTGTTATTATCTTTTACACTTCAAATGTGGCAGCTTAAGACCTTTAAAAACCATGCTATCAATATTTGCTTTGATCAATATACATTATAGCATTTATCAAGAAACCACAGCATTAGACAGCATGGTATTTTCTAAAAGCTCTATACCAGGGGTGTCCAAACTACGGCCCGCGGGCCATTTGCGGTATTTTAGAAATCGAATGAAAGTTGGCCCGCTGTTAAGTTGGTTTTTAGGTGTCAGAAGAGTCTAAAAGCGGCGAAAGTGAAGTTGCGCAGAAAAACGGGCCAAAAAGTCTAAAAGCGAAGGGGGTGCGCAGTTATAGCGCAGAAAAACGACCAAAGAGTATAAAAGCAGAGAGGTTGCGCAGTTGTAGCGCAGAAAAACAGGCCAAAGAGTCTAAAAGTTGCCGTAATTAAGAAGTTTAATATTAAGAGACATCATTAAATGAAACATCAATTTGAAAAATCTTAGTTTACACAACACTGTCAAAGATAGATAAAGATAATAAGTCAAGTAAAATGGTGTGTAAATGAAAGTAATCAGGAAAATGTATAATTTAAAGTGGTATATTTCACTATTTGTTATATTACAGAGTCTGTGGCACGTGACTTCAAATATATTTCTCCTTCTGGCCCCCAACAAAAAAAGTTTGGACACCCCTGCTTTATACCAACTGGACTATTGCTCACTTACAGCACTGAACAATGCTTAAAGAGAGAAACACAATATCCACAAATCCTAAAATCCAGCCATGTGGATAAAACTGCTATAAAACTATTTCATGGTAATTTCTATTAACTGAACACCTAGATAGCATAGCCAATCCCCATAAACAGCTGCAATGCATCCCATTTAGACCCTCTGCATGCCGCTGTGCATGCTGGGTTGCCTTAAATGCAGCAGCTAAAAAGTAAATTAGAGCTTAACTTTATTGGCTGCGTCCAGCCAATCAGGAAACAGCAGGCTATGACACCACACACAGAGCAGCTGCAGTGTTTAAATAAATAATAATTTAATGCAGCCCTGGAACTTAATTAAACAGTAAAACTTAATAAGATTATAACTGCTTTCTATTTGGTTTAATAATGTGTGTTACTTTTTATTTACAGCAAAATGAAAAAAATGTAAAACTACTTTACTGGCCTGTATTTTTACACTAAAGGCTGTGTTTATATGAGTGTGTGTTTACATTGAGGCCCAATAAATTACCAATCAAACCTAAAATTGTACAGTTGTACAGTTGAGTTAAAAAACAGAGGATATTGCTCATTTAAATTTACAGGTTTCAACTGTGCTTTTACATCGGATGTATATACCATTGAAGTTTGGGTTCCGTGTCTAAGCGGTTCAAGGAAATGGGGAATTTAAAAGGCATTGTGAAATACTGGCCTCTGTCACTTTCTGTAGTAAATAAATATGTTCAGAATCTGTATGTTTTATTCTGTGTACATTTACTTCCTAAATATCACTGGATCCTCTGAATTTCGAGATCGTTTAAGGGTAATAATTTGAAAAATGCTAACTTTAAGCTAATGCTTAACTGACGTCACAGCACAGCGGCTGGAAATGACCCCGGACTGGATTCTGCATAACAACAGTTAACTCCGGTCAGATCGCGTTTTGGATTATTCTTCTTCTTCACAGAGGATCAATAAAGCATTTAAACAGGTGAAAACTCTTTCAGTAATGTTGAGCAGTGTAGTCTGTGTTTAAAAAGCAGATAATAAGAGAAAGTGGCTCTCAGTTCAGCAGTGCTTCCCCGAAGGGTTTAGTATTTAATTACTAATTACAACACCTGACCCAAATAATCAACTAACAACTAACTAATCAACTAACTACCTGCCCTCACTGAGGCGACAACCAACCAGAAACACCAGTTTATTTCACTGCATTATCAAGACGGTAAATGTTAAAACGTGTAACAGCTGGTTCTTATGGTGGCCCTGAAGTGCAAAACAAATTAACATGTCAGAAAACAAAATTACAAAAACTAAAACAAATTTACAAGACGCAAAACACTTTTCCCAGCACTGAAACACTTTTACAAACGCTGAAACACTTTTACAAACGCTAAAACACTTTTACAAACGCTAAAACACTTTTACAAACGCTGAAACACTTTTACAAACTGCGATTTCTGACGGAAAGGGAGGGTCTAACACACAGGAAGTGCTTGATGCGGACCCTCCTTGTCAGTCAAGCTGCGTTACGATGAGAGAGTGGAGTTATGGACACTAAACTATGTTTTGTGGCACGTATTTTAGCAGCAGCAGTAAATACTTAAACTATCCCTGTCCTGTTGCTACCCCCGCCGCGGGGTTCACCTAATACCCCGGGGGTTCAGCTAATGCCACGCGGCCATCAGCTAATGCCCCCGCTGCGGGGTTCAGCTAATACCCCACGGAGTTCAGCCACTGCCCCGCGGGGTTCAGCCACTCCTGTACTGTATTACCTGAACCCCGCGGGGCAGTGGCTGATGGCCGCCGGGCATTAGCTGAACCCCGCGGCGGGGGGGGGGGCAGTGACTGATAACCGCGGGGCAGTGGCTGACATAAAGCATAGTTAGCTGGGTTAGCTCTGTGGTGGTTCTTCAGTTAGCTGGGTTAGCTCTGTGGTTCTTCAGTTAGCCGCCTTAGCGAGGGCAGGTAGTTAGTTGATAAGCTAGTTGTTAGTTATTAGTTGGATCAGGTATTTTGTAATCAGTGTAAACCAGTGAGCGTAATTTACATGACTATAAAGCCTGAACTGGACAGCTGTTCTCTCTGCAATTTGTCGATTATTATCATGTTCACAGCTTAATTTAATGTTACTCTCACATTACGTAACACAGCGGAGGTAACGTTACTGAAATGCGCTGCGTGCAGTTTTTTACGATCCTCCTGACCGGAGGTACAAACCTTACCGCTAACGGTAAAATAAAATGGTGGGACAATTTTAAAAATGAAGTAGTTGTTACTGAGGAGTGATGAGAAAACGTCCAAATGTCTAGGGAATTCCTGTTCATTTCAGCGTTTTTGAGTGGTATGGCATTTCCGTGTGGATGGGGATATTTCTGAAAACGCTGCTCGTGTTGGCAAAGATATTAAAATATATATATATATATATATATGTATATATATATATATATATATATATATATATATATATATATATATATATATATATATATATATATAGATATATATAGATATATATAGATATATATATATCCGGTGTTCTGTCGAATTGCCCTAATCTGTATCTAAGTGTAAAAATACAGAAGAAGCACTATCTTAGGGCATGTACCCAGTAAAATTCCAGTAGATAGAATCCGTTAGATTTGGATTGCAGAAATCATTGTATTTTGGCAAAGTTATGGCAAATAAAGCTCATTACAAACTGCTTTTGTATTTATTTATAATTTATTTTTAATTGTAAATATTAGTTTCCAGTTACACTTTTGTGCCTTCAGGTTGTTTAATGTACACCCCCACCCCTAAAACAGATTAATTATGTAAGGGGCCGCCCGCAACGTGGTCTTCCCACCACTAAAGGGAGGCCACGCTCTAAGCCAGGTGGTAATCAGCGCGATTAACAACAGCTGGTGTCACTACCTTATAAGGGTAGTATACCTTCCTTCCAGTTCCTCGGCGCAGAGTCTTGAGTATTCCCGTCAGAAAGCAAGACCACGCCGGTTTTTCTTACGATCTCTTCAGAGTTGCCAAGTGGCTCTCTATCTTTAACCTCTATGGGAACAGTGTATACTGGGCTCAGTTCAGAGAGGTTCTCTTTAATTCTTCTAGAGCTACCTGTGTCGCTCTAACCCCTTCACCTCGCTGGTCGTGTCACCACGAGGCTGTCTGTCTCTCTTTCTCTTTGCACTTTTGTCAAAAAAAAAAAAACTTTCTTTCGTTTCTAGCGACCAGAGGGGGATACTTCTTCCCTTCTAACTTCGCTTACTTTTTCTCTCTAGCCCTTATTGTTTTTTTTCACAGTTTCTAAATCACTATTCCTGCTTGGATTATTTTTATTTCGCTTCGTTTATTTAGCTCTCCTTCTCCCGCTTGCAAGTCACTTAGTTCTTCCTTGCGCTGACGTCATCGGCTCGTCCCCGGTGGCGCAGCGTGTAGGTTGCATTCACTGCGCCTCAGAGCCTGTGCTCGCGGGTGTTCAAACCCCGCTCCGAGCGATTTTTATTTTATTATTATTATTTTTTTAAAATATCTTTCCACTGCTCTATATCTGTATTCATTTCATTTCTCAGCAGTAAAGTGGTTCTTTCTACACTTCCACACTCAATTGTGTGTATTTCTTTCAGTATTCTAAACCCTGCCCCCAGTGTTAAAACACCTACACTAGCTGCCTCTTCTTCATTTTCAACTGCGTCTTCTTCTCTTTCAGCCGCATCTGCTTCTCTTTCAGCCTCGTGCTCTTCTCTTTCAGCCGCATCTTCTTCTCTTTCAGCTGTGTCACAATGTCTATCTGCTGCATCTCCTTCTCTTCCAGCTGCATCTCCCTCTGTTTCAGCTGCATCTCAATGCCTTTTTGCTGCCTATTCTTCTGTTTCAGCTGCTTCTTAATGTCATCCAGATCCATCTCCTTCAGTTCCAGCCGAATCCCCATCTCGTACAGCTGGAACTCAATCGCTTTCACCTGCCACTCGTCATCTTGCAGCTGCATCTCAGTGTCTTCCAGCTCCTCCTCCTTTTCTTGCAGCTGTATCTCAGTGTCTTCCAGCTGCACCTCCTTTTCTTTCAGCTGCATTTCCTTCTGTTTCAGCTGCATCTCAGTGTCTTCCAGCTGCACCTCCTTTTCTTTCAGCTGCATTTCCTTCTGTTTCAGCTGCATCTCAGTGTCTTCCAGCTGCACCTCCTTTCCTTTCAGCTGGACCTCCTTCTGTTTCAGATGCATCTCAGTGTCTTTCAGCTGGACCTCCTTCTGTTTCAGATGCATCTCAGTGTCTTTCAGCTGGACCTCCTTCTGTTTCAGATGCATCTCAGTGTCTTTCAGCTGGACCTCCTTCTGTTTCAGATGCATCTCAGTGTCTTTCAGCTGGAACTCCTTCTGTTTCAGCTGCATCTCAATGTATTTCAGCTGGACCTCCTTATGTTTCAGCTTCATCTCCTCTTCCAGCTGCATTTCAGTCTCTTTCTGCACCACATCCTCTTCCAGCAGTATCTGCTTCTCTATGTCCTTCTTCTTTCTTCTGGCCTTAAAGCCCCAGAGCATGGTTTCACAGAAGCGCTTCATCGTGACGGCACAGAGACGTGTCCAGAGCTCAGTGTGATCTCACCCTAATGCGCGGGCTATTTATACCCCCCGCTCGTGTGACGTCAAGCGCTCGAATTCGAATGTCTGTTTTTTTACCCCGCTTGTGTGACGCCACGCGCTCGAATGCTCGTATCTGTTTATAACCCCGCTCGTGTGACGTCACGCGTTCGAATGCGAGCGCGCGTGTGTGTGTGAGAGAGAGAGACAATGAAAACTATTACTAAAGTTATTACCCATTTCATCAAATAATGAAAGGACCATTGGTGTAGAAACCGGGGGGGATATTAGAAACAGGTGGACTTGCCCCCCCCAAAAAATGATATTGTTTCGCTCAGATCAGCTGTACTATTAATGAGGAGACAGACCGGACCAATCAAGGAGCCGGTACAGGTATTAAGTCCCGCCTCTCAGTAGAAACAGCTTGCTGGTTTTGCGCGCGCGGAGGAGAGGCAGTTTGCTGTTGGGGAAGCCCCGCCCTCTCGCTGTAAGATTTAGCAGCGGGACCGGGCTGCAGCAGCTTCAGCTGATTTAAAAACAGATCTGGATATACGGAGATTTTACTAAAAGAAAGGTAACTTGTAGGCTAACCACGTAAACTGTGATATGTTTCTGATAGATGGTTAAAAATACACGTCTCTGAATCACCACACAGTTTAAACCCACTGTGATTAATAAACTGCAGCTGTGTTAGTGAGTTTAACTTTAGAATTACCTAGATTGGGAGTCAAGGTTAAAGAAAAAATAACTATATATGTAATGTTCAACTTGACCTGTACCTGATCAGCTAATCACTATTTCATTTTCAAACTGTGTTTATTAATTTAGCATTACAGGACTTACTGTGAGCTATAACCCACTAAACATTAGACGTCTTATGGACGTGCAGATCATGTCTATATTGCGTCGGTCGGTCCAAGACCAATTCTGTACGTCTACACGACGTGCAAACTAGGTCCGCTATTTGGACGTCTAACTATGACCCCACTTGGACGTCAATATGCAGTTAAACATTTGAACGTCGGACTAGGTCACTTTTTTGGACGTCATGGGGACGTCTAATACAGGTGCAGGAAATTAACATTATTTAAGAATATATTTATTTTTAAATGTATGTCAAAATTGTTGTTATCAATATTGTTAATCACTATGAATATAGATTATTTATGATTAAGCATAATTTATTTCTAATTATTTATTTGAGTATTATATTTTTTATCTATTTAATTAATTAACGAATGTAGGTATTTATTTACGTATGTTTTTATTTTTATTTGGAAATGCAATTTATGTGGAAAATTGTTAAGTTGATTTCAACCAGTCAACACCACTCTGATTTGCTGAGACCGCACGTCATCATAAACTCCACTCTGATATGCCGAGGCAAAACACGCTAAACATTTTTTGGCTGCTGCAGTAGCTCAGCTCAGCTCAGCTCATTCAGTTCAGCTTGCTCAGCTCAGCTCCGCTCCGGACCGGACTCAGCTGCCAAGCTATAAGGTAAGACGATATGTATAATAAGTTAATGTATTTGTAGTGTTAGTTGTTTTAGCTCTGTGGTCTTAACCTGAACCTGCTGGCGTTGCCTCTCTTCCCAGGCAGTTAGCTAACTAGCTAGCTAGCTAACGATAGCTAAACAGTGGCCATAGTTAAAATGGAATTGGAATTACTTTTGAGAACGACCGTAATGCAAATAATATTTACTGTAACCGAAGCTTTAACGTAGAAGCATTGTCCGGTCATTAAGTCGATGCACTAACCAGAGCTAGGCTGATAAGCCAATCTAAGCTAAATCAAAGAACCGTCTTTGGCTAAATTCGCTAAGCTAGCGTTAAGTTATATAAGTTTGTGGCACCCACAATTAACCTAGGCAACTGGGGGCAATATCAAGTGCATTTTGAATAGCCTGAAGAAGTAAGTTTATGTGAATATTACATAAATAAGGCAATTTAAAATAGTTTGTTGTGGGAAAAAATTAATTAAAATAGCTTAATATGATGTGTGAGAATTAAAACGGCACGATAATTCTGGTCAGGTGTTAAATGTGTATTCCCGCCTTTAGCTTAGCGTTAGCTAAGCCATAGCATGAAGAAGTAAGTTTATGTTAATATTACATAAATAAGGCAATTTAAAATAGTTTGTTGTGGGAAAAAAAATATTAAAATAGCTTAATATGATGTGTGAGAATTAAAACGGCACGATAATTCTCGTCAGGTGTTAAATGTGTATTCCCGCCTTTAGCTTAGCGTTAGCTTATCGTTAGCTTAGCATTAGCTAAGCCATAGCATGAAGAAGTAAGTTTATGTGAATATTACATAAATAAGGCAATTTAAAATAGTTTGTTGTGGGAAAAAATTAATTAAAATAGCTTAATATGATGAGTGAGAATTAAAACGGCACGATAATTCTCGTCAGGTGTTAAATGTGTATTCCCGCCTTTAGCTTAGCGTTAGCTAAGCCATAGCATGAAGAAGTAAGTTTATGTTAATATTACATAAATGAGGCAATTTAAAATAGTTTGTTGTGGAAAAAAAATATTAAAATAGCTTAATATGATGTGTGAGAATTAAAACGGCACGATAATTCTCGTCAGGTGTTAAATGTGTATTCCCGCCTTTAGCTTAGCGTTAGCTTATCGTTAGCTTAGCATTAGCTAAGCCATAGCAAGAAGAAGTAAGTTTATGTGAATATTACATAAATAAGGCAATTTAAAATAGTTTGTTGTGGGAAAAAATTAATTAAAATAGCTTAATATGATGTGTGAGAATTAAAACGGCACGATAATTCTCGTCAGGTGTTAAATGTGTATTCCCGCCTTTAGCTTAGCGTTAGCTAAGCCATAGCGTGAAGAAGGAAGTTTATGTGAATATTACATAAATAAGGCAATTTAAAATAGTTTGTTGTGGGAAAAAAATATTAAAATAGCTTAATATGATGTGTGAGAATTAAAACGGCACGATAATTCTCGTCAGGTGTTAAATGTGTATTCCCGCCTTTAGCTTAGCGTTAGCTTATCGTTAGCTTAGCATTAGCTAAGCCATAGCATGAAGAAGTAAGTTTATGTGAATATTACATAAATAAGGCAATTTAAAATAGTTTGTTGTGGGAAAAAATTAATTAAAATAGCTTAGTATGATGTGTGAGAATCAAAACGGCACGATAATTCTCGTCAGGTGTTAAATGTGTATTCCCGCCGTTAGCTTAGCGTTAGCTAAGCCATAGTGTGAAGAAGGAAGTTTATGTGAATATTACATAAATAAGGCAATTTAAAATAGTTTGTTGTGGGACAAAAATAAATGGCCATCTTCAACATTTTCTGAGATTTCTAATTTGTCTTTTTCTACTTGTGCAGATGGAGTCATGAAATGTGACGGGACAGCCACCGAGGACTTCATACTTCGGAGCATCTCAAACATGCACCACAAAGACGTGGAGGACACACCGCTGTCTCTCAGGACCTAGAATCTTAATGAAAGTATAATGATGTTAAGGGAAGGTGTAGTGGAAAGGTGTGATAGTGTTGAGGGAAGGTGTAATGTTAAAGGTGTGATAGTGTTGAGGGAAGGTGTAATAGTGTTGAGGGAAGGGGTAATGTTAAAGGTGTAATAGTGTTAAGGGAAGGTATAATATTGTTAAGGGAAGGTGTAATGCAGGGGTCTCAAACTCATTTTTGCCGAGGGCCACATTGACATATTGGCTGTCCTCTGAGGGCCAGATGTAACTTACAAATATAAGAAAATGTAACCAGATGTAATATATAAAATGAATGTAATTACTCCTTAATGTTAAATAACTCTCAATATACTATTTATTCAATCAAATATTACAGTTGCATGGAAAAATGTTTGCTTGTTGCTCTATTAACATAAATCCTTTTAATTTGTCATGTTATGAAATCCAAAAACTCCATCAATCAAGAACCAAACTATTCAAGTGAATAGAAATTACATCAGTACAAGTTATATTAACTTTGATCAAAACGTTTGATACTGAAATAAGGCTTAATAAATATAAAATCAAAAATTGTGAGCTGTGACAGATTTAGCATTTCCTCAGATTTAGCAGTTCCTCATCCAACCACTAGTCGGAGCTGCAGCTGCAGCACCACAAGCCCGCAGTCTTTGCTTAGTCAGAGCTACAGCCCAGCCACGGGCTACAGGACTCAGCTGAGCCTGTCTGGAGCGTTTTGAAATTTTTTAAGTTCTTCTGTGTATGAAATAAAATAACCCCACTAACCGGATAATACAGCTCTCTACAGTTCATCTTTCAGCCCAAGCAGCTAACAGCAGCAGTTTAGAGCAGCGTCAGGGAGTCACTGCTGGGATTACATTATAAACAGGTCAGTTAGCGCTGCTAACCTCAGGATGTTTATAACTACGGAGTTTAATGGACACACCACGGCAGCAAGGTTAGACTGTTGAAGGCTACTGAAGACTACTAAAGCAGGCAACGCAGCGTAAGCAAAACAAAAACAAAAACCACACACACACACCAAAATACAAGTTAAGATAAAATATGAAAACGAACATAATAAAGCATAAATAATTAAATTGAATTGCGGGCCAGATGTATGTTTATTTTGTTAACCCGTGAGGGGCCGTATGAAACCGCGTGGGCCGGTACTTTGAGACCCCTGGTGTAATGTAAAGGTGTAATAGTGTTGAGGGAAGGTATAATATTGTTAAGGGAAGGTGTAATGTTAAAGGTGTAATAGTTTTGAGGGAAGGTGTAATAGTTTTGAGGGAAGGTGTAATAGTGTTGAGGGAAGGTGTAATGTTAAAGGTGTAATAGTGTTAAGGGAAGGTATAATATTGTTAAGGGAAGGTGTAATGTAAAGCTGTAATAGTTTTAAGGGAAGGTAAATGTTTAGTGAAATTGTTATGGTGTGAATCTAAGGTGTATGTTATGTTGATGTAAAATAAAGGCATTAACCCTAAATGAGATTTACTCATTATTTTTATTATTATATTAATGTTTCCCCAAACAGAAAGGGTCAATTTAAAATCAACAGTGGTAAGATGGGGGTAATTAATTTATCCCTTGCTTTTACTGGTTCTTTGCAGGTTGACATGTTTTGGAAAAAGTGAGAGGGTTGAAATGCAATTTATTTGTAAAGCATATTGTGTATAACTAACGTGCATAACTAGTTCCAGAAGGTTGTGAACCTGTTCCAGTAATTGTTTGGCTTAGCTTTGTATGCGTTTCCAGTGATCTGCTGAAGCTGGAACAATGGAACAGTTGCCACCGTCTGAAATGGCACTACAGTTATGCAGGGAGCCTCAAAGTAGCTGGTCTATAAAAACGAATACATGTAAATTTCACGTAGAAAAGACGTCCACAACGACTTAATTTAAACTAGAATTAGCCCTTATCCGGAGGTCTGGGGGACGTCAATACTGGACGTGCAGAAGACGTCAGAAAAAAGACGTCGTCTGGCGTCACAGTCTGCACCTTCAGGAGACCAAAATTGGACGTGCAAAAATGACCTAGAAAAGACGTCGTTTCAACGTCTCTTTGTTTAGTGGGAATGAACGAAAATTCATTTAGCTAACTAGTTTGCTAGAAGCTGGATGTAGAGGATAGCCAGACTTTAGTACAGTACTTTGTTTGTAGTTTAAAGCAGTTTCTTAACCCCAATCACTGCCCCAAAATAGTGTTTTCCACCTGATCCAGCTGATCAGCTAATAAACAGTCATTTACTGAGTTTACCTGTTAAAATCCTTTAGCCCCCTATGGAGCCTTAATTAATCATGTATATCAGCAGTGTATTAGACACATCATACCATCACTTACTTTATTAAGTGTCTTTTAAGCAAAGGAAGCTCTAGAATCTGCAGAACAGTGTTAATATGCAGTAGAATATGTAAAAACATGGTTGAGAAACACTGCTGTAACATGACTTCTGATAATTTGTAGTTCACAGTAAGACCACATGTCCTGACGTTTATAAAAATTTCTATGAAACATAAAGTTACATTCTTTTACATAAAAGGACAACATCTTAAGAAGAGCTCTCAGTAGAAAAACTAAATAAAAGTGCAGGAGAAAATGTAAATATATGACAGAATTGACATGCCAATACATAATAATAATAATAATAATAATAATAATAATAATAACCAAATCTGTATTATTTTAAATATTAGGTGATAACTGATCATTTTTGTCATATGTATATAATTCAGACATTGCATGCATAATTTTTTCTAACAACAGTAACTGTAACATGGAGTAACATGTTTAGGTTGTAAAATCACCTTATAATAATTTACATTTAATTAGTCATTAATTAGTAATTTCCACAAATGTTGTTCTAGGAAACTGTAGGGTGGGCTTGGGTTCATATTGGCAAATGTGTCCCTCCCAATATCAAGCCCGCTCCTACGCCCTTGGAAAGGGCCATTCCACTAAACGGGTGCCATTTACTTGTTAAGTCTTCCAAATAAAACTAACTAAAACTTTTTTTTAACTCTGAATCTAATATTAAATCTAAAATTAAAACATGTACTGGTCAATCCCATGCAGCTTTACTTTATACTTTTTTACAAGGTTTCTAATCCAAAGATGGTTGCAAAACTCATGTGAAATTTAAAAAGCATGTTTAAAAGCAAGTCCACTAATTATTTTGTTTTTTTTCTCAAGAAAGTCTTTATTCTAGAGAAATGGTGACTGCATGTTCAAATAATTGATATTTATGACAAAAAAGACACTCCTGTTACTGGCACTCGTTTCTGTTACTTGTTATGTTTTGAGTAACAAGACTGAAAGTAACAGGAATTGTGTTTTTTAGCAAGAGGACACTGAGCACATTTAAGTGATTTTTTCACTTAAATAAGTAAGATGTAAGAATTAATTTAGGTAACAGGAGTGTTGAGATTTGGCTCCTCAGTCATCCTTACAATAAGATCACATATACAGAAAAATAATGAGGGAACTTTATTTTACTTACCTTGATCTTCAGAAGAACCAGCTGTTTATTTCAGAACATCTTCCTGTTGTAGATGCAACATATTGTAGAAATGTTTCTTCTAAGTTAAACCCAGGGACACAACTAAAATGTGTATTTTAACTAAAATATAATGGATTTATTACGAAAAAATATATATATATATTAAAGCATAGATGGGATTTGGAGTCACACAACAAGGCAAAAAAAAATTACTTCTCAATATGTTATGGTAAAGTTTATGGTTTGTGATTGTGGGCAGGTAACAAATGCTATTTTTTCAGTGTTCTAAGTAGTTTGTATTAATGTATTAAATTACATACCTTACTTAAATGTACAAAACACTATGCTTAATAATAAAATGTACTTTAAAGTTAATTTGTATGCACATTTATACATGTAATTTCCTGGTGACAGAAATTGCACACATTCGGTGGAGTATGCCACATATTGTGCTGTCATACAAAAAATCTTGTCTCTCAATTTTTGTACTTGTCATTTTAAACCACAATTTGCCATTTGTGTCATATAGAGTCCACATTTCTTTTGTTATTTAGCATACATGCAAGATTAGCAACCAATGTAAAATTTAATTAAGAAAAAATAAAATAGTTCAAAATTTAAGGATATGCAAACAGGAAAAATGTAGAGCAATAAAACAAAGAGATTAATACAAAGAATAATAACATTTAAGAACAGGAAAAAATAAATATAAAATAAAATAAATTAAAGGACTAAAATAACTATATATATATATATAAGGAAGAATATAAATTAAATAAAAACGTTAGGGTCAAAAGTAAAAGCAGTAACAAAACAAATAAAAAGATGAAATGAATAAAATAAAAGGGCTGAATGGTAAAACATAAATTTAGATAAATAAAAAATGTAAAATAAAAAAAATGCTGAAATAAATAACAAGGTAAAAGAAAAACTCAACTAAAACAGTTACAGGCTGTCTGAAGGTGGTTAGATATTGAAAGTTAAAAATGATTTAGTGACACCAGTGAGCTGAGTTTTAGAGTTTCCTGTAGTGAATTCCATCGCACTGGTGCTCTGTAGTTAAAAGCAGATTGTGATCCAGTCACTAGAGCAGGTCTGATAATTACTGGTGTTTATAGAAATCAGCAGAGAGCGAATTATAAATATATATAAGCCAGTGTGTTTCTCGTCGAGCTGCTAGTGAGGACCAGCCTACTTTTTAGTACAGTCTGCAGTGGTGAGTAGTGTAAGGGTCACCAGTAATGAACCTTAGAGCAGAATGATGGACTGAATTCAGAGGTTTCAGGGCACTGGCGGACGCCTGCCTATAAATTACATCAGCGTAGTCTAAAGCTTAGATTCTCTGCCCGAACCCAATCCGATCCGAGGCCGGACCAGAACTTTCCACGCCGAGTCGGGCTCCGTTTTTAATGCTATTTTTATTTTATATAAAGCTATGGCGTGATAATCACAATGAAGTAAAGTAACACATCTCACTTTGTTTTAAATAAAAGTTGCACAAGTTAGAATGTTATAATCATGCAACTCTGGAACTGCGCATTAGGCACTTAAATTGCAGGTGAGAAAACTTTGGTCCAACACTCTCAGAAATGATTCATGGCAAGAGTTAATTTTTATGCATTTACTTCTGTTTAATTTTATTTTTTTAAATCATTTTTATATTTATGCATTAAAAAGAATTATTATCTACACAAATTAATAACTTCTAAAATGTCTGCAAATTTTGCGTTCACGCAATTTTTTATTTTAATTAAATACAAAATTGTTTTGTGTTTTTCAATAAGAAGAATTTTAAAATACCTAATACAAATAAAATTGAATAAATAATAACTATACGTATTATTATTATTGTTGTTGTTATTAAAACCTCCGGAAACAGAAACATAGCGTGATTTTCCCTCCACCAGATGAGTGAGCCATGGATAACGTGCATAACTTGAAGCTGTTTAATCACTGTTTAATTTAAATCTCTCGCGCTGTTACAGTCTCGCTCTCTCTCTCATCGTATCTCTCTCTCGCGCTCGCGTATACATGAGCATGCCAGTGTTTAGTTTTTCGTACCATTTCATTCGCATGGAAAATAAGACTAGGTTGCCACACACCGCACCTTTGGATGGTTTGTAGTGTTTGGGAAATAAAAAAAATGAAAAGAGAAAAAAGCACACCTTTAACTAAACATGAATTTATTTTATTTTATTTTACCCCTGGTGCTGGAGACCCGCGAGCACGGCGGGGCGCATGAGGGAGCGCGCGTCATTGCGCCTCCTCTATTTGGCCGCGCGCGAAAATGAGTTCAGGCAAAGATAACCATATAAAACTCAGTGCAATAAAATAAACTTAACATGAGTAAAGTTAATCAAACATTTGAATATACACTAGTAGACATAGAGTTACATAGAATTACAGGTAGACACTCTCACTGATCACTGACTTTTTTAATGTTTTTTTGGGCTTAGAGTTCTAATGTTGCACACTAAGAAAAGTACAGATTTGTACTTAAAAGTACAAAGCTTGTCTCTCGGGCTGTACCTTATATCATTTAATTAATAATCTTTACTGGCACAAAAAACATGGGTACAAAAAAGGACTTTCACTGAAAGGTGTCCATGTTTTTTGTGCCTATAAAGATTATAAACATTATCTGAAATATTAACTGAATATGTGTCAAGAACTTGATGATCCAAAATTGTCTGGCTTTCAAATAAAAAAAAATGTGCAATTAAAATAAATACTGTTTATCAGTGCAGTGATACAGAATACTGAATGTACCTTTTGGCTGGTTAAATGGTACAAGTCTGTACTTATTGCTGTTAGGAATGACTTTGTACTTTAGAGGAACATCTGATCCTGTCAAGACCAATATTGTACCTTTGAGGGTACAATTATGAAGAGTGAACTTAGCGTACCTCTGTTTTTTAGAGTGTATATAGATTTAATTACAGGTAGACACTCTCACTAAACACTGACTTTATTATGTTTATTTGGGTTTAGTATTCTAATGTAATATATAGAGTTAATTACAGGTAGACACTAACTATCTAAGCTAGATGAAATATATTGAATGTCTCTGTTGAAATTTCAGATTGCTGCACAGATCTGTAGGCAGGCTGGTTTGGTAAAGAAGTCTAAAGATGTGATGGACTACAGTGAGGAAAACTTCGCCATTGTTTTCGCTGCCATGGGGGTGAGAAAAAAACACTTTCAATCACTTGACTCACCATATTTTTTGACACTGTTATCAATGCATGTCTATTTCCTGGTCTATTTTTAATACATAAGGCACACCGGATTATAAGGGGCATGAACCAACACTAGTAAGGAACAGGGGTGTTGCCATGTTTCCCCTCGTATTTCAGCAGTTAAGCTAAGTAAACAAACAAAAAAAAAAAAAAAAATATATATATATATATATTAAAGTAAAACAAGCACTGTAAGTTAATCTACACAGATTTCTCTCCTGAAAAATTGGGTGAGTACAGTAACCTTAGATTTCCAGATTTCCACTAAGGCTAGATGTAGCAGCATTAGCGTTAGCAGCTAACCGCTAGCACTAGCCACAGTTAGCACTAGGAAATGCTGCACAACAGCGCAACACTGTGGATTACACTGAGTGTTTCTGTAACCCAGGGCAATATTAGCTAGCTGTTCATCCCACGTAGCTTGTTTTAACAAAGTAAACACGAAGAGTATAGTCTGATATACTCTATATAGTCGATATACTCTAAGCTAGCGCTTAGCACAGGTAGCGGCTCATGCTAATGCTGCTTCAGCAGTACATTCACTCAGTATACTTACTTTTGAATGGTAAAAGATCTAGCACTTTGCACTGTGGTTAGCAGCTAATGCTAATACTGTTTCTCAGTCTTGGTGCTGGAGAACTACACTGAAACTCCTGTATAACTCTGTACTTCAGTGGAGTGGCTTTACTGCTCATGAATACCTGACTGGTAGAATTCATACATAAGGAACACCGGATTTTGAGGAGCTCTGATGATTCTTGGGAAAATTAAAGGATTTTAAGTGCACCTTATAGTGCGAAAAATACGATACTCAGTAAATCACAGATTTAACTTTTATAATTATGTATGTTTTCAGGTCAACATGGAGACAGCTCGATTTTTCAAGTCTGACTTTGAGGAGAACGGCTCCATGGACAATGTCTGCCTGTTTCTGAATCTTGCCAACGATCCAACGTAAGCGCATTTTAAAACTTTAAACCTGTTCAGCTCATTCAGCATCAATTTAGTGATGATCTCATGCTCCCTGAACCATCAGCACTCTTTCACAATCTAAGTAAACTCAATGAAATATTCCTATTTCATCAGAAAACAACAAAACCCACTGATGAAATAACCTGGTATTGCTCAGTATATTCAGGAAGTCAGCTAGCCTCCTTCTTTGGGCTCATAACGGTGATGAAAAAGAAGCATGACCTTCTTTCATTACTCCAGAGTCCAATCTTTATTCTCCCTAGCTAACTGAAGCTGTTCTTACCAGTTATCCTCACTATTAAGGGCTTTTCTTAAGGCTACACAGCTGTTTAGACCCAATCCCCTGAGTTTCTTGCTCATTGTGTCTTGGGTAAAGCTCTTACTTTCACTATTAAACAAGATTTACCAAATTTTTGTAGTTTCAGCAGCAGTTTCTTCTTAAGATGTTTTTTCTGCATTATTAATGCATGCCAATAATTGAACCAGACAAACTGGATATTTTCCACGAGCACAGGATCACAGTGTCTTTCCACATGGTTGTTTAATTAATGAGAAGATACTCCCTGCATCAGTTTGAGTTAAATAATATGTTGTCCGCTGAAACATACAGTATTTACCCATGCAGTAGTTTATTATAAATTGGGATTTTTATGTATAAAAATTACAAATGGAGTAATAAAAATTAATTTCAGATATTAGAATACATGTTTAGTAAAGTACAAGTTTAAAATGTTGGCTAAATGTAAATATAATTAAGTAATTGATTCAGTAAGTTCCTTTTATACATTTTTCACATGAATTTTCATGAAATAATTTGACTTATAAGCTAATTATCATTAATTCCTGTTTACAGAATTGAGCGTATCATCACTCCCCGCTTGGCGCTGACTGCTGCTGAGTTCTTGGCCTATCAGTGTGAGAAGCATGTCCTGGTGATCCTGACGGACATGAGCTCCTACGCTGAGGCTCTGCGAGAGGTCAGAGGCTTTAATATCTCCAAAATTAGCTTTAACTTTAATCATAAGATCAATCCATCATCCTGAGGGTCTGTACTGTACTTTGTACCCTTATATGTAATCTGACCTGTGGAAAGGTTTATATACGTATGTGATCTGTTGCAAAGTATTTCAATAAATACTTTATATACAGACAAAAGAAAGGACTAAGTACTGTTTTAGTATTGAGAATCGTGATGCTACACTTCAGTATCGTTATTGAAGTCAAAATTTTGGAATCGTGATTTACAGTATTAGTTTGTACACACTTTTCTGCATTATAGATCCAAACTAATTATTTACTAAATTAGCATTTTCTCAGTCAGCTTTATGAGGTAGACTCACCTGGAATTCATGCTTTCAGTTAACAGCTATGCTGAACTTGTCAAGAGTTATTACTTGACTTTCTTGTCTGTTAATAAAGTGTTTGAGAGCATCAGTTAAAGTAAAGTTGTGAAGAGGTAGAGTTACAGGTATACAGTGAATAGTGAATATTTGAGTAATGTTCTAATCCAGATTATGAGAATCAATAAATTCTCACCTAAATATAGAATAAATAAAAGGTCAGTCAACATGAAAAAAAGTATTTAAATAACTTGTGCAATTGCAAAAAGGACCGTAAGAAATGTTATGATGAAACTGGCCCTCATCAGGACCGCCCTAGGAAAGAAAGAGCAAGAGTTCCCTCTGTTGTACAGGATACGTTTATCAAAGTTACCAGCCTGAGAAACCGCAAGTTAACAGCTCGATAAATGGATGAATGTTTATTATGAATACAATAATCTACTGGTTATTTTAAAGATTCATATAAATATATATTCCTATGTATTTATTTTAAAGGAAGCTTGATTTAAATTAGAAAACAGACTCAAATAAAAGTTTAAAACCCGGTGCATAGACTTTGACTATGATTCCACTGCAGTTCCAAAGTCAAAAGTTTGGACACACCTCAATCAGTCAGGTTTAGATCAGGGGATTAAAGCTCCAATAGGTAGGATTGAGATTTTGTGCTCGTGGGCTCCCCCCACAGTTGCAAAGTGTAATAAGTGTAAACGGCACTGTCGTTTTTGCATTTACACTCTGGTTGTTTTAATAACCTTTTAACTCTCTTATTTACATTTTAAGCTCCTTACACAACAGAAATACCAACTGATTTACTTGTAATCTGTCTTTATCTGGAGCTTCTCCGGTACAGCACAGACGAACAGCACAATAGGTTCGTTCGAATGAACAAATCTTTTGAACAAATCTTTTTAGTGAACAGATTCTAATGATTCAGTTCATCTACAAGAGCTGCTGCTCACTACAAGTTAGCTTCTGTAAAGAATTAACCAAATCCAAATAGCGGGTTTTTGTAGTTCTTGTAGATTTGTAAGAACTACATACAGGTCGGAAAGCAGGTAGCAATTCTCGAAAGAGGCGCAGTTCTCACAAGCGTTGGTCGCGGCCGCCTAGGAAAACTTACAGAGTCTGGTTTGGGGAATTTAAATATATGCATTATATGCGGTGCGAAAACAGGGCTGTGTTCTATTATATGCTTCTGTGACCGGAGGAAATGATGTCGTTTATCATTTATGTTTGAAGGTGTCAGCCGCCAGAGAGGAGGTGCCAGGCCGACGAGGTTTCCCCGGGTACATGTACACTGACCTGGCTACTATCTATGAGCGAGCCGGGCGCGTGGAGGGACGCAACGGATCCATCACTCAGATCCCCATTCTCACCATGCCTAACGACGGTGAGCACCAGTCTGTTTCCTCTCATATTGATCTTAAAAGAGAACTCCGGTGTAAAATGGACTTTAGGTGAAATAGAATGTGAAAAAAATTTAACTTATCTTTGTTGAATAACTCTCCTCCGCTCTCCTGCAGCTTTCTGAGGTCCAGTATTTTGTGCACTTTGCCCAAACAGGCTGTAGAATGAGTGACATGGGGTATATTTTATTTACACCTGCAGATAAATCACTTTTTACACCGTTATCCAGCTCAAAGTAGCTCCACACTTCATTGGTAGAATCCGAAGAGCCATGTTTTCTTCCTATAGCATAGTTAAATCTCTGGGCGCCACCATCTTAAATTTAATAATCACAATAAGCAGAGTTTGTCATGAAAAACCTGGAAAAATCATGGAATCTGAAAGTAGCAATGTCCAGGCCTGAATATGTTTTGGAAAAATAAAAATACTCTGAAAGTATTGGAAAAGTCGTGGAAATTCAGTCTACAAATCTTTGTTTTAGTTTATTTTGAGCTCCAATATGTCAGCTCAGAGTTAATTCTGCAATTTACCTCACACAATGGAGCTCTCAGGATCTGATTTTTATAAACACATTTTATTATTAAAGATTGTCAGCATTTTTATAAGATTCATTTTAGACCTACTATAATCAATTTTATTTTATTGTCCATGTCTGCACTGATGTTTTAAAAATTGTACAGTCATGATAATTTGCCTTGGAGGCATGAAAAAGTCATGAAAAAAACATGGAAATTTATTGGTAAAGAGTGATAAACTTCTTGTGCACTTTTAAAGCTTAAAACACCTCGTTTTTAATGTAAGAGCTCTCCGGATTTTACCACTGAAGTATGGAGCTACTTTATGTGTGAATAACGGTGTAAAAACTGATTTAGCTGCAGGGGTAAAATAAAATATGCTCCATCTCAATCATTCTTAAGCCTCTTAAGTGCACAAAATCCTGAATCTCAGAAAGGTGCAGGAGAGCAGAGGAGCGCTATTTAACAAAGATAAGTACTTTTTATCACGTTTTAATAAATACAAATCCTTATATAAATACTTATTATTCATATTTCTCATTTCCTGCAGATATTACACATCCTATTCCTGATTTGACTGGATACATCACAGAGGGACAGATCTATGTGGACAGACAGCTTCACAACAGACAGGTGAGAAATTTCACAATGATTACTGCCATGCTAACTACTAGTACATATGTCTGCCTGTCTGTCTATCTATCTATCTATCTATCTATCTTACACAGAGTGATCTATTTTAACCTCTTAACATGCCCTGGCCCGCCGGCGGGCCAGAAAAATATGATATTTAATATCTGGCTGTGTTTATGAATAGTTATAGGTTCAATATAGACACCCATATACCATTTTAAAGCTTAGAATCTCTGCTTTTCAGTTATATAGCCTATTTAGCTGTATCTCCTTTCAGAAAATAAACATTTAGGGCGAAATATGCCTTGGTTATGAAAATATTAAATCATAATTTTCATATTTCCGTTTATCGGACGTCCATATTTGATCGAATGCGGACATGTTATACACCATTCGAACCGTCTGGCTCTCCGGATTCCGAAACTGTGTAGGATGTACGGTCCCTGAATTAGAGCTGAAAGAGCGCGTTGCAGCGCGTGTTCAGAGTTGAAAAATGCACAGGTTTGGTCCTGTAGTTACCTAAAGTCACTCCCCCCACCCCCCCAACACCCACCAGCGCGTCCCCCACTCTCTTACCTTCAAAAAGAGCCCAGACTCAAGAAAATCCATCGATCCAGTCTCCTATAATCCACAGTTATATCCCCCCCCCCCCCCCCCCCCCACGCGAGGAATAATGTGAGACGGAATCTAAACTTTAATTACGAATTAAAAGCATTTTATTCGACGCTGCTCCGATTCTGGCCCACAGCCAGACAGGGCGGAGCCTACTGGACATGACGGTATGAGAATGAGGTCTCTCAGCCAATCAGGTGGCGAGCTCGGCCAGCTGA
Source organism: Astyanax mexicanus (assembly GCF_023375975.1). Classification (NCBI taxonomy): domain Eukaryota; kingdom Metazoa; phylum Chordata; class Actinopteri; order Characiformes; family Acestrorhamphidae; genus Astyanax; species Astyanax mexicanus. The sequence continues at coordinate 17,076,203 of NC_064427.1, read as the reverse complement.
AAGGCTAAGGAAGAGAGATGCTTGGCCATAGAAACTTTCTCTAATAGATTTTCCACTCAGCAGAACAACCGCTCTTAAAGAGACAGTGCGGATTTCTGTTTGTATATGAGTAGACCACACAAAAACCCAGAGTTTACTGCAAAATGAGTTATAAAAGTGGTAGTTTTTATGCTTATAAAGTTTCCAGTCCTTTGGAGAGAGAATAGACCATTACTGGTTCAAATCACTATAACTTCTAACCAGTAATAGGTAGCAGTTTAAAATTTTATATGATGATTGTAAACACATTATAGTAAAATATAGAGTTGTCAAAACCCTTCATCCATATAAATAGTTCATTTTATGTGTCTGAAAATAAAAAAAAATAATAGAAAATCTGAAAAGCGCCTAAAAATTTTCCTGGTTTTCACCATATATTGCCCATTACATGTTCAATTGAATAATTAAAATGCCTTAAATGAATTGTGTAAAGGCTTCTAAGTAATATTAATTCATAGAATTGACTCTAAATAATTTAATATTGGAGTGATAAGCCTTCAAATGTGAGTATGTAATTTCAGGCGGAAAATGGTAAAAATAGGCTTGGAGCTTATTTCTTTTATTATTGATGATTATGGCTTACAGCCAATGAAAACCCAAAAATCAGTACCTCAGAAAATTAGAATATTATATATTAGCAGTTGGTCAGTGTGCCACGTCCTGGAAATTGAAAGTTTAGATTGACAGAATTCCACTACAGCTGGAGCATTAGCAGCTAACCGCTAGCGATACACTGAGGAACCCTGAGTGTTCCAGTAAACCAGGGCGATATTAGTTAGCGGTTCGTCCAACGTAGGTTGTTTTAACTCTGTAAACACACAGACTACAATCCAGTATTCTCACCTCTGAACGGCAAAAGAGGTAGCGCAGCGGTTTGCAGCTAATGCTTATCCTGCTCCAGCAGTGCTAGCTGGGGTTATCGGCAGGCTACAGGCCAATAATACTCACATCTGAACAGTGAAAGAGCTAGCGTTTAGCGCAGTTAGCAGCTAATGCTAATACTGATCCAGTCTTGGTACTGGAGCACTAAACTGAAACTCCTGTATAACTCTGTACTTCAGTGGAGTGGCTTTACTGCTCCTTAATACCTGACTGTAAGAATTCATACATACGCACTGACGATTTTTGGGAAAATTAAAGGATTTTAAAGGCGACCTTTAGTGCGAAAAATGTGGTTCATCCTTATCGGACCTTATACTGATACTGGATAGGATTGATCCCATCTCTAGTAGTAAATCAGTCAGAATTTGTATCAGTATTGGTACCCTGTATTGACTTAAGATGCTTAAAAATCAGGTAATATTGTGAATCTGAATTATAAGGGAAATCAGGGCATCAGTGCATCCTTATTTTACATAAAGGATATATGTTCTGTGTGCAGATTTATCCTCCAATCAACGTGCTTCCCTCTTTGTCTCGATTGATGAAATCCGCTATTGGAGAGGGGATGACGCGCAAGGACCACTCAGATGTGTCCAATCAGCTGGTGAGATTTTTTCAAATATACAAATATTTTATGTCTGATTTCCAAATGTGTGGTTGTGTAAATGTGTGTTTCTCTGCTCTCAGTACGCATGCTACGCTATCGGGAAGGACGTGCAGGCAATGAAGGCCGTGGTGGGAGAAGAGGCTCTAACTCCTGATGATCTGCTGTACCTGGAGTTCCTGCAGAAGTTTGAGAAGAACTTCATCTCTCAGGGTGAGTACCGGTAGTTGGAGAGTTTATTTAAGGTTATGGTGAGATCTGGTCTTTGTGATATTTTTTTTTTAATTACACCTTTATCTGACTTATTTGAATTGTTTATTTAAATTATTTCCATTATCTGTTTGTAGTATCTTTTACTTTGATCCAGGATGAATTGGAAAATTTACACATTTTTTTTTTTATAAAAGCTAAACATAGTTTTAAATAAAGATGACTAAGCTAAAAATGTTGAAATGTTATAATAAGACAATGTGGCTTTATATCATCACATTGGTGCCAAATAAATTAAGACTTCTTATGAAGTCTTATAAAAAATAGCCATATTGATGGACATGGGCTAAGTGTTTCTAAGTTTGCTTATAAGCTACTAATACATTGGGTGTGTTCATGGTTGGGCTGGATGATCTAGTAAAAATAAGATTATAAAAAATATATATATTAATATAAAATATATATTTTTTAAATCTTAATGATAAACAATATTTATGATCATTCTCTCACATACAAAAATGCATTATTAACAACAGTTCCTTAAAATCCCAGGTGATTTATTTATTTTATTTATTTATTTATTTTTAATTTTTGGGTGGGACATTCTGTGCTTCATGTTGATTAGTTTATAAATTGGGCAATATGGCCATAAAATAATACCCAATATATCAAAAAGTATCGTGACATTTTAATAAATGTTGTGATGTCATTATATTTAAAGTACAAATAAATAAACAATAATATTAAAACAAATATATGTTTTATTTAGTATAAATAAAGCAGTTTCATACATTTATTAGAAACAGAATAATCTATTTTGTCTGTGTGTAACTATTTTGTAAACAATAACTGAGCAAGACCCTGATGTTGTATAAAAGAAATGATACCACTAGTGTAACAAAATAAAAGAAAAAAGTCTACAGACAACCTATAAAGTACACAATATTTAATGCATGCAGATAAACTGCAAATAAACAGTAAAAAGTTAATACAGTAAATAGCAAGAAGATAGAGATATGGATTTAAAGTGGGGTGCTGAGTGGTTCAGTGGTTGTCAGCTACCGGAGCCCCGAGAGAGCACAGTAGGTTTTGCTCTCTCTGGGTGGGTACAGTAGATGGCGCTCTCTCTTTCACCTCATCACTCCTAGGGTGATGTGGATCAGCACAAGGCTGTGTCTGTGAGCTGATGTATCAGAACCTAGTCGCTGTGCTTTCATCCGAGTATTAACGCTGTGATGCTACTTGGCAATGCTGCATCAGCAGCAGTTCAAAAAGAGGCGGAGTCTGGAGGTCATATTGCTGTTATGCTTTGATCTGTAGGTGCGTACGAAAACCGGACTGTGTACGAAACCCTCGATATCGGCTGGCAGCTGATGAGAATCTTCCCCAAGGAGATGCTGAAGAGGATCCCTCAGAGCACACTGGCAGAGTTCTACCCCCGAGACTCCAAACACTGAGCTTCCATACTTTCATTCTTCTAGCTATCTATCTATCTATCTATATTCTCTCTATCTGTATTCTCTCTATCTGTATTATTTCTATCTCTATATTGTCTCTATCTATATTCTCTCTCTGTTATCTTTCTCTTCTTGATGTTGTGTACCCTGCATCAACTCTGCCTTCCAACATCTCTCTCTCGTACAAACACACACACACACTCTGGATGTCTTATCTTATCGTTCTGATCTCTGATTGGGAGTCTGAGCGTCGTACTTCATGCTTTTTCCCTGCTGCTTTCTGCTCTCTGATCTTCTTGTTCTGTAAATTTGTTGTGAATATCGTCGCTGTTCTGAGATCTGTGCTGCTGCGTAACGTGTGGGAACATAAAAACACACAAATAGTCTATAATGGAAACTTTATTAGTCCTTTAGTGGACAGAATGGTTTGCGCCACCATTGGTTAATAACACACTTTTCAGTATCACAACTGGAGATCACCACTACAGTGCTGCAGTTATTGTTAAAGGTCATTTAATAAAAAAAATATATATATGGTGGGTTTGGTGTGAGATGTTTCAGTCCAGAGAAATGGTGAATGTTGATTAGAAGCAGAGGTCCTTTTATTTTATTGTATTTATTTATTTATTTATTTTTTCATTTATATATTAGAAAAGCCTTTTCCATGTATTTAGTGTCAAAAATGTAAAGTGATTATCCATTAATTTTATACCAGTTTTATGTGAAATATTCATTATGTTAAAACAGCAGTAAATAGTGTTTACTTCATATTCTATTTTGCCTTATATATATATATATATATATATATATATATATATATATATATATATATATATATATATATATATATATATATAATCAGCCAATAGATAATATACTAATAATATTAATAATATTAATAGTATTTATTTAAAGAATATATTAAAATATATAGACAATGTTGTCAGCATACATGTGCACATTATATAGAACCTTCTTTTAAAAACTATTGTTAGCTGCCAATTATTATTATTATGTATTTTTACAATGTAGCTATTTTAAATTTTATAATTTTGACAATACTTTCTCTTAGAGTGGAGCATTTCACACCACCTTTTGCCTACGTTGGAAAAAAACAATTTATAATTATGCAGATTTTATTTATTTATTTTTTATTTTTTGGTGGATCTCCCATTTAAAGCTGGTTGGGTGACATAATTATGGAATATAAATAATCGTTAATCTTTAAGTGAATCTGTTACGAGTGTAAGAACTGCGGCCTGACTTGTGTTACCAAACACACACACACACACGCGCGGTGTGGTGTGTATGATGTTGCTGTACGCTTGTAGAAAAGCCATATGTACCAGTAATACTTGCACATGGTGGCGCTGTATACTTCATCTTAAAACTGAGCAATATTGGTTCAATATTGGTTATTTTACAGTATTCTATTGTTTATTAATATTATTATTAATACTATGGTTTGTAACACTAACACATTTTTTTTTTATTTGTACGCCTTTGTTTTACTCATCAGGCCTTGTTCTGTAAGATGATTGGTTGGAAATTGTTGTTAAATATTGTCTGAAAGCTGAGAAAATATTTTCTGAGAGTGTTTAATTGCTTTACACATAAAACGCAAGAATGTTTTTTTTTTACTTCTGTTATTTGAAATTGTTTGTATTTATCTGTATTTATTCATTTGTGTTATAAATATGTTTTTGTATTTATTGATTGATTTATAAAACTTGTGCCATGGTTTCAGTGCGCTGCTTACCTCCGCCCTTCTTAAGTCAATGTGTGCCACAGTGAAATATGTAATACCTCATGCGAATTTCATATAAATGAATGTTTTTTTTTTTGTTGTTGAATGCATGACAATATTGTGAATCGTTTGTAATTTGTCCGATCTGTGGAATAAACTCTAAATGATCTCAAGCCACTTTTATTGATCATAATTATTAGGTAAGATGCTGATGTTTTAATTTTATATATATATACAGTTCACTTTTACACATTTGTAGTAAATGGTACACTGAGAGCCCCCTCAGGAACAGAGATACACATGCATTTGTTGACAAGCTGACATACAGTACTAGTCAAAATTACTTTCCTTTTTTCCCTACTCTTTAACCGAACAGTGAAGTAATCCAGCAATGAATATCTAACATTTGACTGTTGTCTAGGTTGTATTCAGTCAGTGGAGCACCTGTGTTTTCTGCTGCAAAGATAAAGAAGCAATTTATTCCTTTTATTCCTAAACTTTGTCGCTATTTAAACGCTATTTAAATGAAGAGAGTGTAAAAATAGGCTGCTGATGAGGTGTAAGATAGCAATGAGCATTGTGGCGTGCCTGGTGAAGGGTGTAAGATATTAGGGCCATAAGACTATAAAACAAAAGATCAAAAGATAGAAACAGAAAAGCAAAGACTAACAAGTCAGACCAGACCTAAGGCTTAGTTCACATTACCAGGCTGAAGTGACTCAAATCTGATCCTGGCTCAGATCAGATTTTTTCATGGCTGTGTGAATGTGCCAAATCTGATTTTTTTTTTTAATCGAAGGAGACGTTTTTACACGTATCAATGTGCAGCATGTGAGGCGTTTCAGGGACAGATTCGTTCACATTACACACACAAACAGATCACTCACATCAAGATAGACAACTTCGATTTGACCAAAAATTTTATTTAGTGTGAACATAGCTAAACAGTACTTTTTGACTGGTACCGCACATCAGGTTTATATACACAGACACGGACAAGAAACACCTGGGGAAGATAACAAGGGGCTGCATTACAAACAAGACACTGGTGGTAACACTAGAAAAAATCAGAGAAACTGATTCAAAACCTGAAGTGGTCTCTTCATTTTTCTCAGAGCTGTATATTCTACAGTTGTGGCAAAAGTCATGGGACACATTACTAGTCCCTAGTAAGGTCAAGTCCAGGATCTACTGTAATCTGATTCTGAGTCTCGTTTATGGAAGATAAGGTAATCGTGAGCTTGTTTTACACATTGCGGCCGGGCTGTTCAGCTCTGGAGAACTGTGTTTAGCTTGGGTTTGATTGCACTCGTCTGCCGCATTGTTGTGCAAATCTAATTGTCAGAGTTTCTAAACTTGAGCTCATGTTTTGAGGCCTTTTCTTCAGAAGAACAGCTTCAGTCTCGCTCTCCAGAGTCCGTTGGGAACGCTGTTGTTTAACGAAGAGGCGTTCGCTGCCACCTTTCTTCTTAACGATCCGCCATGGAGCTCATTTTAGTTTGACTAATGGTGTCTTCTGGTGTCTGTCTGGAGTCATTACGAGATGTTACCTCAGGAAACCTCGCGTCTCTCTCAGCTGCTGTTTTTTTTTTTTCATCTTTGTTGGACGAAAATAACCAACTTTGAGGAGGAAGACTCTCTTTCTCGGGGTCTGTTTGAGAGAAATATTGAAGACATCTCATTTAGTGGTTCCATAAAGCGTCTTCAAGTCAAGTCAAGTAGTTTTTATTGACAATTGAAATTACGTTACTCTCCTTCCCAATAATTACAGCAAGTGCAGAAAATAAGATTATAATTTAAAACAATGGGAGAAACTATGAGTAAAATACAACAAGGACACAAATAGGCATATGTCAGATAGAAGTACAAAATTGCAATAGTGATGGGGGAGGAGGTGATTAAGATGGAATGACAGTAAAAAACAGAACCCGTATAAACAGAACCTGCATGAACAGTAGTGCAAATATGGTATAATAAGGCATAAGGCTGGTAAAATGAAGTGAAATATAGAAAAATAGTATCTGTACAAAGTAAGGACACTCCTTTTTATTTAATGGTTTTTCATTTGTATTTTATTTGTATTATTGTATACATTGTATTTCAATATTGAGGACATTTAACCCTCTATGGGATAAGTGTTGACCAATTGGTTAATGCACCTTTCCATACCAAAATATCTTCTAATATCTAATAATCTTTATTTTTTGTAGTTAATAAAATTACTAGGCAAACACTACTGCATCTTAAAAAAAAGAATATCATTGAAAAGTTACTTTATTTCAGTAATTCAGTTCAAAATGTGAAACTCATATATTATATATAAATGTATTACACATTTATTATGACTTACAGCCAATGAAAACCCAAAAATCAGTGTCTCAGAAAATAAGATTATATAAGATCAATTGGTACTTTTGGCAGTGTGCCAAGTCCTGCTAGAAAATGAAATCTGCATTGATATAACACAGTGGATCAACAGCAGCAGATCACATGTCTCTCCACACCATCACTGATCATCAGTAAATTTTACATTTCATTTAAAGGAAATTAAGGGAGCAGAGTCTGGAGGAAGAGTGGAGAGACACACAGTCCAAACTGCTCGAGGTCGAGATGCGGATTTCATTTTCCAGCAGGACTTGGCACACTGCCCACACTGCCAAAGTAACAATTGGTCTTATAATAATCTATATAATCTATATAATGGTCTATATAATCTTCTAATTTTACTGAGACACTGATTTTTGGGTTTTCATTGGCTGTAAGCTTCATAATCATCAACAATAAAATAAATAAACACTTAAAATAGATCACTCGGTGTGTTTAATACATTTATATCATATATGAGTTTCACATTTTCTACTGAATTACTGAAATAAAATAACTTTTCAATGATATTTAAATTTTTTGAGATGCACTAGTAGAGAGAAACTGATAAAGAACAGAACATTATAAAAATACAGAAAAAGCATTAAATAAAAAGGGGTCTATTAAATATTTTCGATTGGAACTGTTTAGAGTTCATACTACTGTTCATTTTAATAAGAGAAGAAAAGTACCTAGAATTTATTACTCAAGTCTTACTTTATATCATACATTTTGTTTTAAAGGGTCTAAAATGCTGCTTCCCAACCTGAGATTTCTCAAACAGCCACTAGAGGTCAGTGTGGGATATAAAACAGCATCTCATAGATGATTAAACCAGAATACAGAACTGAAAAAAAAAATGAGACCACTTAAAAATTATGAGTTTCTGGAATATAATCAAGAGGAAGATGGATGATCACAAGCCATCAAACCAAACTGAACTGCTTGAATTGTTGCACCAGGAGTAAAGCAGCATAAAGTTATCCAAAAGCAGTGTGTAAGACTGATGGAGGAGAATATGATGCCAAGATGCATGAAAACTGTGATTAAAAAGTTCCACTAAATATTGATTTCTGAACTCTTAAACCTTTATGAATATGAACTTGTTTTCTTTGCATTAGGTCTAAAAACTCTCAGCCATTTTTTATTTTCTGTAAATAAATGCTGTAAATGCCAATATTTTTATTTGGAATTTGGGAGAAATGTTGTCTGTAGTTTATAGAATAAAACAACAATGTTCTCTTTACTCAAACATAAACCTATAAATAGCAAAATCAGAGAAACTAATTCAGAAACTGAAGTTTTCCAGAGCTGTATGTACAAAAGTTTGTTTCTAATAAATGCTACATTCTAATTCTACTTTATGGTACACTAATATGCTGCATTCATATAGAAGAAAAGTGTTTCCAAAAGAATAGGACCCTCTGAAGAAGATAAACCCAAATGAAAATGTTGGCACCATGAATATTTGGGATGAAATAAAGTAGTAATAAGGGTGTATCTTCTAATATCTTGACCTTACCAATGAACTAATGCTGTTAAATGTAATCAAATCCTCACAGCAATTCCCCAGAATTGGATAGAATGTCTTAGCAGGGCAGTAGAGACAGTTACTCCAACAAAAGCAGGGTAAACTCTTTTTATACCATTGATTTTAAAAGAAACAAAAGACATATGATACAGTATGAGGTGTGAATAAGTTATTAAAGCAGTTTTGATAGGCTTGGCTCATGATATGTGTCAAGGACTGCCACGCCCAGTCTGACAATCCTTCACCCAAAGAAACAAAGACAAGAGTTTTATTATTCAGATTTCTTTAGAAGCTTTTTATCTCTTCAGCAGTTAATGGATAACTTCTACAATCAGTTATATACTACACCATACTCTATACTTTAACTATCTACTACAGCCAGTCTTTAACCCTTTCTGACATCACTAACACCATGAGAATAGACCATGAACCAGCCAATAAAAAAGTAGCTTAGTTTTTCATGCTTGTTTTACTTTTTACGAATGGTTTTTAAGGTAAAAAGTTCAAGTTTAAATATAATACATGTTAAAAACAGGCTTCCTATGCAATTCACATTAATATATATTTATTTCAGGTCATTTTGAATTTCTATTGGTTCATTTATCAAGAAATGTTATAACACAGTGAGGGTTAGTTATGAGATTTAATCCATATTTCATATTCATAGATAAACTAGAAGTAATCTACCTTCTGAACTCAGCAGTAGCTATTTTGTTTTTACACTGTTAAAAAACTAATGTTAACATGTCATCAGGTTCTGTAAAAAGAGTGAATTACAGCAGGAAATCGGGGCCAAACTTGGTAAAATGATCAATTTGCGTTAAAAAATGAAATATTTCCATATTAATCATGTGAATTAACAACGACAGCACTAGTTTCTATATTAAAAGGTGAAGAGATGGGTATGATGATATGTGTGAGTGTGTGGTCTGCTTTACTCACCTCAGGTTCATCATTTCTTATGTTAAGTGTAGAATCCCAGTGAATTATTTCCTAATCTGGATTAGTCACTTCCTCTCAGATCACTCTGGTGGATCTAGTGGTCAGACCTTCCCTCAGATCGTGAACAGAACTTCCCATAAAAGGTTCTGTTTTTATGGAGCTGCTGGTATTCCTGTGTGGGAATTCCCTCCATACTGAACTTCTAGCTAATTTCAGTTAAAACAGCTGTTTCTAATAAAGCAGCACTTTTTTAACCCACCCCTATTTTGTTCATTTACATTTTTTTTTTTTTTACAATACGGGCGATCATGTGGATATATGACTGGATGGATGGATGATAAATAAATAGGTAGATGGGTGGATAGGTTGGTATGGAGATTGGGGATGGATGAATAGGTGAACTGATATATAGGTGGATGACTGTATAGGATGGATAGGTAGATAAATGGATAGATAGAAATAGGGATAGATAGGTATGTGGATGGATCGATTAATTAATAGGTAAGGGATGGAAAGAAATTTATATAAATAGATAGGTATATGGATGGATGAAAATATAGATGGATAGATGGATATGTAGATGGGTGGATAAATGGACAGAAGTACATAGGTAGGTAGGGAGATTGGGGATGATGGACGAGGGGCATATGGATGGATGTCAAGATAGTTATGTAGATAAATAGAAATATAGACATGGATATATAGATGGGTGGATAAATGGACAGACAGGTATATAGGTAAGTATGGAGATTGTGGATGAATGGATGGATGGATGGATGGATGGATGGATGGATGGATGGATGGATGGATTATACGTAGATGTATGAATAGATGGATAGATAGATAGATGATAGATAGGTATGTAGATGA